>NC_069129.1:30845545-31445545 GCF_026914265.1 Mya arenaria | reverse complement strand
ATTTTCTCTGGCAACATATGTACCAAGTTTCAATAGAAAATCTTTAAAGTTTACTAAATTATGGTCAAGGTGAATGTTTTTGAATGCAGACGAGTAAGCAATGGCTATGACAATACCTAAACAAAGGGAGCTAATGAATTGAACAATTTACCTTTGTCATCCTCAGGAAGGGTAGGTAACTCTAGATCTTTGCATCTCAACTCACTTGTAAACAAATGGTAACCATTTCGTGGAGTCAACTGAAACAGGGTCATGTACATTTAAGTAAGCATTTAAGTGGTTAAAATAATTCATTTCATCTACAAACTGTTAAATTGTGGGGAAAAAAAGTGTCTAAAATGAAAATTGAAAACAGACTAATAGACATGCAATATGAGTAAAAAATTAACAGATTTTAAAGAAGAGGATATAAATTGCAAGCCCAGTGCCTTACAAAGACAAAAGCACCACAAGGCGATGTCAATGATTTTTTCTCAAAGGAGCATTAAGGGGCATCACAATTATTGGCCTTTCTACACATTTGGATAGATTAATTCAGAGCTCCAAATATGCAGCGATTTACACAGTTCAAATCACAGGAAATGCTATTAAAACTATTTTTAAGTGCATTAAAAATGGTAACAAAGCAATAGTTTATGCAATTATTGAGATAACGAAGTGTGTCTCATTTATGGTGTTTGGCATTAAGTCATCATTACGGCATTGGTCGTTATCGCACTTGGAAAAAAACGGGTGGTACGGTAAAAAAAATTCAAGCATTGTTTTTATAAATTATAGAAGTCCTTGATGAGTAATATACGTCACTAATCATTCTCGAAAAAAAGCTACTCTATAAAGTATTTCGTATTATACATTTTATATTATAAAGAAGAAACACACATGACTTCTACAATAATAATTGAATACAGTCATGTAGGGTCATGTAGGTTTAGAATTTAACATTCAAAATATATATACTGTGAAATATGCAACTTTTCCCCTGTTCACCAAATTGGCTTTCAAATTACTAGGTCAAAAATATTATTTTCCCAAAGCAAAAGCCTGAATACCTAATTGGAAAAGAAGTGGGTAATACCCAGTTCATTAAAAAAAAATATACCAAGTTTGGTCACTTTATGTCAAACCTATTTAAAATAGTTCACAACTAAATGTAAGTTTGATGGTGCCTGCCAAGGCACCCACATGATGATCATCAATGCTGCAAAGGTACCGTAAGTGACACAATTATTTTGTTGACAGTCACCTTGACCTTCAACAGAGCAGAGACTGAAATAATTCTAAGTGAAGTGTATGGAAGCTTATTTATACTCACACTCAGGCCTTGCCCATTCGGCGAGTGCTTCGTTAAGATTGTTAGTCATTTTAGGTTTTTGGAGCATACTTCACAGACAGAATGTAACCCTGGTTAGAGTTACCTTGGTTCTTTAACGTGCACCAGTGTATAGCACTGTTACACAGGACCCCCATTTAACATCCCTCCCGGAAGACGATTAGTATTTTTAGTGATGCGAACCTGCGACCCCTGGATTGATAGTCAAGTGTGTTACCACTAAACCACAGATCCGTGGTTTTGTTCAATTGAATGCACTTGATATGTATATGGGAGCCTCTCCAAATATTCCAAAACGTTTAGACTAAAAACTCTTCAAATGTTCTTAATATACTCCATGTTGATATCTACCGCTTCACCTGATTAAAATCAATAAAGGCTGACTGCTGATTTGCTGAAATAAATGTACTTGAAAACTTGAGAAAAACTGCCTTCTCGTTAGACAAAAGAAGATGTTAACCACTAACAATATTTTTGTGTACATTTGTGGGCGACAAAGCTAAAAATTAATTTGAAATAAAATGTTTCAAAACAACAGCTATATTTTTTTTGTTCCCAGTACATTAAACATTTCAAGGAAAATGCAGTAACTCTAAATTAAGTGCTGCCACTTAAATAAAATTGCATCCAGGAAACACAATTATTTTAACTGTTGCACTGACGTTTGAAAACAGGATTTTTTAAGTCGCAGAATAATAAACCAGTGCATTGCTTTGTTGCATACAAACTCCATTAAGGCAAGCTAAATAAGTATTTACATCTACACAAAATTGATGCATAAATCTGATTGGTGCTGATATTTTTCTAGACACAATTTAGAGAAGATTTTACTTGTGTTTTGTTTTACCATTCAATTGTTCATAATTCAAAGCTTCATTTTCCTTAACTAGTTTTGTATTTAAATTAGGGATGGTAATGAATAGTAAAATTGTTACTTGAAATAATCTTCAGCTCCAATACTGGAGTGACTTAAGAAAAAAAATTGGTTTTCAGAAAAGACATGCCGAAAAACTTTGTTTAAGTAAAGCTTTAAGCCAAAAATATTAATTTTCAAACGTAAATATGAAAAAAAGGCTTAAAAAGGATTTGCCAGCATTCTTATATCACTGGTTTCAAGACATCTATGCAAAACATTTACTCATTCCTAGACAAAAAATAAAAAAAAATGTCAGTTTGTGAAAGCGCAGCTTTAATAGGATGTCGGTGAAAAAGCAAAATTTATTTCAGTCGTGCATGATTACAGAAAATTATATGTACAATCATGGCAATGCTACTCGTTTAAATACTGATCACATGGAAATAAATTTCAATTAAACATCCAAATCGAACAAATATCCTCTACAACGTCAATTCTTTCGTAGCTTCTCCGACCGACATTAAAAATAAAAGTTCAGAATGATATTGCCAAAGAAATTACTTCATGCAAAGACATTATAAATAAAACATACTCCATTTGCAGTTCGAATGTTTTCACAACATTCAGGGTCATTCTATTTGATTCAAAATTCAATCTACTGAGAACAGGCATATATGAACAGGTCATACCCATTTTGGCAACAGCCAGGGGTTGTTTTATTATTAAATTTCAAATCAGTGAGGACAGGCACATATTAGCAGATTTTTACCCTTTATGGCAACATCAATGGACAAATTATTTTATTCAATTTTCAATATAGTGAGGACAGGCATATATGAGCAGATTTTTACCCTTTTTGGCAACATCCATTAACATATTATTTTATTCAATTTTCAATATTCTGTATCATATCATGTATAGGACGCTAGCATAGATAGGACGCAGGCCAAAAAATAGTTGAAAAACCCTTAATATATAAGATAGGACGCAGCGGAAAAATGTCAAAATCGGAGCCGAAAAATTGAGGTTGGTAAAGTATTTATAACATATATTGAAGTAAAAAACAAACAAAAAATTGTATATAAGGCATATTTCGATAACTGTCTTGTGTATTTTGATAATTATCGTCATATTTCGGTAATTTAGCATACACAACAATAATATAAGTCTTGACATTTTGAGAACATTCACGCATATTATAAGACTTATACAAATGCCGTAATAGTCCCGACACGCCTTCTGACTGACAGTCAACCGTTGCAATAGTTCCGACACGCCTTCTGACTGACAGTCAACCGTTGCAATCGCAGCAAAACTGATGATTGTTTTGATAAGGCTTGTCGCTGCGCGGATTAAAGCATGTCGGCCTAATTAATGCGTGTCGGTAATTAGCCTTGCCAGCGAAAGGCACGTCGGGCAAGTGCGAACAAACAACCATACCGTATTACCATCGCAGTAGTTTGTTTTATTGATGTTTTTCTAATGACAGACAGCGGGTGTTTTTCACACCTTCGCACATTTGAAAAGATTTGATAGTGACAATAATGCTACTTTGCGTTATGCACATTCCTTTATTAATTTTTTAAAACAGTAACATACAACAAAATGTTTTGTAAAATATCGAAACATTAAAATCATGAACAACGATTAATTGATATTTACCTCCTTTCCCGATTTTCCGTTGCCATTATAACTCAATCCAGTTAAAGTGCTGACTCACATCAAGTTTTTGTGAGTAGCGTCCCTTTTGTAAAAAAGTAAACACTCATGTTTGTTTTCAATTTATTTCTCAATAAATCATTTATTTCAAGTAAACATTCAATATATTTCTGCGTGTGTTAACCTGCGTGATTTTACCTATGTCAGTTGTTCTCTTCGGTGACGCAGTACAGATACTTACTATTACCGCGTTCTTGCCCGGTCCGATATTTTCGACCTGAAATGGACTAGGGGAAAAAAAACCCAGATGAAATTCTAATAGCATAGAAAGGACGCAGGCAATTTTTAAGACGAGAATTGGGGGGTAAAAAAAGTGCGTCCTATGCATGATATAATACGGTACTGAGGACAGGGATATATTAGCAGATTTTTACAGGCATATATTAGCAGATTTTTACGCTTTTTGGCAACATCCATGGACATTTGATATTATTCATTTTCATCTCAGTGAGGACATGCATATATTAGGAGATTTACCCTTTTTTAATAAGATCCAGGGACATTTTATGTTATTCAATTTTCAATTTAGTATATATATATAAAATTATATTAGCAGATTTTACCTTTTTTCAGAACATCGACGGACATTTCATATAATATTCATTTCAATGAGGACTGGCATATATTAGCAGATTTTACCCTTTTTGGCAACATCTAAGGAAATTTCGTATTATTCGATTTTTATTTTAGTGGATACAGGCATAATTATTAGGAGATTTTTACCCTTTTTAGCAACATCCAGGGACATTTTATTTAATTCAATTTTCAATTCAGTGAGAATGGAAATTATAGGCAGATTTCGTCCATATTAACAACTATCTTCTTGATCATTTCATTTTATTAACTTTCAATACAATGACTCTACTGATGAAGGTGTAACGTCGAAATTGGTTTTACATAAACAATTTAAAAATAAAAAAATATTTAATAAAAAAATATTTGCATGATTTTTTATATATATTTATGATTTAGTGAAGTAAAAATTACAACTTAGTGGGGACAGACTTGATTTTATTACAGTCAAATGCTGTTGGCTGGAACTCGAAGGGACCGGCGAAAATACCTCGAGCCTTGCAAAATTCCAGCCAAGCAGGAATGCTTACATTCAGTATAAAGAAATCGGTCTTTTACTTACAGTGGACAATCACCCTATCAGAATAGATCACGCTAAGCATGTTGTGCTCAGGTGAGCTTAAACACACATTGAATTGGATTCAATAAATTCTTTTGCCAAACAAATTTGTTAAAAACCTGAGGTTGACTTCATCCGAATTTAGCATCCTCTCAATAACATTGTATAAAAACCACACAATCATACAGTTGATTCCCATACGAAATAGTTACCTTTTTTAACTTAAGTCTGAGGAATGCCTCATGGGAAAGTAGTTCTGCAGGGCACGGACTGAAATAAATATCATTGAACATATAGAGTCTTATGATCCCCAAAACACAAAACTAACGACGTCATTAATATTCCAAAATTATTATACGTGCGCATACATTTCCGTGATTTTTTCGGATAAAATGTTATTAAAATTGCCTATTCATACCACTTACAGACAATAAAAAAAGAAAACATGTTTGTGTCAGAGTAAAATGGAAATGTATTTTCCCACATGAACACCAAAAGTAAATATTGCACTTAAGTGGCTATGCCAGTTGTGAAACAAAACTGTTGAAGCTCACTCGGTGAAAAATTATTATGCTCTTACAATTAAATAAAAGATTATGCTCTATGTCATCATCATCCTGATTTGTGATGTGAAAGCTAATATCTATTGACATTTGCCCATATTGTATGATGTTCAAATGATGAACTTTGTTCCAGTAAGAGAATGGAACAGACAGACAACATGATCCCTATATGTCTGCTATTCAATGCGGGCAAAATGATCCCTATATGTCTGCTATTCAATGCAGGAAAAACTAGAGCTGTCACAGGAGTGACGAATACCCCCAAATGCCGCCTGGACACAGAAATGGCAAACCATTCCTTTGAAAAGAGGCCATAACTCCAAGGTTACTGCACACTGCATCTTCTTTTATCATGCATGTATTGTTTTATTTAAATCTGTTGAGTACTTTAGAAGTTACACTGCTGACAAGAAAAACTAGCCTTTCATGAGTTATCGTCCGGAAACCGTTTTTCTACTTTTAGTAACAGTGACCTTGACCTTGGCCCCACCAGCCCCAATATCGAACTTGACCTGTATCTTCTGATGTTACACCTGTGTACCAAAAATTGTTCAAATCTGTCTAGCCTTTCATGAGTTATCGTCCGGAAACCGTTTTTCTATTTTTAGTAATAGTGACCTTGACCTTGGCCCCATCAGCCCCAATATCGAACTTGACCTGTATCTTCTGATGTTACACCTGTGTACCAAAAATTGTTCAAATCTGTCTAGCCTTTCATGATTTATCGTCCGGAAACCGTTTTTCTATTTTTAGTAACAGTGACCTTGACCTTGGCCCCACCAGCCCCAATATCGAACTTGACCTGTATCTTCTGATGTTACACCTGTGTACCAAAAATTTTTCAAATCTGTCAAGCCTTTCATGATTTATCGTCCAGAAACCGTTTTTCTATTTTTAGTAACAGTGACCTTGACCTTGGCCCCACCAGCCCCAATATCGAACTTGAACTGTATCTTCTGATGTTACACCTGTGTACCAAAAATTGTTCAAATCTGTCAAGCCTTTCATGAGTTATCGCCCGGAAACCGTTTTTTCTATTTTTAGTTTTCTATTTTTAGTAACAGTGACCTTGATCTTGGCCCCACCAGCCCCAATATCGAACTTGACCTGTACCTTCTGATGTTACACCTGTGTACCAAAAATTGTTCAAATCTGTCAAGCCTTTCATGAGTTATTGTCCAGAAACCGTTTTTCTATTTTTAGCAACAGTGACCTTGACCTTGGCCCCATCAGCCCCAATATCGAACTTGACCTATATCTTCTGATGTTACACCTGTGTACCAAAAATTGTTCAAATCTGTCAAGCCTTTCATGAGTTATCGTCCAGAAACCGTTTTTCTATTTTTAGTAACAGTGACCTTGACCTTGGCCCCACCAGCCCCAATATCGAACTTGACCTGTATCTTCTGATGTTACACCTGTGTACCAAAAATTGTTCAAATCTGTCAAGCCTTTCATGAGTTATCGTCCAGAAACCGTTTTTCTATTTTTAGTAACAGTGACCTTGACCTTGGCCCCACCAGCCCCAATATCGAACTTGACCTGTATCTTCTGATGTTACACCTGTGTACCAAAAATTTTTCAAATCTGTCTAGCCTTTCATGAGTTATCGTCCGGAAACCATGAAATCCGACAGACCGACCGACTGACAGACCGACCGACCGACCGACCGACCGACCGACAAGCTCACTCCTATATACCCCCTCAAACTTCGTTTGTGGGGGTATAATGATCCCTATATGTATGCCATTCAATGCAGGCAAAATGATCCCTATATGTATGCCATTCAATGCAGGAAAAATGATCCCTATATGTCTGCCATTCAATGCAGGAAAAATGATCCCTATATGTCTGCCATTCAATACAGGCGACAAGATCCCTATATGTATGCCATTCAATGCAGGAAAAATGATCCCTATATGTCTGCCATTCAATGCAGGAAAAATGATCCCTATATGTCTGCCATTCAATGCAGGCAAAATGATCCCTATTTGTCTGCCATTCAATGCAAGCAAAATGATCTCTATATGTCTTGCCATTCAATGCAAGCAAAATGATCTCTATATGTCTGCCATTCAATGCAGGCAAAATGATCCCTATATGTCTGCCATTCAATGCAAGCAAAATGATCTCTATATGTCTGCCATTCAATGCAAGAAAAATGATCCCTATATGTCTGCCATTCAATGCAGGAAAAATGATCCCTATATGTCTGCCATTCAATGCAGGCAAAATAATCCCTATATGTCTGCTATTCAATGCAGGCAAAATGATCCCTATATGTATGCCATTCAATGCAGGAAAAATGATCCCTATATGTCTGCCATTCAATACAGACAACATGATCCCTATATGTCTGCCATTCAGTGCAGACTACAAGTCATGATCCCTATATGTATGCCATTCAATGCATATGACATGGTTCGTATTTATCTGCCATTCAATGCAGACTACAAGTCATGATCCCTATATGTATGCCATTCAATACAGACGACAAGCTCCCTATATGTCTGCCATTCAATGCAGTCGACATGATCTCTTTATGTCTGCAATTCAATGCAGACAAGTTAATCCCTATATGTCTGCCATTCATTGCAGATGACATGGTTCGTATATATCTGCCATTCAATACAGACAATGTGATCCCTATATGTCTGTCATTTAATGCAGGCAACATGAAAAGCTGAAGATTTACCGTTTTTCTGGATTGACTGTCAGACACTGCCTCAACAGGTCTTGAGTTGACTGATGCAAGTTCTGGAAAGAAAATGTTAGTATTAATAACATGTCCCACCTATCAAATTGTGTTTTACCTAATGTTGGACCGAAGATTTTCAACAAAAATGTCTATATAACTGCATTGCCAGACACCTCAATTCTACAATGATGAAAAACAACATGTGATCAGACACACAAATAAAACACTACAACAGTTTTCTAACTTGATAATTAACCTTTCAAGGGCAGACATTGCAGACAAACTTTTCCAGTGACCATAAGCTCTCCATTTGATGGGCCATAGAACAACACTTTTTTTTTTCACCTTGTGAACACCAAAGTGAATATTTCAGTCAAGACTACGCCACTTGTGAAATATAAATTTTGTGCTCAATTGGTTAAATACATTATGATTAATCTTACACAGAAACAAATTGTCCTTTATAAATCTCTAGCCTTTTTCTCTCACTAATTAAGGCCAAAGAAAAAAAAATCTTAATATTCTCATCCGAAATTTAAAATAACAAAAGCACCATGGAGCCAACACCGATGCTCTCTTTTTTAAATTTGAATTATGGGCATCACTCTATAATTATTAGAGGCAGAGTTATGGGCCCTGCTGAACATGTGCATATTGTCTCTCTCAACATGTGTACCATGTTTCATTTAAACATCTTGAAAGGTTTTAAAATAGCCAATGTTACAGTTTTAGCACTACGACCAGCAGACGCCATTGCTACCGCCAACTACAATGTTAAACAGATGAGCTTAAAACAATGGGGCAGGTGGTTGGATATGTTGGGGGCGTTTTCAACAAAGAATCACCACTATCATGAAAAGGTTATCCTAATTTCAGCAAAATTTCTTTGATTTTTCGCCAATTCTTGCCAATTTCAAAATAGATTAACATTCAGAGGGGATTTCCGAGATGAAAATCATAAAACAGTAATTGTGTCTTTATGGTTACAAGACAGCGACATTTGCTGTAGGCTTTAAGGAGAATGCTTTATGTTAAAAACAGATTGAATTACATATGATTTACCACAGCCATTAAGTACAAATGGAAATAAGACATTGTGGAAAATTTATTCTGAATGATATTAACAACAGAACAAATTAAACCTTTAAGTTGTCATCGACAGCCAGAATAGTATGAAAATATTATCTATCACTAATAGTCTGGAGGCCAAAGTCGAGAACCCTGCATGGCTGTGTATAGAATTTTTTGGGCATATATTGGTAGCCTTAGGTCTTTCCTATACAAGATAATGATTGATGGCCTCAGCCACCTAGTGTGATTTTTTTTTCAATTCAGGATGGCGTCCAAGATGGTCATCACTGGGTACAAATGTACAATATTCGTATTAGTATGTGCATGGACTTTGCCATTTACCTGAAACTCATTATCTTTTCATTTTTTAAAATGGAAATGTGTAAGTGTATATAAAAAAATATGCCCCCCTGAGCGCCATGTTGTCAGGATTATATGGACAATTGAATGAAATATGCATGGACCGAAATGACAGCTGATTTGTCACTGACATTGGATGCCGTTGAGGCAGTTTTAAGATTATGACCATTCAAAATGTGAGGATAGAGTGTGTTATGACCATGACCCTTGAATCTATGACCTCAAAATCCATAGGAGTCATCAGCTGGTCACCACTAACCTAAATGTCAAGTTTGAGGGCCATGGGTACAGGCATAGTCAAGTTATCACACAGACAAGCTTCTATCAAGGTCACTGTGACCTTGACATTTGACCACTAAAATCATTAGGGGTCATCTACAGGTCAGACGCAACCCCAAGTCAAGTTTGAGGGCCATGAATGCAGGCATTGTCGCTTATCACTCGAACAACATTTTCGCATTCAAGGTCAGTGACCTTGACCTTTGACTCCATGACTCCTAAAATCAATAAGAGTCATCTACTGGTCAGGCCCAACTTCCATGTCAAGTTTGATGATCATAGGTTCAGGCATTGCTGAGATATCACTGGGAGAAGATTTGTTAAAATTTTTGCATTAAAGGTTTCTGTGACCTTGACCTTTGGCCAGCTGATTCCCAAAGTCAATAGGGGTCATCTACTGGTCAGGCCCAACCTTCATGTCAAGTTTGATGACCATAGGTCCAGGAATTGTTGAGTTTGATTTCAAGGTCACTGTGACCTTGACCTTTGACCCCTAAAATCAATTGGTGTCATCTACTGGTCAGGCCCAACATCCAAGTCAAGTTTGAGGGCCATGGGTGCAGGCATTATTGAGTTATCACTCGGACAACCTTTTATCATTCAAGGTCACTGTGACCTTGACCTTTGGCCTGATGACCCTAAGCACAATAGGGGTCATCTACTGGCCAGGCCCAACCTCCAAGTCAAGTTTGAGAGCAATGGGTGCAGGCATTGTCGAGTTATCACACAAACAATCTTTTACCTTTCAATGTCACTGTGACCTTGACCTTTGGCCCGATGACCCCCAAAAACAATAGGGGTCATCTACTGGTCAGGCCCAACTTCCAAGTCAAGTTTGAGGGCCATGGGTGCAGGCATTGTCGAGTTATTACTTGGACAACCTTTTACCATTCATGGTCACTGTGACCTTGACCTTTGGCCCGATGACCCCCCAAAACAATAGGGGTCATCTACTGGTCAGGCCCAACTTCCATATCAAGTTTGATGACCATAGGTCAAGGCATTGTTGAGTTATCACTGGGACAAGCTTTAAAATTATTTTACCATTAAAGGTCACTGTGACCTTGACCTTTGACCCGATGAGCCCTAAAATCAATAGGGGTCATCTACTGGTCAGGCCCAACCTTCATGTCAAGTTTGATAACCATACGTCCAGGAATTGTTGAGTAATCACTCAAGCTTTGGTCGACCGACAGACCGACCGACCGACATGTGCAAAGCAATATACCCATCTTCTTCGAAGGGGGGCATAAAAATAAAATAGATAATTCAATTCCAAAATGGCTTCCAAGATGGCTGCCAAATGTACGTAAATTTTTCTCCATGTGCTTTGATGCATTTTTCTAAACTTATCTTAATGGTTTTGCTTTGAATAAAAAATATTCTTTGACATATTCAAACAGCACTAAATTAAACAAGATCAACATCAGAATGGCTGCCAAAATGAATTAAAATAGTGAAATTATTTCAAAGTTCTGCATTGGCTTGATATATGGTCAGATCTCATCATAGCCATTTTTTGTTAACATCGCACAGGTATATACTTCACTGTAATAAGAATTTGGACCATATCATGTAAAATATGGCGTCAAAGATTGCTGCCAAAATAAAACGAAATGAAGTTTCCTTTAAATTGGCTTCTTTTCTAGGATATAAGAACTAACTAACTTTAGCCAACAGACCACCCGCCCGACCATGGGGACACTGATACACACCCTTTAATGTTATTTTGCAGGGTATATGTGCATTATACTGGTACATTTTCCCCATACCTTTTCTTGGATTTTTTGTCAAAAATTAATATTAAGTTAAATTCAAACAATTCACCTTTATTTTTTCTTCACACTGTAATTCTCTGACTAGAACATCAAAGCCACTCTCATCTGAAATAAAAATGTAGAGTGTTGTTTTACCAAGAAAAAATTCAGCTACAGTGATAGATCAGCGGTTCAAACTGAGTCCAGTAATGATTCCAGAGTGCTATTTGGTTGAACAGAAGAAGTTTGAATCACTCAGCTTATCTAAGCAATTGCCTGTATACTTTTCAAAACAATTTTTATTAAAAATAAAATTTGTTAACCAATAGAAAAGAGCTACCAAGGTTAAACCACGCCTCCAAAAAGTGCATACATTTTAGACAGAGATTGTTTATGTTATATCCTGTTAGGAAAGAGAACACTTAATTCACCAGGCAGCTTAAATCTTGCCTCAGAAAACAACAAAGGACTTTCTTGTAACATACAGTGGCAAAGGGGTGCTACAGAGCAAACAGTTTTATCGATGGCCGCACTTCTAAATGTCGAAGCTACAAAATCCCATGTTTTCAGTAACAAAGTTTTTAGTATTTAAACTTCATAATAGTAATTTGATTACACATTTTCTTTTACAAAGTGCCGAGGTAACAATTATTGTAGCTACAATAACTGAAAGTTCGGCAATTTTGCTTCTCTGTGAGATGTTCAATCATTGCTCGACATTTTGACCACATGACGCAACACCATTTCCTCATTGGACTATTTTCTCGGCATTTTGCAGTAAGCTGCGGTTCGCCTTTATGATTGAAGTGATGTAAAAGTTCCAAAACAGACAGACAGCAGTTTCAGCATTCTGAAGTGACACCATCGCTATGCTTCTATATAAAACAATTCATACTTTATTGTAAGTTTCCGTGTACTATTAAAACTTAACTAGATGATAAGGAAAAACCAGGTGGTGAAACTACTCCCCAATCAAGTAAATTACAATAATAAAACTAACTGAAACATGCTGTTTACTACCAGATGAAAAATCAAACTATAATTGAAACAAGAGGGTTTTTTTTCTTAATGTGCAAATTTTATATTAGAATTCTCAAAAAAGGCAAGCCTTGTTACCGTAAATGACTGGGTATTAGACGCCCCCTTTTTCCCTCAGATTTCAATGCAAAAAAATGCCTGCGTATAATACCCAGTAACAATTTTTTTAACTTTTTTTCTGAGGTCGATTTCAAGCCGTGAGTTTGTTTAGATTTATGTAGAAAGGGATGTTACTCGCGTCATATTGATCGAGTATATGGGTGCTTTTCAAAATAATGAGGCAAAAGTGTGACATAGGGGTTGAAAATTCAAACCCAGTTTTCATGACTGTCACCTATTTTAAATGAAAGTAAATACTTCAAATTACATGGAAATAACTTTGGGAAAGTATCAGGAAATACAAATAAAAAAATATTTTGACCATAAATCCAAATATTGCGAACATTTTTAACAATATGGGTGATTTATAAAAGTGTCTTATGACAAGAACCTAGCATAAATCAGATGCTTTTTTCTGAATTTTATAATCAGTAATTGGTACCTGTGTGTAGTCATGTGCATAATAACTCAGTTGTTTAAGAAAAATAAAAAAAATCAACACATTTTGTCTAAATTTGAAACCAAAAATAAATTGTTACCTCACAAACTTTTTGCTGTAATTAAAAAAAGAATCAAATAAAGGAAAAATCTACATATACCTCACATTATGTATCTTTATAGACCACATACCAAATTTCAAGAATGTATTGTAACTTACAATTGCCAAATTGTTCATTTCAAAATTGAGCTATTTTTCGGTGCACAGGGGACACATATTGGAAGCCAATATAATATGCATTTATATTCTCTTTTATGCTAATAAAAAATTATTTGTGATCAACTTCAGACATTTCCTTGTATATGATAGAGTGTATTCCTCAAAATTTCTTCAGTATGACATTTTTTCACAACAATTTCCTCAAAATTCAACAGCATGTAATGATGCAAATGGAAAATAATGGCTAAGAGAACAACTTACAGCAAACAGTCACATATATAACATTTACTACTTCATATTGAGTACAAAAATAAGAAAATATCATCAATGGTAATATAAAGTACTAGAATTCATACATATTTAGTACTTTGTTATGTAATGGAAAGGGTGCATAGGGGACAAATCATAATGCAAGTAATATTTTTAATTATGTAATTATTTTTATAACTTAACTTTTCTTGGTAAACATTTTTACAATAAGAGGAACAGTATATACTTTCAGTAAAGCTTGAAACAATACGGTAAATGTTTGAAAGATTACATTAGAGCCTACAAAACTAAATTTCTAAACAATGGAATAAAATATGTCCACAGAGTGGAATAAAGTTTTTGATCTCAATGCACCCGTTACCATTAAACACTTTTGTGAACATGTCTAAATTAAAAGATGTCTCTTTGCCTTTGGCATCCTACTCAATAAAATAGTATCTGTTTTATTAGGCATTATTCAAGAAATAAATTCAAGAAACTTTTGGTTTCCACAAGGATTTAATTTCACCTGGCTTTGACATGGTTTTACTTTGGTCCATTTTTAGGCGCTCAAATTGCCAAAGACTTTTCTTGCAACTCCACATATTCTTAGCATTGCTTGTGTATACTAGCTGCCTTTTTATTTTTTTCCTGATTTAGTTGGTGTGCCTACTTTTTTATGACTATGACTGACAGACATCACCAATTGTGTAATTTTCTACAACATGACTTATTTTAAGACCTTTCACTTCGGTATGGCATTCTTTACCAGACGGTTAATTGTGGAGGCCCATGCCAAGTATTTATAACACACTTACCATCAAGTTGCTAAACTATCAAGTGATGCCTAAATATAACATACACACTTCTCATAATGTTGAAATAGCACCATATTTGTCAGTTGAAATCTGCTAAAACAGGGTGCACAGGGGACATTGCTTTAAACCATGCAGATGCTTCAAATCTCTGTATGTGAGAGGCTGAAAACTATTTTTGCATTTGTTGTAACTTTCTTTTCTGTGAAATACAGCAGAATATCATTTTATTGAAGAAATTATAGAAATCTGACAACTAACAACCGAAAAGGTGCACAGGGGACATTTTGGAGTAATAAGACATGCATCTGAGTTACGGACAAAATAATGTATGAAATAATAAAACTATGTTATTTATATAAAGCTGACAGGTTAAAGTTATTAAAATAACATAGTAATTTAATATAAATAGTGCCTAAATGGAATGGTATTGTTCTCAATGTGAATTGAATATTCTATCTTCTTTTTTAAATGAATGGGGGTCCGTCATATGACATTAAAATTTGGTTAAGTTAATACATATTTTTTTATTTGAAGTATGTTTTTTAAAATGAGAAAGGGTTCAGTTACATAAAAAACAATACCAAAATACTATATCATTCAGTTTCAAAAAATAAAACACATTTGAATAAAGGTCTTCATGTAAAATGTCACACTTTTTTAGGTGCACAGGGGACAAATTTAGCAACATATTCTTACACAACTTTTTTGCTGATTGAGCCATTCATTTGAAACTCAACAATTTTCTTAACAACATTGATTGGCCCATAATGTGCCTGAAAACACTTTCCAAAAGTGAAAGGAATAAAAGTTAGGAGAGATAAAAGAAAAAGCCTCATTATTTTGAAAAGCACCCATATACGAGTGAAACAGCAGTTGAAGATCGGGATACGGTATATCGTAAGACGTTTATAATTTAAACAAAAATATTTTTCGATTAAAGTTATTCAATATGATTTTGAATAATAAAATGAATTGAACAATAATTAAACTTACATATAAAAAAGCAAAGTTGGGCACTGTCAAAATATTTTTTGTCAGTTGTACGAGAACGTGTGAAAAACTCGACTGCCTTTAACCTGTTTAACATACCAATACTACAAACTGTTGCGAAAATGGTCTTGTTTTTCGCACTTTGTCACATTCTTTATTCTTTTCTGTAGGTGTTGACATGTTGAGAACGAACCCGTACAATATAAGGTTTTTGCATAACTTAACTTTTTATTCTCGACAGTTTATCATTGTATGGTTTTAAAGATAACCGTCGCCATTTTCACGAAAAAAAATTTTTTGTCCCTGTCAACAAACATGGTGGCCGAAAATGCCAGACGATTTGACATCTTTTCTATGCGTCTTTTAACCAAAAACATAGATTAAAAGTTTTTTTCTTGGACTTTTCACAGATTTTTTTCCCTGCGTCTAATACCCCCTATCGTCTTATACCCAGTCATTTACGGTATTTAAAATGAAAACAATGGGTGAACTACATGTCTGGAAAAAAACCCAGCTTAGAAAATTAAAACAAGAACATTTTTTCGGAAAACACAAACATCAATTTTATGTAAGAATGCTCAGAGGAGGCAAGTCAACAACGGTGTTGTTATTTAAAATTGAAACAATACGCCATACATATATTTGAAAAAAAAACACAGCTATTATTTGAACAGGAACATCTGAATACAAAAACAACTTTATGTAAGAATGCTCAGAGGAGGCAAGCCAAAAACCGTCTTGTTATTCTAAGTTGAATCAATGGGCCTACCACGTGTTTGAACCCCCGCCCCCCCCCCCCCCCCCCCCCAGCTATTATTAAAACAAGAACATTTTTTTTTAATACAAAAACAACAATTTTATGTAAGAATGCTCAGAGGGGGCAAGTCATACCGCTGTCTTGTTATTTAAAATTGAATCACTGGGCCTACCACCTGTTTAAAAAAAAAAGCTGTTATCTAAACAAGGACATTTTTATTTTAATGCAAAAACAACAATTTTATGTAAGAATGCTCAGAGGAGGCAAGTCAAACAACTGCCTTGTTATTTATTATAAAAAATGGGTTACTACGGCTACCACATGTTTGAATAGAAAGAAACCAGCTATTATTTATACAAGAACATTTTTTCTGAATGCACAAACAACACTTTGATGTAAGAATGCTCAGAAAAAGCAAGTCAAAAACCGTCTTGTTATTTAAAATTGAACCAATGGGCCTACCACGTGTTTGAAAACCACCTGTTATAAAACAAGAACAATTTTTTTTTTGATACAAAAACAAATTTTATGTACCGGTAAGAATGCTCAGAGGAGGCCAGTCAACAACTGGGTTTTTGGTTTGTTTTTTTAAATTGAATCAAAGGGTCTTCCACATGTTTGAAAAAACCCCAGCTATTATCAGAACAAGAACATTTCTTCCTGAATGCACAAACATCAATTTTATATAAGAATGCTCAGAGTAGGTCCTACAACTGTCTTGTTTTTAAAGATGCACTATTACACCCAAATAAGATTTAACGCATTTAATATAATTGTTTTAATATACCCAAAAGGATGAACAAATGTCGAAAACAATAGTTCTTATGAAGGATACCGAGTTAAATTTAAAAGAAATGTGCAAAAAACACGGTATTTCTACCTTATAAGACCATAGCAAATTGCAGTTAATCTTTTAGCATTTACCGATCATTTAATAATTTTTTGCATTTTCAGCTATTGAATACACAGTTATAATATTATTAATAGTAATTAATATTTTCCACAAATAACAAACCGCAAAATGAAAAGGGAAAACGCAACTTTCCCTTTTCAGCATGGTAACATTTTTATTCAACAGAAACCCTTTGTAATGTCCTCAAAGCATTTCTGTGGGATTAGAAATATCTTTGGGAATATTACCAAACACTTCATAGTATAGTATTGAAGAGTTATAGTGTGGTTTTCAACATTTCTGGTAATATTCCCAAAAGTATCCATAGTATGCCAGGTTTTCTGGGAATATTACCAATTTGATCTTGAAAATTTGGTAACATTACCAAAACATTTTGAAAATATTTCCAAACACTTTGTAGTTTAGTATTGAAAGTTGTGGTGGGGGTTTCAACATTTGTGGGAACATTCCCAAAATAATCGATACTATGCCGAGAGATTTTCTAAAATATTCTTCAACTATGAAAAGTCACAAATATTTGGTAATGTTCCAAAAAAAATGATGAACATTTTCTGCTAGGATTCTGAATTTAATGTCCAGGTTTTCTGGGAATATTACCAATTTGATCTTGAAAATTTGGTAACATTACCAAAACATTTTGAAAATAATTCCAAACACTTTGTAGTATAGTATTGAAAGTTGTGGTGGGGGTTTCAACATTTGTGGGAACATTCCCAAAATAATCGATACTATGCCGAGAGATTTTCTAAAATATTCTTCAACTATGAAAGTCACAAATATTTGGTAATATTCCCAAAAAAAATGATGAACATTTTCTGCTAGGAATCTGAATATAATGTCCAGGTTTTCTGGGAATATTACCAATTTGATCTTGAAAATTTGGTAACATTACCAAAACATTTTGAAAATAATTCCAAACACTTTGTAATATAGTATTGAAGAGTAATGATGTGGTTTTCAACATTTCTGGTAATATTCCCAAAGGTATTCATAGTATGTTGAGAGGTTTTCTAAAAATTAATAAAAACTAGGGGTTGTCACAAATATTTGGTAATTTTTCTGAATTATGAACATTTTAAAATTCGTCTTGGAAATAATGCCCAGGTTTTCTGGGAATATTACCAAAGTTAATCTTGAAATTTCTGGTAACATTACCAAAACCTTTCGGGAATATTACCAAACATTTCAAAGTATAGTATTTAAAGTTATAGTGGGGGTTTTAACATTTTTGGGAACATTCCCAGAACTATCGATATTATGCCGGGAGATTTTCTAAAATATTCTTCAACTATGAAAAGTCACAAATATTTGGTAATATTCCCAAAATAAATGATGATCATTTTCTGCTAGGATTCTGAATAAAATGTCCAGGTTTTCTGGGAATATTACCAATTTGATCGTGATATTTGGTAACATTACCAAAATTATTTGAGAATATTACCAGATGAACTGAAACAGACTAATTCAGCAAAAATCCTTTGAAAACTCCACAAATAGTTTCTGTAGGACCAAACAGTTCATAGTATAGTATTGAAAACTGGGGCTTTTCAACATTTTTGAGAACATTCCCAAAATAATCCATATTATGCCGAGAGATTTTCTATATCATTCTTAAACTAGGAATAGTCACAAATATTTTGTAATATTCCCAAAATGAATTACGAACATTTTCCGTTATCGTTCTCAAATTCATCCTGAATACAATTATATTATCTTGAAATATTTGGTAACATTACCAAAACTTTTTTGGGCATATCAAAAGATGAATTGAAATAAAATAATCCAAAAGAAAAAGCTCCACGTGAGCTGCTGTAGGACTTGAATTATTCTGGGAATATTACCAAAATCTTCATTGCATAGTATTGAAATTAACAGCAGGTTTTTCAGCATGTTTGTAATATTCCCAGAATAATCTATAGTATGACTAAAATTGTTCTAAACATTTCTAAAACATGCAATATTCGCAAATGTTTGGTAATATTTCCAATAAAAATATAAACATTTTATAACAAGAGATGTTTGTCAAACATTAATCCCCACCACCCCCTGAGCGCCATGTTGTCAGGATTATTTGAACAATCGAAATACGCATGGACTGAAATGACAGCTGATTGGTCATTGCCATTGGATGACTTTAAGGCAGTTTAAAGATTATGACCATTCAAAGTGTGAGGATAGTAGACATAGTGTTCAATCGTGTTCAGATGATAACAGATATTTGCAGATAAAATGTGTCCTCTTAGAAGGGAATAAATAAATACGACAACATTTTAATGGCGAATATGAGTTATGACCATGACGATAAGTGTTGATTGATAGAACGACATAGATTGCATATTCCTGGTTGTTTAAACCTACTAGAATGTTATTTCAGTATTACAGGTATGTCTCTTGCAATTTTACAATTTGACAATAATTATTTTAAATACAAGTGTGGACTTTCGCATATTATGATTTAAAAAAAAACACAGAAAAGAACAGAACAGACGTTTATAAGTCATATACATCAGAACATCGTCTAAACACATACACTTAGGTTTCTGATATCAAATGCTTGTACATGGTTAGTGCTATGGTTAAAGACACAAATATGTTGACGTAAAGGCAGCAGTATCAGAGGATGAACTAAATTAATAATAATAATAATTATTAGGAATAGCATTACGAATACATACTGATTCTTTAACATAATCGCAGAGCTTAACCAGCTCACATTTATTGACAGAGTTAAATATATTTCTGGGAATATTACCAACTAAATATTGAAAGGTTTGGTAACATAACCAAAACAATTCGGGGATGTAACCAGATGAAGTGAAATACAAAAATGATTATTTGACAAACATACAAACAGCAAACAGACAAATAGAATTTAAGATGCAAAACTAGACATGCTGGTTTTACAACTCTTGCTAATTTACTGCCGGAGATACGCGTGACAAAATGTTTTGTGACAGCTGGATGAACCGAAGAACAGACAGACAAGTGAAATCTATTTGCCTCTCAGACTGGGGCATTTAAATGAATAGCAGTATTGAACATATTTCGGTTATAACACATATACAGTTTTAAACAATTTTTTCACAACGTGAATGACAAACAACTAAGTGTATGTTATGAACTGTACATTTAAAGTATGCTTAAATAAAAACAGTCATCGAGAACATGATTAACATAATTGGTGAATGTTCCATCAGTAACCATGGAGCAGGTTCAATACTTTTTTTATTGTTTTATGTTTCTTTTCATATCATTAAAATAAACCGAAAATACCTGCTTAAAGTTATCTATTCAAGAAAATAATAATACTTCTATTATTCGTTCTCTTATCTACAAGACATTTTCTTGATCGGAATACTTTATAGTATATGCTAAACATTTAAAAGTGGATTTATATTTCCTACAAGGATGTCACTATATCAGACTCTGAGTCAGCTTATGCTGGACACAAATGTTTTTGTAAGAAGGGGTATTTCATACAAACAAATTATGAAAACAAAATTGAAAAAAAATATAATAAACACAGAGTAGATTAGCCAAAGCATGATGGCCTTCGAACTGTTATCAAATGACAAATAAAGGGTATAAATGTAATATTTCATGAATACCAAAGACGGCACTTTCTCAAATATGTCAAGCTTTATGCACAGAGGAGTGGATAAATAAAAAAACTCCATCACAGAAATCACAGGAAGAACTTTAATAATGAGTTATGTAGGGTAACAGCTTAGCATACTGGAATGACTCTCGAGAGACCAAGACTAGATTCCCTACTTCGCCATTGACCGATTCTCTGTGTTCACAAAATGAAACTTGAATTAGTAACTTACTAAAATAAAATAGGCTTTAAGGCAAAGCAAAAGGAAATAAAAAATAACTCCATCGTAAAATGTACAAATATTTACAAAATGAAAACAATATGTAAGCTTACTGAAATACAAAAACAAGGTTTAAAAGATATGTACAGGCAAACTGTTATCTGATATTTATGAGCATACCAAATATATGAGGTTTTAGATGTCTGAAGCTTGTTTGGAACAATACGAAGCTACGGACTGATTTATAAGTTGAATCTGAATTTCTGATAATTGTATTACGTTGTCTTTCTTACATCCTTCGAATTTTGCAATTAAATATCGACGATTAATTTTCATTTTGTCCAAGGGATTCAAAATCACGCTCTGTTTATTTTTTACGTTGAGAGAACTTGTTAGTTTTCCGACTGGCCGACGGGTAAAGGTCATCATGTTTCCCTCCATTTCTCCAATATACACACCCTGGTTTGTATATTCCACAACTGCCACCTGAAGACAAACCAAACATATAAGTATTTCCTAGATTTTATAGATGTGGTGTATACTACATATTGCCATTACAGCCAAAATCCAATTAATTATCATTTTAAGTTCAGTATATTTGTTATATAATGTCTTATACTTTAATAGACAAATGGCTTTGTTGTATAATGTTTCATACTTCAAATGTCAATAATTAATCAAAATAGTTTAAAACATTTACCATTTTAAGCATTTAAGATTTAACGGCATATTACCTGCATATCTGCAATCTGCATGTCTTTATGTACCAGTTTTTCTTACTGAATTTCCCCTTGTAACTGAAAAATAAACAATTACAATTAAACCCTTATACTATTCAACAACATAATAATGTATGGAATATCACATTTATCTCATGTAGTCTTCACGCGTGTGAAAGGAAATTGCTCGTTATATTTGTATTTACAACTAATTGTGTGTGATTTTCCCAGCAAATTAAAAACATTTAAAACATTACTATATTGGCAATCCGGGTACTATACCTCATTTATTTGCCGCGTTTTAGCGATGCACTTCTTTTCGAGGTGATTGATATCGGGATATATGTTGCATCTCGCATCCCTGAAATACAACAAAGTATGGCAACTCGTAGTGATAATCTGGGCAAAGAGATTGTTCACAGGTGTGCCTAAAATATTATCACTCCTTGTAACACCATTGAACAATCCTCAAACCACGGAAATTAATTTAGTTTTATACATCTAAATACAAAGAAATGGATGTTTCACATGGATTCATAGCAAACGCTACAGATCCATTTCAAAATCATGAAATATTTAAATAAATTGAAATAGTGATGACTAAAGAACAACAAGACAAATATAACATTAAAAAAAAACTTCAGAAAAGATACCTAGCTGCGCTAATTAAATAAACAGAACAACAACAGGAAGTTCAATTATGTAAAAAAATATTGCCAAAAATGCTGCATTACAAATATACGAATTTTTTGGTATTTGCCCGGCTTCCACGTGTCACTTTAAAAAGTCGTGATTAGGAAAGTGCAACTGTCACTTTTTTATAAGTATATGAGCCAGAGTCACAAAGCGTAACAGAAATGTAAACCACCTTGTGTCGTAATGCACCTGGGATTTAGGCTTAGGTTACTTTTACTATAAAAATATTTTACTATAAATAGTTAGACGACCTGAAGTAAGTTATAAGTTATTGAGAATGGGCGAAGTGAGCATACATTGAACAATTTTACCTTGAAATCTAACCATGTCAAGAACAGGGATCTGCATTGCCTGAATCCTGGCTTCGTACCGGAAATAAACTGTTCTAACTTGCATTGAATGCTTTCATCATCTTCAAAGGAAACCTGTTTTGTGGAAAATTGTGAAAGATATTTATTTTAAACAAGATAAATATAATCATCACAACTAGTGCTTGTGGAAAGTTTTATATGATATTATTATTATAATTATTATTGTTAAAAAGGCGTTTATAAACTTTGCTAGGAAAATATGCGTGGCAAAACTTAATTGCAAATTGCTGATATCAACTCATATAATACTTGATAAATGTTTAATTATAACATTGCAATTTGTTGATAGAAAGATGATAATATAAACTAATGTTGTTTGAAAAGCCAAAGATGAATTATATGTTTTAAATTAGTAAAATGTGTAAGGAATGCAAATGTGGAACTTAGCGAAAATTGTTTGACAAAGGTAATTTTTTACACTGTTTCATGAAGGCAGAAACTGTTTTAAAACTGTGCATCCGCTTTTACAAAGGGTTAAAGGCAATAACACCATAAGAATCATATCTTTTTTACAAATAAACAAAAATATAGTAGTATTTACCTTAATGCAACCAATGCTGCCACAATGAACATGCTTGATTACTCTTCCATTGAATTTTTGTTCTTTAGTTTGGAAGATATGACCATCAATACTCCACTTCATTGAAAATTCCATTTTACATGCATGCGCTTGCTCAGTGAACTTAGGAATAGAAAGGGCAGTGCGTATGCAAAATAAGACTTTCCCCTGCTAGCCACTGACACTGACGCGATGCAAGTTTGTTCAGCATAATGATGTATAACTAATTCTTGTGATCAGTTTGATAAGCATGGCATTGAGGTAATTTAAGATCTAGCACTCTGGTGGCTGGATAGTTAATGCCAAAATTTAATTGCCATCTACGTCCCAGGAGCTTTGTGTCAAAGCCAACTGATTATGGTGCATTAAGTGCCTCGTTTAAGAAATGTTTTACCAATTCATATCATGGTGTAGTTTACTTGTGTGAAATATAAAGAATTCTTTAAGGGTAACAATGTCTGTTTAACCGTAAACCATTTAAACTTTCTGATATGATGACGTCTTCGAAAAGGTGTATTTGTGTATAACTCATGTGAATTGAGCTAATCGTGTTTAAATTAAATAAATCAAAACAATCATCAATATTCCAAGTAAAACATATTTTTATCAATTTCATTAAAATTAAATATTGATGCATATATACTTCAAAATACTTAAATAGCGTTCGTATTCTCTCTCATTGTTCGTAATCAATTAATATATGAAGTTTTATTGAGTCGCTCAAAATTTTGTAATTTCACTCACACAAAAATCGAAATGGACAGATTCCCCGGGAGACGGCTATTATTATCTAACCAGTTTTCTATTTTCAGTAATGTGTGCTTGTACATTGTTGCCGGCAAGTCAACCAGAACTGGACATTACAAAGAGACGCATTTTTCAATTCTCAGACTGCAACTGAGTAGCATTTATCTGATGGAACGAAGTGAATGATTAAATAATTTAGGTGTTTATTATAGGTGTTATTGAGATGGGCAATTCAGTTAGCAAGTCATCCATCCTCCATAAATCCCCCAACTTTGGTCAATCCTGCAGTAAGAACAAACAGCGGTCTGCATAGGACTGTAGTAATTATTTCAACTATCATAACTTTACTGCTATATACCAGCATGGATAATCAAATCAGCCAGCCACTAGTTTACCAGCGTAATAAACTATGATAGAGCAGGTTTGGTGGGAACTGACCCCGACTAACAAATGTTAGACTCTTTCTTGGAAATTGAAAACTGTAGTATAAAAGGATGGTTTCTTTTAATGCATGTTAATTTTCTTTCATTATTTTGTCTGCTGTTATCACCGCGTTTTCATCATCGTACTGTTGTGTTTTCATCATCGTACTGTCTTGTTTTTATCATCGTACTGTCGTGTAATCATCATTGCACTATAGTGTTTTCATCATCGTACTATCGCGTTTTTATTGAAGTACAATTGTATTTCCATCATCGCACTGTCATGAAGTCATCATCGTATTGTCGTGTTATAATCCTCGTTCTATTGTCTTCCGGTGCGCATGAGCATAGAAGATTTCCCCTCCAAGTACTAACATGTTGGTTTCAGTGGTGCGTGTCTTTGAAATATATCTTCAACCGAAGATCATCATCATCATCATCATCATCATCATCATCATCATCATCATCAACATCAACAACAACAACAACAACAACTACGCATTATAACCTCGTTGGCACCATTCACGTCATCATTGCATCATGATTTGCATAAATGTCGTTGTTGTCTAATTGCTACTATAAATATCATTATCTTAGTTGTGGTCATCACATAATCATTGTAGTCATTGTTGTCATGTTGCGTCGTGATATGATTATCATTATCTTAGTTGTCGTCATCGTCGTCGCATTGTGATTTGTATTATTGCAAAAATTGTCGCCAATGTGGCATTATCGTAACTATCATAATCAACATTCTCATAATCACAATACGCATCATCATCATCATCATCATCATCATCATCATCATCATCATCATCATGTTGCACATTTGCACTTACTTTACATAGCATTCAATGTACCCAAAATAATAGTTCAGTTATCATAGATTTGATGTTCAATAATCATCATATTTACACCAAGTTTGCTACGGAGGGTCGGTTTCCCGGAAAAAAAAAACCTTTTAGGTTGTGCTTGTGGAATATTATTTCAGATGTTTTTGTTCTAAAAATACAACGTATAAGACTGACATATTCGGGTTTCTATGGTTGCCTTGGTTCTCAAACACGTTAAATCCCGAATGGGATAGTTGTATTACAGAATAGCAGCATGAGCAAGCAAATAGTCAGAATAGAGATCGCAAGAGTAGTAATAGTAGTGGAAGTTGTAGTAATAGAAGTGGTTGTGGTGCTGGTGGTGTTTGTAGTAGCAAGTAGAATTAATAGTAGTTAGAGGTAGTAGTAGGTGATGATGATGGTACTACTATTAATAGTAGTAGTAGTTGTTGTAGTAGTAGTTACAGTATGAGTAGCAGCAGAAGCAGCAACAGCAGCAGCAGGTAGTAGTAGTAGTAGTAGTAGTAGTAGTAGTAGTAGTAGTAGAGGTAGTAGTAGCAGTAGCAGTTCCAATAGCAGGAAGTGTTGTAGAAGTATTATTATTCATAAAAAGACAGGTGCTTTTATAAAGTAAATATGACGTTACGTCATTTTACTTCAGACTGTGCCATTTGCTTTAGGGCTGTGCTATCATTAGTTTTTTCAAACGACCGATGAGTTTACGAGACGTTTCTTATACATCTATATTATTTTCATCAAGTTTGACGCAATTATGATTGGAGATTTACAATGATGGTGATCGTATCCGATATTTTTTTCACATGAAGGGTTAATTATTTTATGTGCATGCGCACCGTAAGGCGATAGTATGATGGTAAAAACATGACAGAACGATGGTGAAAACGCGACAGTACGATTATTAAAACAAGACAGTCAATGATATAAATCCCACATACCCATGATGGAAACATGACAGTAAGAAAGTGAAAACATGACAGTACAATGACAAAAACATAACAGTACGATGACAAAAAGGCAACAGTGCCATGCTGAAAACATGACATTCCGATGTTGAAAACATGACAGTACTATGGTGTAAACATGACAGTACGGTGGTGAAAACATGACATTACCATGGTGGAAACATGACAGTACGATTGTGAAAACATGACAGTACCATGACAAAAACCTGACAGTACGTTAGTGAAAACATGACAGTACGATGGCAAAAAAGGCAACAGTACCATGGTGAAAACATGGCATTACGATAGTGAAAACAAGACAGTACGATGGCATAAACATGACATAACCGTGATGAAAACTTGACAGTACGTTGGTGAAAACATGAAAGTACGATGGCGAAAACATGACGGTACGATGATGAAAACAATGACAGTACGATGGTGAAAACTTGACAGTATAGTCGTGAAAACGCGACAGTACGATGGTGAAAACATGACGGTACGATGATGAAAACAATGATAGTACGATAGCGAAAATATGACATTACAATGGTAAAAACGCGACAGTACTATGGTGAAAACAAGACAGAATGATGGCGAAAAGGCGCAGTCCCATGATGAAGAAAATACATAACGATGGTGAAACATAAAAGCAGGATGGTGAAAACATGACAGTACAATTGTGAAAACATGACAGTAAAATGGTGAAAAGGCGACAGTATGATGGTGAAAAAAGACAGTACGATGGTGAAAAAAGACAGTACGATGGCGAAAAGGCGACAGTCCTATGTAGAAAACATGACAGTACGATGGTGAAAACATGACAGTACGATGGTGAAAACATGACAGTACCATGATGGAAACATGACAGTACAATTGTGAAAACATGTTATTATCATGACAAAAACCTGACAGTGCGTTAGTGAAAACATGACAGTCAGATGGCAAAAAAGGTAACAGTACCATGGTGAAAACATGGCATTACGATAGTGAAAATATGACAGTACGATGGCATAAACATGACATAACCATATTGAAAACATGACAGAACGATGGTGAAAACATGACAGTACGATGGCGAAAACATAACGGTACGATGATGAAAACAATGACAGTACGATGGTGAAAACTTGACAGTATAGTGGTGAAAACGCGACAGTACGATGGTGAAAACATGACGGTACGATGATGAAAACAATGACAGTACGATGGTGAAAACTTGACAGTATAGTGGTGAAAACGCGACAGTACGATGGTGAAAACATGACGGTACGATGATGAGAACAATGACAGTACGATGGCGAAAATATGACATTACAATGGTAAAAACGCGACAGTACTATGGTGAAAACCAGACAGAATGATTGCGAAAAGGCGACAGTCCCATGATGAAAAAAAATACATTACGATGGTGAAACATAAAAGCAGGCAGACTTTGACTTTTGGTCCAGCCATGATCCCCGTCTTTCGGGGAAAAACTACTGGTAAAATCCTCGCAAATTTCCCCCGCACCCAAGTAAAGACTATTCCTGGCTATTTTAGGCGCAAAGACAAAACCACCTCATTCACCCGGCACTACCGGGCTACCTGAAAGGTAAAAATACGGCCCATTTCCCCGGCTATCCCGCCGGATATGTGGGAGGGGGGCGTGGTAACAAATTGACTGGTGAAAAAGCTTATACACTTTCTTAACATCTTAATCTTTCAGTATGTTCCTAGATTTTTCCAACGAAAAATGAGAATCGTTAAATTAACCACAGTAAAGGCACTCGCCGCACTGAATCAAAATGTAATATTATTATGATAAGTAAAACCAATGCTTGAAACATAAACAAATGTACCTGTCACTCTAGTGAATTGTTATATTGATTTTACGGTGATGCAAATGTAATACATATGTATTATTATATTAAGGCATACGCAATCTTATTGTTTGCAACATATTACTAAGACTATCTATGTTACTTGCGTCATCATGAGATCACATTGAAGACTTATACATGAAGTCATTAATCAAACATCTTTTCTTGTGCAAGAGTTCTTATACACGTTAACATTGGTTCATCTACTTTAAACGCTGGTCCCTATGCTAATTTTGTACAATATTGAAATAATATTGTCAGCGGCCTCCCGGGGAGCCAATTTATTATCTTGATAATGAATGGAAAACAACAGTTTCTTTAAGATATATATTTCTTCGATCATACTTATTGAAGTATTTTATAAAAGTTGTTTATCTGCCAAGCTTTATTCTTACAGAAGAAGATTTGCAATGGAGCCAATATAAAATGTTAACTGTTAGATAGTCAGTTAAGTTACCGTGTTTCTTTAGACGTCGTATAGACGCCTATTTCATGTGACTATAATATCGATTTTATTTCGGACTTTAATATTATAATTGGAACAATCGTGTAGTTTAAAACATAGTACATGTATGTAATTAAAGTTGGTATGGCACTTTGTTTTATTGCAAAAGTCCCAATTTTATTATGTCTCTATTCTGTTTGCACTTAACCAAACATTTTTCGGCAAAAAATTAAAAGTCATGTTCTTACATATTTTCGTGTCAATATTTTGAACACCGTTGTTCGTTGCAATGTGACGTACCATTGCTAAAGTTGAATGCTCTTTGGACGTCATAATACTTCTAATAATATTAATGATCATCATAAGCATAATCATTAAATTATTATTGTTATCATTATTATTTCCATCGTTATCAGCAGATTCGTAATAGTTCTTGTCTTCAATATCATGTTCATTTTGTCATCACCGTTGTCATAATCCTTTTGATTGTTGTCGCAACCATTGACGACGTGGTCGTCTTTGTATTTATGTTTATCGTATATTCATGTCTATATGAATATAACAATGTCAAGATTAAGGTTATGTGTCTGGAACTCTACATTTTAACATCCATATAAAAAAGAACACGTACAGACAGAAGAAACAAACGCACGGACATATGGACAGATGGACGAACAAACACGCACGCATACATATAACGTCGTGCATTATCAAGTTACTATTAATGACCTTCAATGATTAATGCTTTATGATATTAAGCTGTACATAAAGAAATTTCAAAATATTGTGTTGCACATCAAAACGCGTTCGTATAACTATTATAATAATGATGTTAATACTTCCATTAGTTGTGTCTGTGATAAGTTACACGTGAAACATACACATATATCAATATCAATGTTCATGCTTTTAGTCTGAAACTATGAAAAGGAGCATACACCACAAATTGACGCGATGAGACGGATGAAAACAGTTTTATCCTGTTATTGTTTCGATTTAAAATCGACTTCTTTTTTGAAATTACAGACGGAAGGATTGAGTTCTCAATCAAATTCAAGTTCTTACATGTACAAGATATATTGTTTGATATTTACTTAGGTAGCGCCCATTCTAACAGTACCAGTATCAATGCTGTTGAATAAAGAGAAAACAAGTGCATATATAGAGGAAGAGGAGTATAATGTACACGTATTGTTAAATAAAATTGTACATGGTGCTTTTTAACTAAGTAAGGCTGATACAATATAGGGCATAACGAGTTCTGGTTATACACAGCTATAAACAGCTCGGGACTCGAACCCTCAACCCCCTGCTTGCAAGTCAGGTGCTCAACCACTATGAGCTACCTGAAGGGTTGGTATACTTCTGTAAGGGCAATCAACAAATCGATCCGGTGTCCCAAAACTATACAAATGTGCATTCATATTAACAATAACCTGTATTAAATTATACTGATAATAAAATATGTTACCTTAAACCATTCATATACATTTGGCATTATGCAGTTGCAATGCGATCTGTATGAGACAAGAAATGGGAAAAAAGTTTTTGTTATCCATGCTTATTAGTCATTTGTTTCAGCTTAAGTCACTGTACTGTCAACTTAGTCAAAAGCTAACATTATTATCATTGAAAGTGTTGCCAGATATATATTTTTTCAGTCCAGAGCCTATTTTGATAAGTTTGGACTAGATTGACGCTAAAATCAGTCAATAGAAAAACCTTTGTTTTATTTGACCAGTTAAAACACTCAGTAACACCAGCTTGATGTCAGATATCACCCTTGTAATTGCAAAGCCCATTAGTGTCAAGATCAGATCAATATTTGTCTTGAAATCCGCAACAGTTGTTCAAGTGCCTATAACTGCTCATCAGCAGGTCATAAAACGAAGCTTCAAGATTGAAGGAAAATGTCTAGAAATAACGAAATTTGCGGAGGGATATAACTAACCAATAAGCAACAATCCAGAATGTGATAGATCAATATGACTATTAAAATGTGAAATAAAAGTGATTTTGACTGAACTGTTTAGGATACACAACGTTGATAGTCTGCTTAAATTTTGTTGAACTTTATCAGTTAATTGAAACTAATTCCCACAATATTTAGCTGAAATCAATAATGGATTATCTCGGAATATCTTTAGAAAACATTTCTTTGGAAGATGTCATTGGTGAAGAAACCAACACATTAGGAATATCCCTTGAGGAAATGGAAACCTCTTTAAATGCTCAGGTACTTTACATGTTTTACTCAAATATTCTTATATAAATAACTCTACTTATGTAAAGCAGTTAACCTTTATGTCGTAAAGGCACATTAAAAGCAATGTTTGTATTGAATACACCATGGAATTTATCTTAATGCTCAATTTAGATTAACATTATATTTTATAATGCTACGTAATTCCATTTACTAATATAACGATATTTGATCAAACTGTATTAAGTACATGAATATGTATGATGTATGCTTAACACAGTTAATGGTTTTTTAAGACTATTATAATTATTATAATATTTGACCTTTCAGGATTTGTCAAAGCATATCTTTGAGTTTGATGATGAATTTATCTTCAGTCTAAAGGTAAACTGTTATTGTTTTGTTATTTAATAAATGTATACTGCCAGTGACGTTTATAGTTTGTTTGAGTGATTTAGACTCTTAATGTGTGTATTTAGATCAACAATTTTGTTTACATTTTATACACAACTCAATGTCTGCCTACCTCTTCTGATTTCTTTATCAGATGGATGACAAAAGTTGTATTGTTTCGGAGTATTCATTACCTGTTGTTATCTGTAGAAATCGAAAGGTCATACAGACTTTTACAAACTTTTATTTGTACGCAATAGAACGGAACGGGTGTATTTTAGCTATAATGGCATTATTTCAACTTTATTATTTTAAAATATTTAATTGTTTACTGCGCAATTTACTTTCACTTTTGGTTTTAAGTGTCTGCAGTATGATTGTTGTTTAAGGGTCATTGCTTTTGAACTTAATAAACACAATAAACAAATCAGTTACACTGACGTTCTCAGACTCGTCATTTTTATTTATTTAAGTAAATCAAAGTTTCAAAAATTACAAAAGAACTATTTCAGTATAAATTTAAGCACATTTCGGCTTTTCATATTTCCAGCGCAGGAGTATGTTTTTGCAATTTGTATTTACTTTACGCATGCGATGTTCTTCGGTTAATCATATACATTAGTATCGGCGCAAAGGCGCTATTTTATCATATGCGCATGGAATTCATGTTAATGGAATGCGCATTATATTATTGTGATCTTTTGTTCATTAATGCTCTATAGAGTTTTTATAATTCACCCAATACCGTGATTCAGAGGCATACTTGAAGCTAAGAAATGGCTGAGTGTTTGATAATCAGAACTTTGAACGATTTGTTCCTGTTTTTCCTGCATTATACCCGGCTAATTCGGTGCCAGACTATTAAGGTCGTTGGTTTGAATCCCGGTAGGAAAATACGACTTTGATTTATACGGTCCCATAATAAAGGCGGTTGGCCTACTTGTTTATGACCCGGGACTCAGTCATTGAGAGGGATAATTGATATAATCGATGGACATTTTCAGTTCAAATGTAAAATAGAAAAAAGAAATACTTAGTATCATCAAGCTTTTGTAGTGAAATTCAAAAACACATGATTCAGAAATATTTAGCTCGTATTTATTAAACAAGTATTGCATTCTTGAAAGGGCAATACGAGGAGTATTCTCCCACGTTACAAGCATAACAAGGTGCAGTTATTTATGTTATGCTGTTGATATGTTTTCCTATTGCCCTCTCAGGAATGCAATATTTTTTTAAAATGTAATAAAATGTGATTCTTCAATTCACAACGTGTATTACATTTACATTCATTAAATGTTATTTGCATGCATTTACTTAACGTATAAAGGTATACTTGTTTCAATAATTATGTATATATGCACATTTATGAAACCATCATGTTGTTACTATTTATTTAGTTATACATTATTTTATAACTGATGTGACTCTGTAAAGGATGTAGGAGCTAATGTTTGCACAATCAAAGCATTCCAGAGATTGACCTTTACAAGTTACACAATAACAAAATGATTAACATAGATTATCGGCCTCATGTGTCTGATACATACGGTGGAACATAACTGCCGTCAGATAATCTGTTAACGTCTGCGAGTTGTTCGTGTTAACCACTTAATTATGCGATAATTATCAAGCTATCTAGTTAATAGAAACTGTTCTCTGTAAGATAAATATCACAATACTAAAAACTGGCTTCAAAGTGCTCGGAACTGCCACCTTTTTCCCTTTTAGCTGCATAAACAGGTTATCTAGTTATGGTTAGCGAATTCCACTTAATTAGGAACATAATTACCGGCAGATAACATTCGTGTTACCACATATTGATAAATGTATTTTGGCCTTTAGCTTCAACTGGTTATCTAGTAAGTAGTTTATGAATTCCATTAAGTAAGTACATTCTAACTGGTTAACAAGATACGATTCATGTTACCAGTTATTGTTTTGATTATTCCATGGATCATTTTCAATGTGCCCATATCAAGCAGTCCTACAGTTTATGCCAGGTTTCTGGATTTTGGTCCATTTTCGAAGCCTCACTTCACAGCTAGGTGTTTATTATGCATGTAATTGAGATAACCAATTTCTGTCAGCAGGGGCCCATTAACCACTCTTCCCTGGTCAGTTTTGGGGTCAGAAGGATATTTATCAGAGAACATCTTCAGTACGATTTCTGCACTAAAATTCACGATGACTATAGAAAAGCAATTTATATCATTTACTTTAGTTTTAAACTATTTATGAAAATGAAAAAAAAAACATAATCATTGATTCCATAGCAAAGAAATAAAACATTGAAGTAAATAAAAAAATATATTCAGTCTTCTTATCGTTTGATTTAATTTCGAACGGAATAACTTTATACATGGGATTTTTATTTATACTTTTCATTAAGATAACGTTAGCTGTCTACTTACTACAAAAGTATCAATATCAACCCTATTATACCCAATGAAATGTACAATTGAATGAAATGGATATTTAGGTTTTATAAAATATAATAATTTATGTATTACATGTATATCTAACAGTGTCAATAATGCAGTTATAATGAAGTTTGTTATATATGGTTATATTTAAAGAATATGTTTTTCGCAATTTTCACAACAAATGAAAATTAATACTTTCTTTTGCTGCATTTTTGGAACAAGAAAAGAATACTGCAAACTTGATACATTGCTATTTTTCACTTTAGGATGATTACGCGTAATTCAACCGTATTAAATCATAGCAACATTATCCAATTGCTAACAGTCTCATAATTATAAAGTCTAAAGTTTGTAAACTCTGAAGTCATCACTTGGATTGAGGTTCGTATGTTTTTCTGTGAAATACTTTTTTGATTAAATTATAATAACTCTGGTTTTACTAAGTGCAGTGGGAAACGAAACCCGAGATGCAAAACGTCCTTACCTAAATAACGCCCGAGGTTTCTGGACTTTAGGTAATATAATCGAGTTTTAAGTAACACAAGTTGGCATATTACCTACAGACGGAATCACAGACAGACGGACGACCAAGGGCAAATCTATATGCCCCCCCCCCCATGTTATGGGGGCATAAGATGTAATATTAAAATAAATGTAATATTTTAACCATTTGCCAAAAAATAAGGTCATATATTGATGTACTTAGATATTCTTATTACTTATAACACAGCTTACAACTCATTTTTTTTTAATCTGAGCACTATATTACCTTGATGTTGAAACTGAACTTTCATAGGTTTCTATTGATACATTGACAATGTGGTCTTTGCTAAAATGCATTTCAAAAAAAAACATCATTGCCCACTTTTCATGTGAATTATATAAGCCCTCTTTATGTTTGTGTATCTTCGTTTATGTAATTTTCTAGAAAACTCATTTCCTAAAATGTAGCTTTTGAAACAGCGATTAAAATATTCTTTACTGACACAGTTAAATCAACGTTTGTTTTCTTTGTAAGATTTCTCTTCTTAATTTGCATTGTTGTGTGAGAACATTCTTCATTAGAAGAGTGATTAAACATTATACACACTGCATGGAAGCTTTTCATATATATATATATATATATATATCTCATTAACTATTTTGTCTTTGCTTTCGGAATTATCATAAAACATTGCTACCTTATTTCAATATATATATAATACTTGTTTCAAAGCAGTTTAATATCATCATATGAGAAATGATCACAACAAAGCAATATTGTATCTTAAACCACTATGTCCGGACTTTTGATATCATACCAGTATATTTGAACGTTATATGACTCATTTTATTTTAATATAATATTTAAAATTATCCAACTTTTTCTGATCGTTTGCACTCCTACATGCACAGTTGATGTAAATTTTTAATCACAGCAGTCACTGAACTTTTATTACATGTTTCTGTAATACAATGTATGTAGAGCATTTTTCCAGAAATATATATTTTCTCCATATTATTTTCTCTTTGCGAAAAAGAAAATATATGTATATTAAAGCATCTTATAATAGGGTAATAACTTATTAGTAGTGCGTTTTGATTAGGGAGATGAAATTCGACTAAAGTCGCACGAGGCGCTTACTGACTGAAATCAATATCTTAAAACATCAACAACAGTTGAATAAGACATTCCGGATCAACATGTTATTAATATATATATCAATGGTTTAAATCACTTAAAAGATTCATGATTTCGTAATAAATGTTACATTCATGACAAACTTGTTTTATGACGTCATTTAAACATTGCACAATGATACTTGATGGACGTCAGTATAGTGGATTTTGGACTACCGTATATAATAATAATAATAATAATAATAATAATAATAATAATAATAATAATAACTATGATATACAAATTTTATACAAAAGCATTCGATAATAATATTATTTTAATAATCAAGATAGCGAAAGTTGAAATACCAAGAAAAACCTCCTAACATAAAATGGCCCAAATCTTAAGACAAGAACAACTATAACTCTCAAATTAGTCAGGCAAACAGCTCCCAGCAGGGAAAGGGTCAAGTGGTCAGTTTACAGTTGTGTTAGATTAGTTCCACTGATAAGCCCGAGCATCAGCTTGATGCTCAGTAGCGGCATTAACTGTAGGACTGCAAGTGTTCATAACCTCGTGTATAGTGGTCAATAGGTTTATAAATATATGCCTTTGTGCGGTTAAACTGAAAACTAATTTTCTACAAGGGTTAGAATTTTAATATTTTAGTAAGTACCATTGGCATGTAGATTGCCGTTATCCTAAGGTAGTTGGCGAAAAATAAAAATTAGCTTGTGCCATTAAACTAAGTCCATTGCGCTCTACAATTCAGAGAAATTGCCTCCCATTTACTCCTCATTTTGAGAAAAAGGCTAATCAGTCCATGAAATCACCATGAAATTGTACCAGTCAATTACTTACTACTTAGTGGGCCATCCTGCTGGGCTGTTGAATGTGTGTATACCCAGATGATCTTTGTTTTGACTGATACTGCAGTGTTAAGCTTGTGGTGAGTTACTGCATGTATGAAAATGATCTTGAGAATTGGGTTAATATTTGCATACATAGAGAATTGGCCTACACTAATTGATAAATTAAAAGTTAAAACTGAAATCACAATGTTTTCTTTACAGTTCTTGAAATTGATAAAGGGACATCTAAGTCATTTTTTTCGTATGATTTCTTTATCAGCCTAACTGGCGATAGCTTGTGTTCGGTCTTCAATTTTGTCATACGAGGTCGTATTTAAAATGAGTTGACTTGGGCGTGTGGGGATATTCATGAAATTTAGTGATAGCTCTTATTATTAAAAATATATAATATCCCACAAATAGAGATCATTCGAAACTGTTTATGTAAGTATAATGGTATACAACAAAATTAATTCTTCAACTTAAAAGTTCAAGTTAACTGAATCAAATGAAATTTAATGAACGACAAAAAAGTTAAAAATAAGATGTACAGCTCGTTTGAAACATGTGCATTGGAATTGAATACCAGCTGGGCAGTCAGGAGTATTTATAAGACTGTGGCTTATATGTTGCTTCAGATCATTATCACAGAAATGTTGATAAGCAGTGACCCTGTGTAACCTTTATTAGAATGATAAGTTTGGAAGGCACAAACTCTTGACATTATATTTAATTTTGCACATAAAGAAGTAAAACTGGAAAAAATAGTCATGATACAATACTAAAATGACGGTTTAATTCAGGAGTCCGATGAACCATTGGCTGTTGTTAGTCCAGAGGAACCCACACAGCCACTTCATACATCAACACCAAAGAAATCCCATACATGTATGTATTCAACTGCCTGCAAAAATGGGAAAATTTGCTGCAGAAAGACTGTACTTTTTACAATTAAGTTACCCCATAAAGTCATGTATTATTTTTTTTAAATAATAAAGAACAATAAACAAATAGATCATATTTATGCACCGTGTTAAATTTTAATTGCTTAAAAAAACAGTTCATAGATATGTTATCAATTATAATTATTTTTCAGACAAGTAAAACAGGAAAGGACAGACCAGTTCATACTTATGCACCGTGTTAAATTTTAATTGCTTGTAAAAAAAGTTCATAGATAATGTTTTATCAATTATAATTATTTTTCAGACAAGTAAAACAGGAAAAGGCAGACCAGTTCGGAGGTTATTAAAGCTTAAGAAAACAGGGGAAGTGCAACGTCCTACAGCCATGTAGGAGATGATGTATTCATAGCAATGTATCCCAGAGCCAGATCATCAGGGCTAGAGAAAAATGTATAGACGAAGGATTTCAACTGTAGAGTTGACTGGATGTTGGAAAAGTTTGAAGAATCCCCGAATTGTTTTGGTTATGTTACCAAACCTTTCAAGATTTAGTTGGTAATATTCCCAGAAATATATTTAACTCTGTCAATAAATGTGAGCTGGTTAAGCTCTGCGATTATGTTAAAGAATCAGTATGTATTCGTAATGTCATTCCTAATAATTATTATTATTATTATTAATTAAGTTCATCCTCTGATACTGCTGCCTTTACGTCAACATATTTGTGTCTTTAACCATAAGCACTAACCATGTACAAGCATTTGATATCAAAAACCTAAGTGTATGTGTTTAGACGATGTTCTGATGTATATGACTTATAAACGTCTGTTCTGTTCTTTTCTGTGTGTTTTTTTTTAAATCATAATATGCGAAAGTCCACACTTGTATTTAAAATAATTATTGTCAAATTGTAAAATTGCAAGAGACATACCTGTAATACTGAAATAACATTCTAGTAGGTTTAAACAACCAGGAATATGTAATCTATGTCGTTCTATCAATCAACACTTAAGCAGAGTCAAACGTCATGGTCATAACTCATATTCGCCATTAAAATATTGTCGTATTTATTTATTCCCTTCTAAGAGGACACATTTTATCTGCAAATATCTGTTATCATCTGAACACGATTGAACACTATGTCTACTATCCTCACACTTTGAATGGTCATAATCTTTAAACTGCCTTAAAGTCATCCAATGGCAATGACCAATCAGCTGTCATTTAAGTCCATGCATATTTCGATTGTTCAAATAATCATGACAACATGGCGCTCAGGGGGTGGTGGGGATTAATGTTTGACAAACATCTCTTATTATAAAATGTTTATATTTTTATTGGAAATATTACCAAACATTTGCGAATATTGCATGTTTTAGAAATGTTTAGAACAATTTTAGTCATACTATAGATTATTCTGGGAATATTACAAACATGCTGAAAAACCTGCTGTTAATTTTAATACTATCCAATGAAGATTTTGGTAATATTCCCAGAATGTTTCATGTCCTACAGCAGCCCACGTGGAGCTTTTTCTTTTGGATTATTTTATTTCAATTCATCTTTTGATATGCCCAAAAATGTTTTGGTAATGTTACCAAATATTTCAAGATAATATAATTGTATTTACGATGAATTTGAGAACGATAACGGAAAATTTTCGTAATTCATTTTGGGAATATTACCAAATATTTGTGAATATTCCTAGTTTAAGAATGATATAGAAAATCTCTCGGCATACTATGGATTATTTTGGGAATGTTCTCAAAAATGTTGAAAAGCCCCAGTTTTCAATACTATACTATGAACTGTTTGGTCCTACAGAAACTATTTGTGGAGTTTTCAAAGGCTTTTTGTTGAATTAGTTTGTTTCAGTTCATCTGGTAATATTCTCAAATAATTTTGGTAATGTTACCAAATATCACGATCAAATTGGTAATATTCCCAGAAAACCTGGACATTTTATTCAGAATCCTAGCAGAAAATGTTTATCATTTATTTTGGGAATATTACCAAATATTTGTGACTTTTCATAGTTGAAGAATATTTTTAAAATCTCTGGACATAATATCGATAGTTTTGGGAATGTTCCCAAAAATGTTAAAACCCCCACTATAACTTTAAATACTATACTATGAAATGTTTGGTAATATTCCCGAAAGGTTTTGGTAATGTTACCAGAAATTTCAAGATTAACTTTGGTAATATTCCCAGAAAACCTGGACGTTATTTCCAAGACGAATTTTAGAATGTTAGCCGAAAATGTTCATAATTAAAAAAAATACCAAATATTTGTGACAACACCTCGTTTTTATAAATTTTTAGAAAACCTCTCAACATACAATGGATACTTTTGGGAATATTACCAGAAATGTTAAAAATACACCATAACTCTTCAATACTATATTACAAAGTGTTTGGAAATATTTTCAAAATGTTTTGGTAATGTTACCAAATATCACGATCAAATTGGTAATATTCCCAGAAAACCTGGACATTATATTCAGAATCCTAGCAGAAAATGTTCATCACTTATTTTGGGAATATTACCAAATATTTGTGACTTTTCATAGTTGAAGAATATTTTAGAAAATATCCCGGCATAGTATGGATTATTTTGGGAATGTTCCCACAAATGTAAAAAAACCCACCACAACTTTCAATACTATTCTACAAAGTGTTTGGAAATATTTTCAAAATGTTTTGGCAATGTTACCAAATTTTTAAGATCAAATTGGTAATATTCCCAGAAAACCTGGACATTAAATTCAGAATCCTAGCAGAAAATTTTCATCATTTTTTTTGGGAATATTACCAAATATTTGTGACTTTTCATAGTTGAAGAATATTTTAGAAAATCTCTCGGCATAGTATCGATTATTTTGGGAATGTTCCCACAAATGTTGAAACCCCCACCACAACTTTCAATACTATACTACAAAGTGTTTGGAAATATTTTCAAAATGTTTTGGTAATGTTACCAAATTATCAAGATCAAATTGGTAATATTCCCCGAAAACCTGGCATACTATGGATACTTTTGGGAATATTACCAGAAATGTTGAAAACCACACTATAACTCTTCAATACTATACTATGAAGTGTTTGGTAATATTCCCAAAGATATTTCTAATCCTACAGAAATGCTTTGAGGACATTACAAAGGGTTTCTGTTGAATAAAAATGTTACCATGCTGAAAAGGGAAAGTTGCGTTTTCCCTTTTCATTTTGCGGTTTGTTAAATGCATTATTAATAAGTATTTGTGGGTGTATCACTCAAAATTTATGTTTGTTTCTCATATGTATGTATTGATTTTGAATAAGAGTGTCACTTTAAAATGAGTCTACTACATGTTTGAAAAAAACAAGCTTAAATTATTTAAATTAACATATTTTTCTGAATGCAAAAACCGTCTTGTTATTTAAAAATGATACTAAGGGCTTTCCAAAACTTTGAAAAAGAACCAAGTTATTATTAATACCTTTGATAACAGTTTTTCCGAAATGCACAAACAACAATTTAATGAAAGAATGTTTGGAGGAGGCAAGTCAACAACTGAGTCACTCATTAATATTTAAGGGGCTATACACAGTATGATGAAAAAGCGAAAAAAAGAGAAAATTGTTGAAAACATAAACTTGGTCTCGATGTATACAATGCATTTAAACTAACTAACTGAAGTGCCACATAGTTTACAATAAATTTAGTCTAACTAGTAGAATTCTTTCTTATGCGTGATGTGATCACATGATATTACCGAGTTAGGTATATAGCTTAAATATTCCAAAGATTTAGGCTAAGCCTTCGTAGCACAGTGGATACAACACTGAACTGCAATTTTGGCGACACCAGTTCGAACCCGGTCTCAGACTGGATTTTTTTTTTACCTGGTAAAAATTTTTACAATTATATATATGATATCAAAGAGTAAAACATTTTATTAAATAATTGTTCTGAGATTCGTTACATTTTTGTGCCAATCAGGTGTATATTCCTTTGAAAACAACTTGCCTCCATGTGTCTGAAACCATATTATAAGAAAACAAAACTGTTTATTTATCATTGCTGCTATGGTGAGTCATAAATCATAACATGAACATGTCCAGTTAGCGCAGTGATTAGCATGCTTACTTCTCACCTAGGTGACTCATGTTCAGGCCTTTTTCTGCCACTTTTGGAAAACAACCTTAGGCATTTTGGGAAAAATTGCGTCAATAAATATGCCATTTTGATAAAAATAATCGATTTACATAACATTTTGGGACATTTTACAATTACAAGAACAAGCTTTTCTGTCTTCTACAACTGAGGAAATTATTAAAGAATTCGGTTTTTTTCCTTTCAAAGACCTGAAATGGCTTAAATATTAATCTGTGTGAAAAAAACATTTTTTTTTCCTTTGATTGGGATCTTTTTCTCCAGATTGGTAAGAATATCATATACTTTAATAGGTGAATCATCAGGGGCCTATGGTCCGACCTGTGGGAACTATACAAAAAGCGTTGAGGTTTGATTTCCAACCTGGGTGCATATGAGTTTGGTTGGTGGTCAAGAAGCCGGACTAGTGAGTTTCCTCCGGGTTCTCAAGTATCCCCCACAACAGAAGACCACACTCTTGCATAATATTGTGCCAACGAGAGTGATCAATATAATATTGTAATAACTTGTTTCACAATTGTTGTAAAATAAATAAATTAAATTTAAACGTCATTACATGACTATGCAAAAGCGAAGCTTCTAAGACTTTCCCATAAACATTCATACTTTAACAGTTTACATTATGCAAAATGAACAGACCTTTTACAGGCTATGAACGTGTTTAAGCATAAATGTAAGAACAGGTCCCGATTTCTCGCAACATCTTACGTCCCCGCTATTAGGAACAAGGGCAAAGATAAAATGCCCGTATGGAACTCCTTTTTAATGGTCACCACATTGTAATTACCTCCCTTGTTGAAGACTCATCTGTAGCATCATGGAAACCTTGTCTTGTGGCAATATTTAGAACGCTAGTTAATTATTTCTCGCTTCAAATGTCACCATAAAACAGTTTTCACGCACCATTCAAGAAATAATGCTTCACTCTCCTTAGAACTATCTAAAGACAGATTTGACAATTAACATAATCTGAATCACTGCACGCATATCCATGACAACCACAAATTATCGCATATCCATACACATTTATTTTCACTAAGCACAAAAGAGTTCCAGCAAAAAATACATTTTTACTTAATTTTTGTTTAACTGAGGTGGGAGAAAAAGCATCTACCATAGCTGCTCGTGTAAGATAGGTTCATCCCGACCCTCGCGCAGGGTGTTTTGCGGACACTTGGTAAACCTTTTTTCCCCAAAACACCCTACGCTCGGCTAGTAATAAGTAATTTTGATAAATGAAATAGGATACTGAAATGTGTTACGCTTATGAATTTTGGGGACATTGGGCCCAGAAGTTTATAACAGTTTAGAATCACAAACATACCTGACTTTGCTATATTCAGTATCTTCTGAATAACACAGGAAACACTTGATCCTTCCCAAAGACGTTTTCCCTGCAAAAAAAAATTGGATTGTCCTTAAAGGCCTCAAAAATGACTCGGCTAAATGCAAAACAATGTCGTCTGTATATGTTCCAATGTTGACATTTTCAAAAAAAAATGAAGCGGGGAACCAAGTTTAGCAGAGCTTTAAATTCATAAGACTAGGTCGCTGTTTAATACTAACTTATCCCCTCTGGTACAGAAGTTTAAATCACCTCAGGTGTAACAGAAATTTTAATATACTAATAATCGTTACCTTATATTTTCAGATTGGTAACTTGAGATTGCTTTTTTGAAAAAGCGCTTGTCTCCCCTATTGTGTGGTCGTAGATGAGAAAAAATAAATGATGGACATGTAATTTGAAATTTTGGACTGGAGACGAACCAAAATTGAAGTTTGGTTTATTCACCCGTATTAAGAAGTGAACATCTACTGCATAAGATCAGTGATCCTATGAATAGAGAAGAAAGTGTTGTTGATCAATCTCGGAAAATGTAAACAAAGTTTGTATTGTACGAAGTTCCTTGGCGCCAGCGTTATTCAATTATTGATTGGAAACCATTTTTCAGCTCAAGGTCATCGTGACCTTGACCTTTGACCTACTGATCACAAAATCAATAGGGGTCATCTACATTACCAACTTGCATACCAAGTATGAAGTTCCTGGGTGCAAGCGTTCTTTAGTTACTGAGCGGTAACCATTTCTTCACCTCAAGGTCATGGTGACCTTGACCTTTGACCTATTGGTCTCAAAATCAATAGGAGTCATCTACTAGTCATAACCAAATAGCATACCAAGTATAAAGTTCCTGGGTGCAAGTGTTCTTTAGTTATTGAGCAGAAACCATTTTTAAGCTTAAGGTCACCGCCAACATATCGTTTTTTACCTGAAGGGAACCTTGACCTTTTACCTTTTGATCTCAAAATCAATAGGGGTCATCTACTAGTCATGAACAACTAGCATACCAAGTATGAAGTTCCTGGACCCAAAGGATCTTTAGTTTTTGAGCGGAAACCGTTTCTTCACCGCAAGGTCACGGCGACCTTGACCTTTGAACTACTGATCTCAAAGTCAATAGGGGTCATCTACTAGTCATGACCAACTAGCATACCAAGTATGAAGTTCCTGGGTGCAAGCGTTCTTTAATTATTGAGCGGAAACCGTTTCTTCACCTCAAGGTCACGGTGACCTTGACCTTTGACCTACTGGTCTCAAAATCAATAGGAGTCATCTACTAGTCATGACCAAGTAGCATACCAAGTATAAAGTTCCTGGGTACAAACATTCTTTAGTTATTGAGCAGAAACCATTTTTAAGCTTAAGGTCACTGCCAACATATTGTTTTTTAGCTGATGGTCACCTTGACCTTTGACCTTTTGATCTCAAAATCAATAGGGGTCATCTACTAGTCATGAACAACTAGCATACCAAGTATGAAGTTCCTGGACCCAAAGGATCTTTAGTTATTGAGCAGAAACTGTTTCTTCACCTCAAGGTCACGCGACCTTGACCTTTGACCTAGTGATCTCAAAATCAAAAGGGGTCATCTACTAGTCATTACCAACTGGCATACCAAGTATGAAGTTCCTGGGTGCAAGCGTTCTTTAGTTATTGAGCAGAAACGAAGTGTGACTTACGGACTGACGGACGGACTGATGGACAGGGCAAAAACAATATGTCTCCCCATGAATGGGGGAGACATAAATATTGAACCAATACTTAAAGCGAATAAACCTGGATATGGTGTCATTTATGGTCAACCTGACCCCAAGCTGGCCCTTTTTCGCTAGTGCCAGGTGTTAGCCCTAGATGTCCCCTACGTACCTGTACCCAGTCTTCGGGCTTCACATCAAGTCCTTCTAGTAGTATTTAAACCCCCCACTCCAAAGGCCACATTTTGGCTTATAATAGCAAAATATCACTGGCACCGGATTTTCAAACTCAATCCTTTTTATTTTTTTAAATTAAAAACACCCCATATATTTCCAAACTAAAAATTACAATTATACCAAAAATGTGAAAAAATATTGAAATATATATATACAGTACAAAGTGTATATTTTTCAATATTTTTCACATTTTTTTGTCTAAATGTCTTTGGAAAGTAAAACATTGAAATATAATTGAAAAGTACTCTAAGACTTTTAAAAGATTGTTTCAAGCATATAAAGAAGTATTGCTAAATATCTACCGATATGGTTTGTTCTGTACTTACAGCAACAACCTCCAAGAGGATACAACCCAGGGACCAGACATCCACTTTGGGACTAGAAGGGGGTAGGGTAGATAACTCTGTTTCATCATCTATCTTTACAGGGCCGTAGCTCAGGACCTCCGGACTCATATACTTCATTAGTCTGGAAATGTAAGGTTTGGCATACAAAACAAGCAAGCATATGATTACAATATTGGGTAATTATAAGCCTCATTCTATTCATAACATTAAACTCTACTGAGTCACATCGACTGTAGTAACATTTCCGCACACTTCCCGAGGCCCTGATATTAAAATCAAGTTGTAAAAGTCGTTGGCAATAATCAGTGATCATTGATTAATAAAACATATCTATAAGGGCCTCAAATAGTGTTGAAAATCGGTTCCAGTATGTGTATCGATAATCGGTTCCACTCAAGCAACCAATTATCGATAGTACAATCGTTTTTTTTACAATACCTTAACTGTAGTATTATTCTTATACAATAACTCATAATTCTTAACAATGCCTTTGTTATGTGTATGTTTGAAGATGTTCAGTGTTGTTGTTGCTTTCGGCCATATGGTTAACGATACTTTGGAATTTATAAATGAACCCAAAGGAGAAAGTCGGCAGTAATTAGCCGAACGCAAATAACGAGAGGAACAAGAAAAACCATTCGCCAGTTGAATCAATGATCGGTTATGACCAAATACAATCGGTTGTCCCCTATTTGAGGCCTAACCAATCATTTTTCGCTTATAAATCGATCATTGAAACATGATACTAGCCTCAAATATTTGAATCAGTGATGGTTGAAACACAGTCAATTTGGCACCGCGCACCCCAGTTACGTCGTGCAGCGTCGGGAACGGGCCAGTATATACACTCCGGTATAGTAGGGGTGGTCACCGAGCCCGAGCCACACTGTCTAAGGGGCACGTGCAGTTGGCCATTAATTTGGGGAATTAGCTGGCACAACTGCGAGTTACCGTTTTAAGTTCAGATCACGTTTAATGGTTCACTTTGATTAACAACTCAAGTCCAATTAAGATGTTTAAAAGTTGGTTCTTTATTAATTCCACATTTAAGTTGAATAGTTAACAAAGATAAATCCAAAGATTTATTTAACAAGAAACATTCAATAGTCCATGTGATATATTAAGTTATGAAAGTAAGTGAATTAATTATATAGTCACAAAAAAAGTAGTTCAAAGATATTTCCTTAGTAAAAGAAGAAGTACAAAGTTCCTAGTTTATATGTATCTCTAATGTATATATTTCTCCTCCCTTAATGAAAAATGTACATACTTATATACTAACTTAAAGAGCAGAATTAAGTGATAAAAAGATAATGATCGAAGATTTTAGAAAGTGTCACTCAAAAATAATTATTGTCAAAAATGAAATTTACAATTAGATTAAGTCTGAGATAATTGAGAAGTGTCAAAGTCTCCAAGAGTATAAGGTTTATGATTATGATCTGAGATAATTAACTGATAATAATTAAGAAGAGGAAGCAGTAAAATCTTATCAGAAATGTCAAAACACTCAATTGCAATTAGGATGACTGACAAAAGTCTCTTTCGGAAATTATGAAAGTAAATATCATAGAAAAATAAGATGTAACCAAAAAAAAGGACAATAAATTTTCTAACAGAATTTGGAAGAGAAAGTCACACAGTGACAAATTCATGAGATTGAGCTAATTCCTTTGTTGTCTGTAAGTACCTTATCTGACTTCAGCAGCATCTTAAATCTCTGTCTGGCGATTTAAAAATATCATCACATGTACCAAAATGTGACAAGGGATTAAATATATTAACCTCTTTTCTTATTAACGAAGAGACATCCAATTAAACAAACTATTAACTTTCCCATTTAGTATGGTCACGTTTTATATCCGAAATCAACAAACCACTTATTCATTAATGCTCAGATTAAGAACATGAAAATAGGAACTAATAAAGGATAATGAATAAAAATGGCCATGCAGAAATACATGAGGAAGGTTAATATGTGAGGACTGCTGCAGAAATGAATCCTGCGGAGAATAATTAAATTTAATTTCAGATTTTGCTAGATATTGTACTGCATTAAGGCAACCAATCATAGCTATTTATAGATATTTTTCAATAGTTTTTCTCATTCGATTTTACATACGGTAATAGTTTTAAGCCTTATTGGCAGATCCACGAATTCATAACTTGAGGGGTTAACAACAGTCAAGCCCCCTCAAAACTTATTTCACCGAGGTATTGAAATGACACGTATAACATCATTGATGCATTTCAAACCTTCATTCAAGAATACATTTATACATCTTATTGTGTGAACATACTTATGAACAAGAGCGGTCACAGACAGCTATATCCCCCTCCTCATGGGGACATTTTTTGTAACGAAAGCCAATCAATGATAAGGGTAGTTTCTCAGGAACATAAGAAATGCGTAAAATTAAGAAAGGGCAATAACTCTTTCAAAAAAGGTCAAATTGCAAAAGCCTGACAATATGCGCTGTGTCACTATATAGTCATAAATGTAAGGAGTTGCGAAGAAACCAGTTTTAAATGTAAAATAAAGAAAGGGCAATAACTCTTTCAAAAATGGTCGAATCGCGAAAGCCAGACAATATGCGCTACATCACTATATGACTATCAATCTGTGAAAGTTTGGTTGAAATTGCATGAAAAATGTAAGAGGAGTTGTGAAGAAACCAATTTCAAATGTAAAAAAAGGGCAATAACTCTTTCAAAAATGGCCGAATCGCGAAAGCCTAACAATATGCGCTGCGTCACTATATAGTCATCAATCTGTGAAAGTTTGGTAGAAATCGCATGAAAAACGTAAGAGGGGTTGCAAAGAAACCAATTTTAAATCTAAAAAAAGCAAAGGGCAATAACTCTTTCAAAAATGGTCAAATCGCAAAAGCCAGACAATATGCGCTGCTTCACTTTATGATAATCAATATTTGAAAGTTTGGTAGAAATCGCATGAAAAACATAAGAGGAGTTGCAAAGAAACCAATTTTAAATGTAAAATAAGCAAAGGGCAATATCTCTTTCAAAAATGGTCGAATCAGGAAAGCCCGACAATATGCGCTGCTTCACTTTATGTCATCAATCTGTGAAAGTTTGGTAGAAATCGCATGAAAAACGTAAGAGGAGTTGCGAAGAAACCAATTTTAAATGTAAAATAAGCAAAGGGCAATAACTCTTTCAAAAATGGTCAAGTCAGGAAAGCCCGACAATATGCGCTGCTTCACTTTATGATCATCAATCTGTGAAAGTTTGGTAGAAATCGCATGAGAAATGTAAGAGGAGATGCAAAGAAATGAATGTGGGCCGGATGGACGCACACACGCACACACGCACGCACGCACGCACGCACACACACACACACACGGAATCGTGCCTACCATTACTATCTCCTTGAAAAGGCGAGGGATAAAAAAAAGCTATGAATATATCACTTGTTTCATTGTTAAGGTATCAATTGAGGTTTAAAATAAACTTCATTTGCTGGCCAACTGGTGGAGGCCGGCCCTTGTGCCCCCCCCCCCCCCCCCCCCACTACCCCCAACCTGCCGCGAGACTCAGCACTGAGCCTATCATTTCATTAAATTTCTTTTTTTTGTTTTTTACATAAATACCCCTTAAAAGAATGTAGACATACACAGCACTCCTATTTATTCCCTAAAAGATATATAGTAAACTTCTGCGGGCTGTTACCCGGCACTGTTACGCACTGTTGTCATAGTATGATGGAATACAGGGTTTACCTTCTACCTTTCAGCCTGTGCCATAAAGGCACTTTGTTTATATTTTGGTATTAGACCATAACGGCCACTGTGAAGATTTTTTTTAGAAAATGCAGCAAATTTACTGGAAATAAATTCTGTTCTGTATCATAACATAATTTTTTCCCCCTTGAAGGGAACAATACATCAAGATGCACTGCGCCCCTTAAAGGATCCGGAGGCAATATTTATGTAGTATAACACGTCTGATTCCTTGAAAAGAAAAGACATAAAACATGTTATTAGAAATAGTTGATGGATTATTGCCGACATCAACAGTCAATGAGATCACCTATCTGCCGCCAATGAGTACTTGATGCTTAATCTTTAAGATTTGCAGTATTACAACATAACATACAAGACATCACAATTTGGTTCCATGTTTGACAAAAATATGTTTTAATCTACTTCAGTTAGAACATACTGTGTAAAATCTTAAAAATTAAGAACGGCTTGCTCGCTTTGTTCACTCTGCCATTCTTAATCATTAAGATTTTACACCATAATGTTCTAACTGTAACATATAATGCTTTGTTAACTCTGCCCTTCTTAATCATTAAGATTTTACACCATAATGTTCTAACTGTAACATATAATGCTTTGTTAACTCTGCCCTTCTTAATCATTAAGATTTTACACCATAATGTTCTAACTGTAACATATAATGCTTTGTTAACTCTGCCCTTCTTAATCATTAAGATTTTACACAATATGTTCTAACTGTAACATATAATGCTTTGTTAACTCTGCCCTTCTTAATCATTAAGATTTTACACCATAATGTTCTAACTGTAACATATAATGCTTTGTTAACTCTGCCCTTCTTAATCATTAAGATTTTACACCATAATGTTCTATCTGTAACATATAATGCTTTGTTAACTCTGCCCTTCTTAATCATTAAGATTTTACACCATAATGTTCTAACTGTAACATATAATGCTTTGTTAACTCTGCCCTTCTTAATCATTAAGATTTTACACCATAATGTTCTAACTGTAACATATAATGCTTTGTTAACTCTGCCCTTCTTAATCATTAAGATTTTACTAATTTTAACTTTAACATATGATGCTTACATTGGATTACAACATTACTGCCCTCCATAATTAGCTTATTTGTTTAACAAAAGAATATCTTGAATTCAAGACCATGTGGATGTTTGTCCAGTTTTCAGGTGAAGAGTTCATCAATTCTCTTTCCTGATTTAACAGCCATGTATGTGTTTATATATATATATTATAATTTTATTAATTAGGTGATTTCATATTGGCCTAGTTATTTGTCCGAGGTAAGCTGTATTGGCCTGAACCCGAAATTGCGAAGGCAAATACAGCTGACCAAGGACAAATAACTTGGCCAATATGAAATCACCTAATTAATAAGTATTTTATTAATTAACTATTACGTATGGTTTGACATTTTTGTTAAAAAACAGTATAATAACTTACCACAAGTTTATTCTTGTAGCCTGTTTATCGCCGATTCATTCGGTATGTTTGCTTTTTTACACTTGACTTTGCTGATTTTGACATGCATCCTTTAGGGACATTGCACATACTTATGAATAATGTGCTGTACAGTCTAAGGAAGCATGTCTTTTCGTCTTTATTTCATAAATCGTATGCCAAAATGTCAAATGTTTCACCTTTAATTTGTTGTCATTTTTTCAGTGTACACAAATATTATAGTCGTAAAAACCACCAACAAGTTAATACAACTTTTATATCAAACCGTACAAAGTGGTTGAAGAATTTAATAGGCTTGTAATTCCAAATAAAATGAGCTTTAAACGAAGCACAAAATCTTCAAAACAGTCGAAAAACAAAAAATAAAATGGCTTCCTTTTAAAATAATTTCCAGCATATTTCTCATATTAGGCGAGTTTCGACAGCCAATGAAAATGGTCCATTTCTCCTGTCCTAAACATGGCGAGTTTTGTAGCCAATCAAAACGGAGGAAACTCATATGGTCGATATTGGCCAAGTTTTGGAATATATTGTCTTCAACTGGTATTGGTGTCGCGATTGTTCCCGTATCGCGTCAAAAACGTAATAGTTGATTAATAAATATATATAGAAACAATAAGTAAATGGCATCATGTCAACAAACATTAATGTCAGGAATTCAGAGGATTCTGAAGAATTGGTATAAGGAATCGAACCATATTTTTACTATTGATTATCTAATATTGAAATCCTATGCAAACAAATACAGTTTGAATCTCGGGGACTATAATGATTCAACATTCAATGCTTCAAAATCTCGATGTTTCTATGAAAACACAACAATTTAATATGCATTCTTACCCAATGGGAAAGCCAACATTTGCTCCACAGTCTGTCATAAAATACGAGCCATATGCTGACAGCTTCACTTTGTCCTGAAATACAATTTCAAAGAGATCAGATAGAGACTTAATTAGTATTTGTTTTAAACACCATAATAATAAACCATTCATTAAAACTTTTAAAACCATAAGAATATAAACCATTGATTAAAACTTCTATAACCATAAGAATTGGTCTATAATAATAAACCATTGATTAAAACTTCTATAACCATAAGAATTGGTCCATAATAATAAACCATTGATTAAAACTTCTATAACCATAAGAATTGGTCTATAATAATAAACCATTGATTAAAACTTCTATAACCGTAAGAATTGGTCTATACTAATAAACCATTGATTAAAACTTCTAAAACCGTAAGAATTGGTCCATAATAATAAACCATTGATTAAAACTTCTATAACCGTAAGAATTGGTCTATAATAATAAACCATTGATTAAAACTTCTATAACCGTAAGAATTGGTCTATAATAATAAACCATTGATTAAAACTTCTATAACCATAAGAATTGGTCCATAATAATAAACCATTGATTAAAACTTCTATAACCGTAAGAATTGGTCCATAATAATAAACCATTGATTAAAACTTCTATAACCATAAGAATTGGTCCATAATAATAAACCATTGATTAAAACTTCTATAACCATAAGAATTGGTCTATAATAATAAACCATTGATTAAAACTTCTATAACCGTAAGAATTGGTCTATAATAATAAACCATTGATTAAAACTTCTATAACCATAAGAATTGGTCCATAATAATAAACCATTGATTAAAACGTCTATAACCATAAGAATTGGTCCATAATAATAAACGATTGATTAAAACTTCTATAACCATAAGAATTGGTCCATAATAATAAACCATTGATTAAAACTTCTAAAACCGTAAGAATAAAAAATGGTTCAAGACATGTATTGATTGGTCAAGATTTATCCAATAATTACTATAAACCAATCAAATCCCTCTAAGATTTTTAAACTAACCAAAATATAACCTGAGGACAAATTATCAAATCGTTTTATACAAATGGCTATTGAGTTTTAAAGTTGCACTCTCACAGATTGACTGTTTTGATAACTTTTTTAGTTTGGGTTTTGGGAATAGCCAATTTTTGCGTAAATGTCTGGAAATCCAGTGAGATTAAAGACCGCTGACAAAGGATCAGATCACAATTTTCCATATTTACGCTCGATAATTGATGTTTTATGGTTAAAAGAGTTAATAACGCTTTAAGAAAAATAAGGATTGCAGCAGTTTTCCAAACAATTGAGATCAGTTCTTTTGTGAGTTATCTTATATGACTGCATTAAAGGCTTTGGTACCAAAATAAGCTGATTCTGGGACAAAAATAAAATGAAAGTCAAAACTGTGTCAATTTGTGAGAGAGCAGCTTTAATGTTAATATTTTGTTACCTGTGCAGACATATTTTTAAAAACAAACCATTGACTGATTCTGCTGAAATTTAATCAAAAAAGGTAAACCAGAGCACCACGTAATGAATCCCAACTGTGGTTTTTGATATATTTTGAGTCTTCAGTTGTTGATTTTTCAGTCAAAGAGGTGGCATATTTCAACCATTATTAAGACCAGATTAACCAGAGGCCTTGCTTTATATTTGCACATAGCCTCTAGCAACATGCATACCAAGCTAAATAAAAATGTCTATTTCTGAACCATTTAGATTTAAATTATAACATTATTACATAAATTGAGTGAGATTCAAGAAAATTAGGCCGGTTCAAAGCTATTTATTCTGATTTGCATTAAAACTTAAAACCATGGATTTGTCTTAAATTAGTAAAACGCTCATAAATGCCGTTATAATGATAGTAAAAGCATAATAACAGCAAGGAATATAAAGTTTAAATACACAATATCTACAAATTATCTCCTAAATATTTCTCAAAATTGATGCATTAGAAAATTATGGCAAGATTGTTTTACATTCAAATTGATGTCTCGCAATCTTCAAGACATTATGATTTCAATAACCTACTTTGGCCATGTAATGTCCTATAAGTCAGTTAAAATATGAGGAAGAATTCACTGTCCTGCATTTTCAGTTACATCTCAAATAATTGGATTTTGTTGTAGTTCACGTTTTTTCTATGCTTCCAGTGTTGTTATCATTAGAAAGACAAAATTGATGGAATTTTATATGTGTATAATAATATTTTTTAAAAATACAGGAACTAGTTATTTTTTTATAAAATTTGGTCAGTTTTGTTTGACATTTGATGAACATGCCTTTTTCAGCACTTTGGACTTTTGGTCGCTTCAGACGGTTTATCTTTATAGAAAGGTATATTTCCCAACGTCCATTTGCCAAATAAGCATTTGAAGGAGTTGAAAACATATAAATCCCGATTTTATCTGAAGAAAACATGAAGAAACATTTCGTGTCAAATATGTTACGTCTCAAATCGCTTCGTGTTTGGACGACAGCAGACATGTATAATGCACCAAGTGACCTATTTTTAATTTTACCAAGGTCAGGTGTTCATTTGATGAAAACAATAGTTCCCATAAATACGTACAAAACGTGTATTGATCACCCGAAATATTTCGCCTAAAGTCGTGTCTAAAATGTTACGTCACAAATTATTCAGATTTTGTTCTTGTACACAGCCCGTTGTGTATTTCGACAAACTTTAACTGTGTGGCATATAGCTAATCCCGTGGCAGAAAAGTAGCACCGAACGTGTGCATTAATACTGTGTAGTAGATGGCGGAACAATTTAATCGTGGGTAAGTGTTGTCGTGAAAGTTACGTCCTAACAGATTCGAGGTGGGCTTATTTCATTCATTTTCATGACATTAATTGATGCAGCTTGTATATTTCGCCTGTACGGGTGCACAAACTAATGATTTGTCTCAATTGTCTTGAGGTTTAAAACATTCGATTTCACGCGCGTTCTGAGTTCAAATGTGTTGTAAAGATTAATCCGAAGCTGGTATTTTGGTGTCTTATGTTACGTCTACGAAGTCAGTTTGTTTACATCGGTACAAGCTGTATTTTAAGCAGTCATAATTCGCAGTTGATGCATATAAACTGAGTAAATTTTAACCAGATAAATTGGGAATTTCTTACAAAATGCCTGTTGTCACACAGCTCTTTATACACGAATACATAACGGCGACACCATTCATTATCGATTTTGGCATTTGAGTAAAAGAGTCCCAAGTTATGTCCAAATAATTTTGAAAAGCATTTTAAGTCTCTAGTGCTAGTAAGAGAGAATGTATAAACATGTTCTGTACCTGTGTTACGCAATAATCAAGAGACATATATACGAGAAATAAGCCTCAAATAGCTCATATTACTGCCACAAAAGTATATAACTTTACTCTTTGATGTGCGCCTTCGTGTCCAGTTACATCTGGATGTAAAAGTCCTAAAACTGATTGTATGCTTTAAAACTCAGCATGGTTTGCTTTGTTTTTCTGCATAAAAAACAACTATTTATGTTACAAAGCATTACAAATTATAATAAAGCAAATGTTTACAACAAGAACAAGGTTCCATTTATAGTAGAATGTTATCGTTTAACAACACCAATTTTTGAAATAAATTGAAGGCTCATTACTTTTTTGTGTGAAGTGCTTTATTTTAATCTTCTGAGGTATTCTAGAAGTGACAAAAACAAATGCAGTAGCATGTAAAAAAACTTACTCAACTCTTGATAAAAAAAATAAAATTATGTGGACACCAAGCAATTTGTGATGTAACAAACAATCTGAACAGTGAATTCTTCCTCATATCAGACAGCTAAGAAACATGATGTAAGTTTTATATCAAAAACTCGGTTATTATCTGTAGACACCAACACTTTCCAAGACGCAGATAAATACTAGGGATGCAAACAAATCAATTATGCCAGAGGTGTGAATGTGATGACAATACACTAAACATGCGTCATATGTGATTTAGGGACATATCGTCGGGTACTATAAAAATTCCCCATAATTTTACAACTGGCTATTGGACAAGTGACACAAAAAAATAAATTACTTTCGGTAAATTAAAATGCCTTTGCGAATTAAGGATTTCAGGAATCGGCCTTCACACTAATGTGCTGTCTTTATTGCAAATAAAGCTGTGCAACATTGCTTAAATTGCCGTGATACTCTGATGACATGTGCTACAATAACATGTATGTGCTGTTAACTGTTTTCCATGTTTCGATGCCCTGTTCTTGCTTTGAAATGTAACTGTATAGTATAGTGTTTTAGGATATATTTCCTCTATTGATGTACAATAGAAGAATCAAATTCACATTGTTTTGGTTTTATTATTTTACTATTTCCCGAGTTGTTTTGGTATATTAGGTGGAGGTCTATCCCAGAACGAGGCTGCTCGTCCTACGGAAAGACCCTCCATTGGCTCATTATGCCATTTGATAAGGAATCCATCTAATTTCACATTGTTTGCAATATGAAGGGAGCAATTGAAATTATTTGATTTTGATTTTTGATTGTTCATAATGTATACTTTTTTTCTTTGTAATAATGGGGAATTTCAGAGGCTCATTTGGGGAAAATCAGGGACGCCGCGCTTACTTGCTACGACAAAGTAGGATTAAAATGCCTTGGATATTACTTAAGCGAATGATAATAATAGTTTACTACAACTTCTAAAAGATATATTTCGGTTATCGAATATTCAATCAAAAGCATTACCGAATATTCAAATATCAAGTTTGCCATTCGTTTGCATCCCCAATAAATACCATAACATGCTAAATATTTAATCAAAGGGAAAAAATCTTACAAAACACATTTAACACATGCGTTTGTTACTCCCCCTAAATATTTTTCAGATGAACGTTGAATGTCACCAGGTACACCAATTAGCATTAACGACGTGTTATGATATGTATGCGGTATATTTGTATGGTCTGTTTAACAAAGCTATTTTAATGATAAATTATTGCTTATACAATTGATCAATTCTGTTTTAAATATTCATCTGATTAAACAACTTTTCTTCAATACAGATCAAATTTAAGGACACCATCCTGGTTTTGTTTTTTATTTTAGGAAATGTCCAAGAACTCCTTCACTGTCAAACTAGAATTCGACCTTAACATATGGAACTAGAGATAACAAAGTATAATTATTTATCTCTTATAAAGACAATTTTATTCAGTAATCTTGAGAATACATTGAAAAAAAAAATCATAAAGAGTCTTAGAACTTTTTGCTTACTGGTATGTTTATATTGGTTTGTTTTATTAATCTTATTCATAAAATTGTCGACACAACATGAAATAAAGTAATGTTGTCCAAATCAAATACCTATTACATGTATAACTGAAATACTGAGGCTTATCTAACTGTCACTATTTCATCTTTAAAGATGCACTCTTACTCCCAAATAAGATTTACCAAAATTAATAATATTGTTTTAATATTCCTAAAAGGAAGAATACTTGTTTAAAGCAATGGTTCTTATGAAGAATACCAAACTGAATTTGAAAGAAATGAGCATAAAACACGGTATTTCTACCTTATGAGACTATAGTAGACCACAGTAAATCTTTTAGCATTCACCAATCATTTAAAAAATTTGCGCTTTCTTCTATTAAATAAACAGTTACAATCTTGTGATCAGTAATTCATATTTTCCAAAAATGCATTATTTAATAAATAGTTAAAGGTTTATCAGTCAAAATGTATGTTTGTTATACATGTGTACATATTGATTTTAAATAAGAGTGTCACTTTTAAGATGAGGTTTTCTTACCTGAGCATCAAAGAGGATGTTTTCTGGTCGTAGATTTCTGTGTACGATTCTTTGTGAGTTCAGGTATGTAAGACCTTGGAGAACCTCAAATGCCAGTTGGACAAGTGATTCCTCCCTGCAAAATGTAAGTTGAGTAAAATCAAAATAGTGTTTACACCCATTTCTTTCAGCTTTATTGTGAAGACAGCTCTAATCTTATAATTAGTCATGTTCTTTTCGTTAGGTTATAAGAAAATGCCACAAGAGTTAACGATCAATTGGTTGAAAATGATCACCTTCACCACTAGACCACTCTCACTCTGGCTGGGCTTAAACCATAAGTATATGGGGTGAGAAATGGACATCTATACCACTAGACCACTCTCACTCTGGTGGGGCTTGAACCATCAGCCTATGGGGTGAGAAATGGACATCTATACCACTAGACCACTCTCACTCTGGTGGGGCTTGAACCATCAGCTTATGGGGTGAGAAATGGACATCTATACCACTAGACCACTCTCACTCTGGTTGGGCTTGAACCATCAGCCAATGGGGTGAGAAATGGACATCTATACCACTAGACCACTCTCACTCTGGTGGGGCTTGAACCATCAGCTTATTGGGTGAGAAATGGACATCTATACCACTAGACCACTCTCACTCTGGTGGGGCTTGAACCATCAGCTTATGGGGTGAGAAATGGACATCTATACCACTAGACCACTCTCACTCTGGTGGGGCTTGAACCATCAGCCTATGGGGTGAGAAATGGACATCTATACCACTAGACCACTCTCACTCTGGTGGGGCTTGAACCATCAGCCTATGGGGTGAGAAATGGACATCTATACCACTAGACCACTCTCACTCTGGTGGGGCTTGAACCATCAGCCTATGGGGTGAGAAATGGACATCTATACCACTAGACCACTCTCACTCTGGTGGGGCTTGAACCATCAGCTTATTGGGTGAGAAATGGACATCTATACCACTAGACCACTCTCACTCTGGTAAGGCTTGAACCATCAGCCAATGGGGTGAGAAATGGACATCTATACCACTAGACCACTCTCACTCTGGTGGGGCTTGAGCCATCAGCTTATTGGGTGAAGAATGGACATCTATACCACTAGACCACTCTCATCCTGGTAGGGCTTGAACCATCAGCTTATTGGGTGAGAAATGGACATCTATACCACTAGACCACTCTCACTCTGGCTGGACTTGAACATCTGCCTATGGGGTGAGAAATGGACATCTATACCACTAGACCACTCTCACTCTGGTGGGGCTTGAACCATCAGCCTATGGGGTGAGAAATGGACATCTATACCACTAGACCACTCTCACTCTGGTGGGGCTTGAACATCTGCCTATGGGATGATAAATGGACACCTATACCACTAGACCACTCTCACTCTGGCTGGACTTGAACATCTGCCTATGGGGTGAGAAATGGACATCTATACCACTAGACCACTCTCACTCTGGTGGGGCTTGAACCATCAGCCTATGGGGTGAGAAATGGACATCTATACCACTAGACCACTCTCACTCTGGTGGGGCTTGAACCATCAGCCTATGGGGTGAGAAATGGACATCTATACCACTAGACCACTCTCACTCTGGTGGGGCTTGAACCATCAGCCTATGGGGTGAGAAATGGACATCTATACCACTAGACCACTCTCACTCTGGTGGGGCTTGAACATCTGCCTATGGGGTGAGAAATGGACACCTATACCACTAGACCACTCTCACTCTGGTGGGGCTTGAACAATCAGTCTAAAGGGTGAGAAACGGACACCTTTACCACTAGACCACTTTCACCCTGAAGTTCCCAAGTTATGCTCTGTACAAATCCTTTTTAAGAAAATTAAAGTACAAGGGGAGATAACTGCAATGATGTTACCAAGTGTTAAACTTCTAGCCATTGGCAAAGTTCTTATTATCATCTATAAGTTCAAGTTTCAATCAATTATTGCGAAAAATAATGTTTTAGTGATGGCCAGAACAAAGTACATTATAAAAAAATAACTAGGGGAAATAACTTTGACACAATATGTCAGAGAATTATAATGCACCACATGCACATGTCTACATTGCCATCTATTTATGTTCAAATTTCAATCAATTCCTTCAAGGCCTTTCTGAGACCTGCTCAAGACATGATTTAGTTAAAGAATAATAAGAATACCAGCAGTTGACAAAAACAGTACGTCTCCTGTCAGTGAAAGTGGAGACTCATTTAGAAACAAGATTGTTATGACAGTTACCATGCAGTACATAAATTCTGTAAAATGTGATCTATTATAAGCATTTAGCAATATTTACAGCACGCATAACCCAAGTCATTGATATTATCCATGAGCACTTTATGGCAAGTATATAATTTCCATGAATAGGGTTGCAGGTGAATTAGATGTTTATTTTATGCTTTTGATAGATCACATCAAATATGAAAATGGCAGTCTTGTTTTGAATGAGAAAGTTCATTGAGAGTACAGAATGATACATTTAGACCAACACTAGGGCCAGCATTCCCTCGTACATGCTTAAACATTCTTTTGATAAAGACAGTTCATTGAGAATACAGAATAATATACTAAGTCCAACACTAGGGCCAACAATATTACCCTTATACACGCTTCAACACTATAATATTTGGCAGACCCATGCTGAGAATCACTTACCGCTGGTATTTGCCTGTTTTTCTCGCCAACTCAAGGTTATTTGTGTAATGTTCTTGCACCACCATCAACCTTTCTACAAAAGAATAGAAAAACTGTGAAACAATTACTTACAAAGACCGGGGTTCATTTCATCCTTTCCAGTGGTTAATAGACATGTACCAGTGAAAAAAGATGATATTTCATTGTTTCTGATGTGATTTGCTTCGTCAGTGTTTTATTTTTTTCACTAACAAGCCAGCGCACACCGTTCATGTCAGTAACACTCGGAAGAGGAGTTGACATTAAACAGAGATAGATAGGAAGATATTATTATGATATTATTTACTGTTTCGAAATCTTCTCGCACAGGGCTGGGACACATATCAACGAGGCTAATTCCAAAATAATGTTAAGATTGCATATAATTTGGCGTGCTTTTCTGAAAATCAAGAGTAAACTGTCATTTGATATCGTTTTAAGGCAATTCTTCATTTTCAGTGTAATTTTGCAAGATATGTTTCACCATGTGAGCACCAAAAGTTAATATTTCACACATTGCTACATCACTCATGAAAAGTTCCTTTTGTTGCTATTTCATTCAAATTTGTTACGATCTTACATGAAAACAAAACAATTACCCTTTATTTATTCGTAAATTTCATGGAATACTGAAAAATCGTCCAATTTTACTATGATTGTTTTGTTGGTTTCAGAAATTCTCAAATGTTCAGAAATAATGCTTCCTCATTCCATTATTTTGCATTTCGCAAATACAAGAAATTAATTCATTGTTTTGTAAACCAAAATGTTCAAAACCAGATTAGAAATTGCACTTGACTTTTATATCTTTGTTTTATTATAAATATTTGCACCAAAAAAATATCAAACAAAAAATTAAGACTATACATACAGGATGATGGATGATACTTTCTGTCATTGCTAACAGCAAACACCTAAAATATTTTAGGTTCACTTCTAGGTAAATAAAAATATAAACATTTATAAGTTCTGAATGACAAGTGTCATAAATATTTAACATCTAACATAATATGAATGTATTATGGGCATTGAAAAACAAACAGTGCCACGAAGTGGCACTCAAAATCTCATCTTTTGTCTTTTAAGTCGAAAAGGGGACTTACTTTCAATTTTTGAAACCACAGTTATGGGCCTTTGCTGTATTTGTGCATATTGTCCCTAACAAAATATGTACCAAGTTTCATATGAATATGTTGAATGGTTTTTAAGCTATGACCAATGATAACGCTTTTGCACCGCAAACCCGCGACGCTGACGTCACAAAAATCGACTAAAATAAAACAGACAAACTTAAAGTCTTAATCTGTAAAAGCTATACATATAAATAATTATTTCAACTAAGGATAAAATTGTCATTACACCCGTTGTAAGACCCGTTGTAAGACCCGTTGTAAGAACTGTTGTAAGACCCGTTGTAAGACCCGTTGTAAGACCCGTTGTAAGACGGAAGTAACTATACACGTTGTAAGACCCGTTGTAAGACGGAAGTAACTATACACGTTGTAAGACCCGTTGTAAGACCCGTTGTAAGACGGAAGTAACTATACACGTTGTAAGACCCGTTGTAAGACCCGTTGTAAGACGGAAGTAACTATACACGTTGTAAGACCCGTTGTAAGACGGAAGTAACTATACACGTTGTATAGCTCTAAGTTATTGGACAAAATTCATTGCTTCATACACAAATACTAAGTTTTAAGATATAAATGTCATTTACAAGGTAGAAAAAAGTTAATACTTTGTGCTAAGTCATGTTTAATTGACAGACAGAAATCATTTTTTCTCCATTATTATTCGGTCATTGTACGAACAATTACCTCGACTTCACCCTTACCATGTTTCCAGCAACAAAGTTTAATATACTAGAAAAAACGATATTCATAATAGGCACTAGTAATTAGTCAATCATTTTCAGTCATTCTATCTCACAATGGGAATATTATTTGACTATTTCAAGGCCATGCCAGTTTCTTAATGTTAAAGCTGCACTCTCACAGATTGACCATTTTGACAACTTTTTTATTGTTTGTCTTGGAACGAGCCAATTTGTGAGTAAATGTCCAGAAACCAGTGGTATAAGACTGCTGACATAAGATCAAATCGCAGTTTATCATACCGGTACATGCGATCGAAAAATGATATTTTAACGCTTCAAGAAAAATTAAATTTTCGTCAGTTTCCCAAACATTTCAGATCTGTTCTATTGTAGAATATCTTATGACTGAATTGAAGGCACTGAAATCAAAATCAGCTAATTCTGAGGCAAAAAAAATAAAAAAAATGTCAAAACTGTCAATCTGTGAGAGTTCAGCATCATCAGGCAGGTTCAGCCTTCAAAAGCAAAAACAAAATTAGTCACAAAATTCTAAATTAAACAAAGAAATATGATTTTCTCGAGCTTAATCTAGGTATAATAACAATGACCTTAGAAAAAGTGTATATAATGCTCTCAGAGAAGGTCAATTTTCTCACTGAACTGGTTAAGGACTCTGTTTTGCCTGGAAATACAGATTGTTTTTTTAATGAAATTTTCACAGCAAAAAAAGGTAGGCTTTAACTCTAAAAATGAGCCTGATATTTTCTTTATATATTTTTTTATGCTCATTACTTTCAGATTACCATGAAAACTCGGTATCCTTCATAAGAACTTTTGTTTTCGACATTTTTTTCATCCTAAATTCAGTCATATAAGATAACTCACAATAGAACAGATCTCAATTGTTAAGAAAACTGCTGAAATACTAATTTCCTTAAAGATGAACTCTTACTTCCAAATAAGATTGAACACAATTTATAATATTGAGTTATCTTATATGACTGAATTGAAGGCATTGATACCAAAATCAGCTGATTCTGAGACAAAAACTAAAAATTAATGTTAAAATTGTCAATCTGTGAGAGTGCATCTTTAATATGGCCTTACCATGTTTCCCACGGACACAGTCGAGGTACTTGCAGACATGGGGGTGATCCAGTGTCTTTAAGCACTGCATCTTGCCCATGATCTTAATGGAATTGGGCGTTAGGGGTAATCCATTGGCCCCACATTTGTCGTTTGAATGGCTCGATGCAAAGAAGGTTGATACACCAAACTCAGCCTTACCCAGAACCATGGCTTAAATTCTAAGCCTTGGGTAAACGGAGTATCTGAAAAATAATGCATTTAAAGAAAATCAGAAATTTGTTATAACTCTCAATAGTATCAGTTTATTTTATTTAAGATATATATCAAAATGTTATAAGACCCATGCTTAAGAACCATGGTCATTACCATTTTGACCACCCTAAGTAAAATTGTGTGGCTGGTTAATAATCAGATATTTTGAAAGTTCCTCTGTTTAGTAAATAACATTGAAAACTGTTCCATACAGCAGTCTGCAAATGAATTGATCTTTCCAGCTTGCCAACTGAGGCAAGTTGCTAGAAATTATGATAATGTTTAAAACTAAAATTAAATGGACAAATACTGTAATTCTGTTATTAAACTAAACCGGGCATTCATGTATTTATATATTCTATATTTAGAACATTAATCAACGTTAATCAACATTGAATTTAAACATAGATTTCTTGATATTAACTGGAAAGTATCTGAAGCTGTATGCAATTTAATGGTTTCAATTAGCTCAGCCTTAGATTATAATATACATTTACAGCCAATTAGCCTATTGGCTTCCAATAAGTACAACACTAAAAGAGATTTGTAGTTTTACAAACAGACATCATACGGTATCTTTTGGTTCCCCTCCTTCTGAAAAAAGGTTACAATCTAAGTCATTAACATGTAGGTACATTCTTAATGACTAAGAAGGGCTCGCTCACTTTGCCCACCCCCTGCTTAATCAATAAGATTTTACCTACCCTGGTAAATTAAATATATTCTCATCAATTATTCAAATGCCAATGTAGAACAGTTAACAAGACTCAATGAAACTAGGGCTGTCATAGGAGTGACGAATACGCCCAGCCTGGACACAGAAATGGTAACAATATTTGAAGCGTAACTGCATATTTGCATGATTACCGCCCTTTGTAATAAATTGGCCATTTACACGAACAAAGTTTAATGTCTGGCGGTGTATTTCAAAGGTTAGTTTTACATTTCAGACGTATTTATTCCTTGCAAATATTTTATTAACGACAATAATAATATAAGGAATCATGTTAAACATTATTTATTAAGCGGGAGTTATTTTCATAAAGATTAAGAATATTAGTAAAAATAAAGCTGTCTCCCTCAAGTTTTTGCAAAGTGGAATATACCCGTTTTACACATGTTAATAATGAACTTGTCTCCCCGGGGAGTATATAAGCGCGTGGCTCATCTGAAAGATTCATTCTGTGTTTGACCACCTTTGGGTTTACATCAAGTAGTTAACCGGAAATAGTCTTTGGAAATCAAATAATTAGATTCTTGATCTTCTTGCTGTTTATTATTGGACACAGAGCATTGCGATCTGTGGGATAAAAAGGCACCAGGGACTTGACATCTATAGGGTTATTTAGCGTTCCAGTTCAAGTAGCCAGATACATAGAGCATTGCGATCTAGTCTGGTGAACGGAGCTGGTGGCTAGAAACTCTAGAAAGCCATTCATCATTAAAGTGATTGAACTTCATGTAAACCAATGCATAATCTTTGAACCCTGATTATTTGGTTGATTATGTTTTATCTCACCAATCATTTTTCGAACCATTTGTTATAATCATAAATAACAAGCAGCCTGAGGAAAATTTATATAAGAGTGATCCATATAAGCTCTTACTACGACACCAATTCAACATTTAGTCGGCACGTTACATATCTTTCAATGGGACTCCAAAAGTTATTCGTATCCCTCCACCCTGTCATTAGTCATCGTCAAGACACTGTTGTGTTTTTTTGTTGCAAATGCTAAGCCAAAAAGGGGCCATAACTCCATAAAAATAAGCAGTTTATAAACAAAGTCAAATTTCACAATTATTTTATAGTGTTAAACTTGTGTACCGAAAATTTAAATCAATCAACCCTTTCATGAGTCACTTTGCAAGCATCATTTAGTTGTGATATAAACCCCTAATACTTGAACTGCTAAACCCTTACAGTAACAGACTGGTGTACATGTACATATTACTGATTTTAACTCTTAAATGAAGATTTAGGGATATTTTGATTTTTCAAGTGCATTTCATGTTCCGTTATACTGCTCCAACTGTAAATTATAACACGTAGACAGTTGCATATAACAATGACAGAATTACAGTCATATAGCGAACAGTAATCACTATAAATACAAAATTGACTCAGATACACCTCCAACTTACCAGCATCAAAATAATAGTGACCTTTAACCTCAGCTTCCGCTTTCGTTTTACAAAATGCTGTGTTTCGAATAAAATCTTCTTTGATGAATGACGCAGTCCATCGTGATTAACACTAATTCGAAGCAAATATCATTATAAATAAAGTATATTATCTTACAAAAACTACTTGTTTATTAAATAAGTCTACATTTCTATAACTGTTTAAACTCGTATGTGCGGTTGCGTCATACTGAGCTGGCCGAAACTGACAAAAAGTTGGAAAGATGGACCTGCCAAACGAATTCGACGTAATTGTTCTTGGCACGGGTACGACATTAATTGATTATGTATTCATAATGAATTATTTATAATATGTTATATTTTTTGTCACCTAATTGATATTTCTATTGATTTTAATTCTATAAATTAAAACAAATATTCTTACTTGTTGATGACTCAGTCAGATGGAAATTAATTATTTATGATATTAATTATAAGACAAGTTTTATTAAAATGTTGATACAAAAATAAGTGCATTCATATTGTTTACATCAGACACATATAAGGTACTTCTATAAAAATATATCTTTGTATTTTTTTATATATTTTTTTGTATATGACACCAATAAAAGGTTTTCAATCAAAAATAGCTCTAGCAGGAGCTCTGGGCTGTTTAAAAATGTTAAGTTTATTTTGATACAGTAATAGAAGGGAATCAAGAACAATTTTATTCTCCTTAAACATGTATAAAAACATGTATATCCTTATCAATATCAGTGTAAATTCTTAAAATCTCTGGTTCCATTGTTTTCTATGAATTTATCATTAAAAGCCCTTAGTAGTGACGCCCATCATCCGTCCCTAACTACAAAACGAATATAAAAAGTCCCTATACTGCTATCCTGGCAGTTTCTTATTCAAATCAGTAACGGAAGTAACCTATACCAAACAGCACAAGTGCCTGTGATTGAAAACGGCCTGTAACAATCACTTATAGACAAGCATTTGATAGTATTATTCGTCATTGTAATACACTTGTCAGTTAGATGTCTTAATGTTTAGACTCAACATGCTGTCAAAGAGGATGATTACAAAATTGTCCAGTTAATCTCACATGGGCAGTACCCATGACGTCTATCAACTTGGCTACTGCACAGCACCAACAAAAGCCACTACATAATCTAGACACTGAACAATTCTACTGCTAATTGTATAAATTTTATGTTCTAGGAATGCCAGAAAGCATTGTAGCCGCTGCATTTTCAAGAATTGGCCATAAAGTCTTGCATTTAGACAAGTAAGTGACAAAAGTATGATTAACAAAATAAAAACCGTTTACCTTTACATATATGGTAATATGTTATTTTTGGTTAATAATAAATAGAAGTATACAGAATGTTAGGAGAATAAATTGCAGGTGTTTATGTTCATACACCAAGAAAAGTAAATATAACAATGCCTCTTGCAGGTTTTTGGTAAATTAAATATGGAAAAGTAAAAAATAATTGATTGTGATTTTTGAAATTTGAAAACCCTAAAGTCATGGTGTAATTGTACTTAATTGCCTTGATTTTGATTCTTTGTTTTGCAGAAATGAGCATTATAGTGGTGACTGGGCATCATTCAATCTCAAAGGAATTGAAGAATGGGCTAAGCAACATGAGGTTTTAACATTATTGAATTATAATATTTAATATAGCTTGTTGGTTTCATTTTTAATGGAAAATAAATAAGTGAAGTCATTTGCTAATTGACACCTCATGAATAAGGCCAAAATCAAGAAACTATATATATAAAAAATGACCTTAAGAAATGGAATTGCTGCATTTTAAGACTAGAGAAACCATTTACAGTTTCAAAGCTTAAACTATTTCACAACATGGGAAAGAGGTCAGCTCCCCCCCCCCCTCCTCCTCACTCTCACAACCACCCAAAGCATTGATTGTATCTGAATATTTTTCTTGGGAATGTCCTGTTAGTGTACATGTACCAAATGCATGTTATTTTCTCCACAATTTATCAAGTTTTAACCACAATTATACTTTCCAGGGTTCTGTATCCTCCTATGGTACCCTTGCCAAACCAGACATAAATGAAAAAGATATTCTAGAAGATGGAGAAACACTCATTGACATGCCATTGAATACAACAAACTTTCAGCAAGCATCTTTTGAATATTATGTGGGGTAAGGAAAAAAATCACATCTGTACTGGCATATGATCTTTTTATTAGAAACATGATAAGGTTTAAGACAGGCGATTTTTTTTATTAAGTCTTTTTGTTCAACATACAAAATTGCATTCAATTTGTATGACAGTGCAAACAATTGTCAGATCACCCACAACCAATCTATTCATGTCAGATCACCCACAACCAATCTATTCAGTGAATGATTTCCTTTTTCCTATTAAATACCATAGCATATTATTGGCAGTAATCATCATACATACATACATACATACAAACATACATATATGTCTGAGATGGATGAAACAACTTTTTATCTTTAGGTTATTTGAATGGCTGTTTAATGATTACAAAGTAAACATGTTTGTGTTTCTATGTAGTGATCTCCAACCAGAAGAGTTGTCCGAGCCAGCAACGGCTGAACCTGACAGTGATAAAGGAGAGGTCACAGCTGACAACACTGAAACGGATTCTGTTGATGAAAGTAGTAAAGAGAATGCAGTTGATGACAAAAGTGATGGAGGTGCTAGTGAAGAAAAGCTGAATGAAAACAAGGAAGCTGTGAATGAAATTACAAAAGATATTGGTGAACTGAAAACTGTAGATGAAAGTGCACAAAAAGATGATAACAAGGCTGGTAATAGTGAAAAAGACACAGTTAAGACTGATGGCAAAAAACAGTGGACCAGATCGACGATAAAGGATGAATGGAGAAAATTTAATCTTGATTTATCACCAAAGGTATGTGAATTCAATTTAGAGAGAAAATATTCCCAAATATGTCTTGAGACTCTTTCATTATCAAGTTAAGAAGCTTTTATAACATAGTATTACAACATTGTTTAGTTAACACACTTCGTGGCTTAAATGTGCTGTAGTATACATTTAAAATATAACAGTAGACCTCTCTTACCCTGTCCTGAACATTACAGGTGCTGTACTCAGTCGGGGATATGGTGGAGCTGCTTATTCAATCTGATATAGCCAAGTATTGTGAGTTCAAGACTATCACTCAAATACTCACAGTTACACAAGGGAAAGTTGAAAAGGTATATAACGTTATTGATTAATTTGAATTGATGAACATTTTGGCTGTAAAGATGCAAATGATTAAATAGTTGCTTGTTTTTCAGGCAGTGGAGATGTAATATTATTTGGACATATCTTTCTGGTAGACAGAAAATATAATTCACATGGAATTATTGCCAAAAGAAAGGAGCATACCAGTCTGACAGCAAAGATCATTAAATTTTTGGATGAACAAGCCATAATTCTTTCAGTAGTGCTTAGCATAATTTTTTTTATCAAGTCCCGTGATATAAAATCAAGATTTTTAGCAAACCTGTAAAGCACTTCACATGGATGTGATTTTTCCGAATTTTCACGAAATTCCTTGAATCTGATGGCTGAAGGAACTGATTAAAAAAAGTTATCTGGTTGCTTTTGGTTGTTTCTTTATTAGTTGTTAGTGTTGACACACAAGTTTGCCTCATATTTGAAGCCTGGAGTGGCCTCTAAAAGCCAGTTTTGCTTCAGCACCAGTGTGCTTTATCCCTTTGACCCCAATTAAGGGCCCCAAAACCATTCCCGAAATGGCTTCAGCCAGACTTTACTAGTGCAGGACGTGGAGGCTTGTGCTAACTACTATTTTGTGTTAACATTCTGAATTTTTTTTATGTACATGTATGTGTTTGAGGCTATAACTATTTGTAAAATCTCTCAATATCATCTCTCCCCAGGTTCCATGTTCAAGAGCTGATGTGTTCAGCAGCAAATCAGTCAGTATGTTGGAGAAAAGGATGTTGATGAAGTTTATCCAGTTTTGTCTAGAGTATGAAAACAATGTGGAACAGCTTGGAGGTATGTGAATATGAAGCTTGAGGACTTTAAACATATACAGAAATGCTAGTAAAAATTGAATTAAAGTACGGGTACTGGTTTGTTCTGCAGAGGTTTAGGTTATTATTTTAAAGTCTTATAAGTATTATTCAGTCTTAATGTTTAAAAAAATATTTAACTAAACGTGAACGTAATAAGTTGATATTTATGTGAGTATAAGGGTTAATTAATTAAAAACTTAATGGTGCATTATTGTTATGAGTTTGTTAGCTTGATTGTGAAATCTCCTTAGTAAGTAGATTTTTAGCTCTACTGGCAAAAGGCCAGAAGAGCTTATGTGATGGTAATGTGTACGTAGTATGTGCGTCTGTAAACAATTCATGTTAACACGATACAGCCTTCAGTTTTGATTGTATCTTCATGAAACCTGTACAGCATCTACATATCCATAAGAGCTCGGTTCCTTTCGAAAACCAGCCAGATCTGCCCATGCATGCATAGATTATGGGCCTTGATAGTATAAAAAAATCAGTTTGTCAGTAAACAATTGCTCGTTAACACGATACAGCCTTCAGTTTTGATTGTATCTCGATGAAACTTGTACAGTATCTACATATCCATAAGAGCTCGGTTCCTTTTGAAAACCAGCTAGATCTACTTATGCATGCCTAGATTATGGGCCTTGATAGTATAAAAAAATCAGTGTGTCAGTAAACAATTGCTCGTTAACACGATACAGCTTTCAGTTCTGATTTTATCTTGACAAAACCTGTACAGTATCTACATATCCATTAGAGCTGGGTTCCTTTCGAAAACCAGCCAGATCTGCTTATGCATGCCTAGATTATGGGCCTTGATAGTATAAAAAAATCAGTGTGTCAGTAAACAATTGCTCGTTAACACGATACAGCTTTCAGTTCTGATTTTATCTTGACGAAACCTGTACAGTATCTACATATTCATTAGAGCTGGGTTCCTTTCGAAAACCAGCCAGATCTGCCCATGCATGCCTAGATTATGGGCCTTGATAGTATAAAAATCCTGTAAACAATTGCTCGTTAACACGATACAGCCTTCAGTTTTGATTGTATCTCGATGAAACTTGTACAGTATCTACATATCCATAAGAGCTCGGTTCCTTTTGAAAACCAGCCAGATCTGCTTATGCATGCCTAGATTATGGGCCTTGATAGTATAAAAAAATCAGTGTGTCAGTAAACAATTGCTCGTTAACACGATACAGCTTTCAGTTCTGATTTTATCTTGACAAAACCTGTACAGTATCTACATATTCATTAGAGCTGGGTTCCTTTCGAAAACCAGCCAGATCTGCCCATGCATGCCTAGATTATGGGCCTTGATAGTATAAAAATCCTGTAAACAATTGCTCGTTAACACGATACAGCCTTCAGTTTTGATTGTATCTCGATGAAACTTGTACAGTATCTACATATCTATAAGAGCTAGGTTCCTTTTGAAAACCAGCCAGATCCGCCAATGCATGCCTAGATTATGGGCCTTGATAGTATAAAAAAAATCAGTATGTCAGTAAACAATTGCTCGTTAACACGTTACAGCCTTTAGTTTTGATTGTATCTCGATGAAACTTGTACAGTATCTACATATCCATAAGAGCTCAGTTCCTTTTGAAAATAAGCCAGATCCGCCCATGCATGCCTAGATTATGGGCCTTGATAGTAAAAAAAATCAGTATGTTAGTAAACAATGCCTCGTTAACACTATACAGTCTTCAGTTTTGATTGAATCTTGATGAAACTTGTACAGTATTTGGATATCCATTAGAGCTGGGTTCCTTTCGAAAACCGAAATGATAAGATTATGGGCCTTGATAGTATAAAAAAATGCTATTGTGTAATAAATGCTTGTGAACATGATACAGTCTTCAGTTTTGAGTATTCAGATACACATAAGGGGTTGGTTCTTTTCAAAAACAGTGATTTTGACCACACAAACCCAGCCAGTAGAGCATAGGCCATTTTGGGCCTCTTGTTATTTAATATGTGTAACAAATAATTTTTGATTCATGCATTTTCTGTACATAAACCAAGGCATGAAATGGGTGGGCATATTAAAATCGCACCGTCCGTCTGTCCGGCTCTGTAACTTTCCCTTGTATGGACAGATTTTAAAATAACTTGCCACATGTGTTCCACATACCAAGACGACGTGTGGCGTGTAAGACCCGTGTCCCTACCTCAAAGGTCAAGGTCACACTTAGTGTTTATTCACAATGGAGTGCTGCATATAAGGACATAGAGTATAGGTTGTCATGTCCGGGCTGTAACTTTCCCTTGTATGGACAGATTTTAAAATAACTTGCCACATGTGTTCCACATACCAAGACGACGTGTCGCGTGCAAGACCCGTGTCCCACCTCAAAGGTCAAGGTCACACTTAGTGTTTATTCACAATGGAGTGCTGCATATAAGGACATAGAGTATAGGTTGTCGTGTCAGGGCTGTTACTTTCCCTTGTATGGACAGATTTTAAAATCACTTGCTACATGTAGCATACGAAGACGACATGTCGTGTGCAAGACCCATGTCCCTACCTCTAAGGTGAAAGATACACTAAGTGTTTATTCACAAGGGAATTCTGAATATAAGGACATAACAGTGTAGGTTGTCAAGTATGGGTGGTATTTTTTATGTTCAGAGGCAATTTAAAATAACTTGCCATATGTATTTGACACGTAAAGGCAAGATCAACTTTTCATGTACTGACCTTGTTGGTAGGTCAATGTCATATTCGAGGGCATTCGCCACATACTGTGACAGCTCTTGTTTTTAAATAATATGTACAACGGTACAAGCTTTAAATAAATGTATAAAAATTAGGCAATTGATTTATAAAAATTAGGCAATTGATTTTCATGACCATCAATTTTCAGATATTCTGGAAAAGCCTTTCACCGAATTCCTAACATCCAGAAAGTTGACGCCCACTATTAAGCACTATGTTCAACATTCCATTGCCATGGCAACTGACAGTATGACAACAAGACAGGTAAGCTGTATGTTAAACTTATGAAAGGGGCACAATATTGGTTGATGCCAATTTAAAAAAATATATATATTGCCTTTTTATGTTTTAACTCACTTGACATTAATAATCAAAACAAACAAAAACATATAATTTGTGTACAGATACACAGAATATGTCGATTGAGCCTTAATAAATATTTTGTTTTCAATGTTTAGCTATGTGGCCACAAATACCCCAGTTTCAAAAGCGCCAAAACAAATTTGTCATGGTGTATGGTCATTAAGTTAAACATAACAATGCATTAAAATAAAAATAAATATTTTTGTATTAACTTTTATCGTGCCACGTTTATGTTTTTAAATCAATATTCACTTCAAACTTGAAAACATGTACATTAATGGTGTCAGTTAAGTCCAGAGGTGCAATTATTTAAATTAAATAAAACCTACAAGTGTTTTACTTTCAACCTTCTTATTATCTCACTGTTTTCTTGTGTTTTATCTCATATAACATGAGGTTCAAATACTTTGATTCCAATTATGTCAATACTGAATGTGCTATTTATATGGCAGGGTTTGACGCAGATGAAGAAGTTCCTTCAGTCTCTTGGTCGCTACGGCAACACAGCCTTCCTGTGGTCACTGTATGGAAGTGGAGAGCTGCCACAAAGTTTCTGCAGGTAACAGTATTGTGTACCATGTGGGTCACATTTAGGTCAACATAAGTCAAAAGGTGTATTTGTTCTGGGGTGGTTTTATAAGTTGAAAAAAATAAATAAGTTAGGGCTATTCCAGTAAAACATATAACCCACAGGGGGAAGGCAATTATTTTAATAGTTAATAGGTGGGTGTCTTTTTTCGCTAATTTGGACACCACAAGGGTGAATTTGCTTCTGCAGGGGGTTGGCATAATTTAAATGTGCCTTCCCCTCAGCGGTTATATGTTTAAATGGAATAGCCCTTACTGTATGCAAGAGTTAAATTTTCGAAATTTTCGCCTTAACATCAGATATCTCATTGGTAATCAAGGATGATATAATTCCGGATTCAGGAACAATCTTAAAATCAGAATTGAGAGCTTTAAATTTCAGCCTGCTGTACATATGTGAGGGTTTTGTTTTCCTGGATATATTGCATTAGAAATAACCAGAAGTACCTTGAAATGGAAATATATGGCTTTGAAAATTATTCTAGAGGGGTCTTACCCTTGTTTGAGCCTGATTCCCACATACTCAAATTAAATTTTCGGGATTTTCGGGATAGGGATTTTGAGTCTGTTATCAACCCTAGGTTTCTTTGGCAACAGTATATATGTGGTCTTAATATTCACTCAATCACAGTAGTTGTTTCTTCAGGAAAAATGATTTTTCGTCTTTGATAAACAAGAATACTGTTAATGTATTGTTACTATTGTATTGTATTGACACCTTTGTTTGAATAGAATTCATGATATTCTTGTGCTACATTCTCCCTTAATTGACATCTTAAAATTATGCACTTTTGTTCATGATTACAATACAGAATGTGTGCCGTGTTTGGTGGTGTCTACTGTCTCCGAACTACAGCCGCCTCTCTCATCATGGGCAAGCAAAACAGGTGAATATGTACTTTTAGCTCTTTTCTGTTTTTGTTGTTTTTTCATGAAAAAAAGCCCTGATTATTAGTCATAGCTCAAAATTGCCACACTCTGTACAATCATCATTCCTTAGTCAGTGTTTTAATTGACCAATAAAAAGACTGCATTTTAAAGGTAAATAATAGCACGTATAATGGTTGTGATTTAGTTTATGAAATATATTCACTTAAATATCTCAGTGTTTGAATTTATAATTGTCCAAACAGATGGCAGTTTTTAGCTCTACTGGCAAAAGGCCAGAAGAGCTATGCGATGGTAATGTGTACGTAGTATGTGCATCCGTGCGTCTGTAAACAATTTGTTGTGAACACGATACAGTCTTAAGTTTTGATTGTATCTTGATGAGACTTGTACAGTATCTAGATATCCATTAGAGCTCGGTTCCTTTCGAAAACCAGCCAGATCCGCCCATAAATGCCTAGATTGTGGGCCATGAAAGTTTTAAAGAAATGCTTTCTATTTTTAGCCAGGTCTGCATGAGCGAATTCTATTTTTAGCCAAGTTTACATGTACATGTAAATTCAAGTCAAGAGTTAAGGGAGACAATTTGCAAGTCTAGGATTTTGAGAGACAATTTGCTTTTTGCTTCTACAGTTGATTTTGTGAATTACTCTGCCTTGTTCTCTTAAAGATCTGTTCTTAACATGGTGGTACTCCCTTATTGAAAATGCTAGCAACTGTCAATTTTATAAAATATTCAAAACGTCATTTGGCTATGAAAAGTATCTTCATTCAACACCCAAATCATTATTATATCCACTTATCAAGTTTAGAACAAGAGACCACAGACTACCAATAGAAACGGGCAATTGGAATAGAACACCAGTCAATGAAAGGAAATGCCAAACATGTAACAAAATAAGGGATGAATTCCATTTTTTATTCGAGTGTAACATTTTTGATAACGAGCGTAAGCAGTATATAAAACCATATTTTAACTGACATCCAAACATATATAAACTTGAACAGTTGGTAAACACAACTAATAAAAAGGAATTTTTGAACCTGTGTAAAATGGTATCTGTTATTCTTAAACAACTTCGTTAAACATTACTGATCTTATTTATCGTAGACTTTCTGCATATATATTAGTTGACTCTCCCATTGTACTTAACCCATTTTATAACTCATAAAGTTTCGTAAACACTGCTTGAATCCAATGATCCATGTGCAATATTTATCCTGTTAAACGGGACTATCTGGTCTTTAAATATTTGATTTATTTGAATGTATGTTATGTCTTTGAATTCTCAATTTGAGCCTCTGAAATGTATTGTCTTTATCAATTACCTCAATTTTTTCATGTTGTGCATGAATTTGAGTGAATAAATGTGTTGACTTGACTTGTTCTTGTTGAAAGCCCAAAGGCCATTTTTTAGCTTTAAGTTCTGTAGTTTGTGCATTCATCTTAACAAAATTGGTTGTGAATGTTTAAGTTATGCACCTGGTGTCATTACTGGCCACACCCAGGGTTCACAGGTTTGGTAAACATAAATCTGGAAAGGTTTGAAAATCTTTTTGTGTGTTCGTGCATCCATCTCAGCACAATTGATTGTGAATGTTTGTTCAAATTGATCAATGTTGTCCTAGGATGCCCTTGACTTTGACCTTTTGACCAACTTTTAAAACTACAGAAATTTTTACTATGAGTACAGTTTTGAAAGCATTTTTTTTTTGTCAGATGACTTTTACTTGGCACATATTAAAATAGTTCATGCAACTAATCTGCTTACAATACTTTCTGGGCTCAGATGTTGAACGTGCTACGTTTCCAGGTAACCCAAACACAAAACATAAACTATATGTCTGTTGCCTTTTACCCATACATGCATGCTGTAGATTGATATGACCACAAAAGCCATGCCAGTAGAGCATAGGCCATTTTGGGCCACTTGTTTTTTTAAAACTGTACATTTATTTTAGTCTATGAGCATCAACTTGTTACTATGACAATACCCTGTTCAATCAAGACCTTAAAGGGAATAGACACCAGATGGTCCCAAAGTCGGCAAATATAGTCAAAATAGCGAATAACGGTTTTACCAGTTTATAGTGTGTATTACATGTAGCATGTGAAAGTCACGTGATTAGTACAGATACAAATACCAACATTTTTATTAAATTTACAAGGATATACATGGTAGACAAACGCAGTTAATTTCAAATTGGAAAAATACAAAAAAAAACATAAAAGATACATGTGTCCTAAGCAATGTGATACATCAGTAAGTAAGATTCATAGCGTTTTACACAAAGATATCAATTGTATGTAAGTTTTTGAGTACTTCCTTTTTTTCTTGCATTTGGTATCTAGACCCTTTAATAGCCTTTGACAAATGATAAGATGTCAAAATTGAATTTTCTATTCTAAAATACAGTTTGCATGAGAGAAATTCATTCGAATCGTCCCAGAACTAACTGTCAAACAAACTAGGTTGTCTGTTTTTTGGAGAGAAACAAAGATGTGCTGTATATGTTTATGTACAAAATATGGATTAATTTTTCAAACAAAAATCTGATTTCAGCTGTACAGGTATTGTGACTACAGACGGCCAGAAGATCAAATGCAAGTAAGTCGTGATCTTGTTTACATAAGGCCATGCCAAATTTAATGTAGCAGTTCAATTTTCGTCTTTAAATTTTTTAAAAATCAACAATCAAAATTGAGCCAAATAATCATATTTAAAAAGCTGGAGAGGAAAGGAAAAGAGTTCAAGATACTAGTGGTCACTGGAAGGTTAAAAATCTTTTCTGTTTAGTTGTTTTCAGAAACTAAAGATGTTTGTCTGTTATGGTTTGTTTTTACGTATCAGTATCTTTTTGTGTACATTTAATGACCGATGCCATAGCTTGACTTTGATACTTATTAGCACCAAAGTCTCTGAACATTTTTTAAGCTATTGAAAACAACAGCAAAGGGCAGTGTTCAGGGTTTTTTGCAATTAATCATGTGCAAAAAAGAAGCATCAACAGTGTTGAAAAGTTAACACATTTTGAAATAAAGTACATTTGTTATATACATGTGTTTGTTAATTTCCACCTCATTTAGTCCATGACTCATACATTTTCAGAGTCTTAATTACACTTGTGGCTTAATCGTAAAAACGTTCTACTGAGCGTTTTTGCTGTAAAAGCAAATTATTTTAATAAAAAAGAAAGATTCAGAAAGTTTTAATAGCAATACACAAGAAAATGTCTTTATTACATTTATTTACTGCTGTAAAAAAAAATTGATGCCAGGTGGCTGATTATGCAAGCAAGTTGTGGATTAATCATAATATATAAATAACCCTTTATGAGTGTTTCTGCTGTAAAGGCTAATATTTTAATAAAAAAAGAAAGCTTTATATGTTTCAAGTGCAATACATGAGAAAATGTTATTATCACATTTATGTATGTTTCTGTATATTTTTCATGCCAGGTGGCTGATTATGCAAGCAAGCTACGCACCAGAGGCATTCAACAAGGAAACCTTCCAAAAGTGAGAAGAGTTTTTTTTAGCAGTGATTATTCTTGGTGCAAACTACTGCCTTGTAAAGGCTGTTGCAAAAAAAGACTGCCCCCCCCCCAAAAAAAAAAAAAAAAATTTGAAAAAACACAAGTACCGGTACTCTGGTACGTTTGACAGTAATTCCTGTAAGATGAATTTCTTTATAAACAAAGATCTTCACGATAAAAAACCTTGCGTAGTATATTTCAGGCACAACCAGTGGAAAAAAAATCAAGAAAAATCTCTGTTTTATTATGACCATATATTACAATATTATATATCATATTTTTGCACTTCATCATACCATCTTAGTCCTCTTTAAATCTTGTCTTGATGCTTTTTAAAGCTGCACTCTCCTGGATATACCATTTTTACCACTTTTTTTATTTTTTGTCTAGGAAAGAGCATTTTTTGCATAAATATCTGCAAACCAATGATATAAGATTGCTGACAAAAAAATTAATGTTTTATGGCTTAAACCTTTACTAACCGTTTCAGAAAAATGCATAAAACATGCATAAAACATCAATTTTTGAACTTAAGTATAAAAATCTGCTTTCCATTTTTTTGTTAGCAGTCTTATATAACTTGTTTCCATGGATTTTTGCATAAATTGGCTTGTTCCAAGACAAAAAAATTAAAAAAAGTTGTCAAAACGTTCAATCTGTGAGAGTGCAGCTTTAAAATATTCTCCTGTCGTTATGAGTCACCTTAGTTTAAACATTATATATTTTGCAACCATTGTAAAGTTAGTTATGATAACTTATACTAAGTCACTTGTGTTCCGCAAGTGTGTGGTCTTGTGTTGTTGGGGGGGGGGGGACCAGAATACCTGGAGAAAACCCACTTGTCCGGCTTGGGTAACCACTAACCAAACTCACATGCACTCAGGCTGGGAATCCAACCCAAGTCGTTTTGGTGAGAAGGGATGAGTCACCGTGAACAGTTGTCAAGCAGTTGTCCAGCTCTTCCATGCATTAATCTCTAAATGAAATCATATTTTGATGGTGTTTAGCATCAAGCCATGACATTGCTTGATATCTAAAAAATTTGGATATTTTGGCACCTATGATAAAGCATTTACACCATTAAATTGTTTTAGGCAAAAATGTGTTAATTGTTGAACAAAAAAAAATGAAGCAGACATCATTTATGCAAATGGTGTTTTAATACGGCTTTTTCACTTCTGGTGTGCCAGATACTGTCTAATATGGTATGCTTGTTATCCTCATTGGCACACATTCAAAACCATCAGCTCATGGGCCAATAATGTGCAAGTGTATGGTCTTATGGCATACCAATACCGTGTATTAACCTATGGGTTTATATCAATATTGGCTTAAATTTCTCTAAGCATGATATAATTAAACTTTTATTAAAAATGCTATCACTCCTTATCATTTTCAGAACATCGGCAATTTCCAGAGGTATCTTATTAACAGACAAGCCGCTGTTAATGCAAGAACAACAAGAGGTATTAAAACTACTGATTTTATTATTATTTGCAATAGTTTCATAATAGATACTTTCAACCTTCTCTTTGATGGGGTTTTATCATTGTCATGCTTTTTTTCTTATTCTTCTCATGAAAATGTTTATTGTCAAATGCATACTTAGGTAAATCTACGTTAGTCTGTTGACCTGTTGGGATTGTAAATTGTCAAGTTGTTTACGAAAAGGTGGTAATCAAACAGGATGAAAATTTATGCCCATGTTAACACCAACAATCCCTACAGATATTCTCATCAAAATAAAATTCAGTGTTAATCATATACGCCTTTCCGGGATGATATAAATGTTAATTTTTTTAATATTGTCTTCAAAATGAAATTCGATGTTAATCTTATACGCCTTTAAGGGATGGTATATTTGTTCATTCTGTCTTATATTAGTGAAGTGTGACATCATTATAATGTTATAATGCACATGACCAACTACCTTGTGCCTTGTTGTTTACTAGCGTCAATTCCACATTCAGTAATTTGAAGTCAACTTTCTATGGTTCCTGAGATGGTAGGCCATGGAATGTTCTAAAATAATCTTTAATAATTTTTATAGTCGTTTTCGTTACTGCACCCTCTTAAAACACCCTACCTAATCACCAATCATAACCCATTTAAAGATTACTCTGATATGGTGTGAGTTGGATTGGTGGGAGAAGAGATTTCCAGGCCTGCTAAAGCTGCAAGAAAAGCATGTTGACTTTTACCTTAGTTATAACTTATACCTGGACTCAGAAACAGTTCAAAAATATTCACATGAAACTTTGTAAACCAGTGCTCATAAGCAAGGATCATAACTCTGGCTAGTAGAAATTATTGAGTATGCATTGCTCCTTGGTCAACGGAGAAAAGAAGAGGAGCATTTGTTTCCCCCTGTAGCATTCTTATTAAATGCACAAGAAACCTAAAAATTGCCTTTCAAATGTAACAGGATTATCATTATGGGTCAAAACTATGCAAGCAAACCAGTGACCAATTTGAATTCACAAATAACATCTTTGCAAAAAATGTGACAAAGGTGTTGCAAACACAACTTTTCCAAAGTAATGGATTTTCCAATTATATATTTTTGTATGTTTTGTATAAAACAGGAGTTATGTCCCATCAGGAATTTAAGCATTTTCAATGGTTTAGGCAAAATATACGGTACATTTTTATGGGATCTTGTATAATCTTCAACAACTGCAAGATTTCCCTGATGTCTTTACCCTGCTCTGATGACAGGGACTGGCAATATTCCTGCTGGAGTTACCACCCTCTTCCATTTCATCACCATTGGTATTACATGAGTAGTGTCCTTTTGACAGGCTTCAATCTGATTTCATTTTTCGCAGCAGCTGTCCTTGATGTGCTTACCCTGCCCTGATGATGGGGACCGGCCAATATTCCTGCTAGAGTTACCTTCCTCTAGTATGTCATCACCTCGTGGGTTATGTGAGTACTCTTCCTTGATTGAATTTTTTTAAACTTTATTTTTTAAACACTGTTGATGAAAGAGGTTATTACAAAATTGTAACACATCACCACAGTGTTAGTGACTCATAAACACAGTGTTAGTGACTCATAAACACAGTGTTAGTGACTCATAAACACAGTGTTAGTGACTCATAAACACAGTGTTAGTGACTCATAAACACGGTGCTGTTTTTCATTGTAATTTGTAAGTTACCTTTCTTTATTTCGTTGTAATTTGTAAGTATTCCAAATATATTACAGATGTAAACCACCTTACCAGACAAGGCAAGGATGATGTTTTACCAAAGGATGACCTGGCATATGCTGTCAATACTCTTTTTAACAGCGGTAAGACTATGAAATACTGGAATTTCAAAACCTCCATTTTTTATTAATAATTACTTCTGTTTTTGGGGGGATTTTTTTTTTATTGAAAAAAAAAACACATTTAATGAAGCCAAAAGTGTATTGTTTCATTTATAGACTTAATAGTTCCTTCTGTATCATAACAATTTTATGATTACTCAGTTAATAAAATGAATGTGTTGCAAAACTAGAACAAATACTTTATTATAAAAATATAAAACACTTCCAATAATAAAATATAAATAAAGATTCTTGGCATTTTAGTACAATAATTGTTACATCACATTTATTGTTTAAATGATTAAACATATAATAGCTGATAACACATACAATGAATTGATGGCAAATTAACACTTGTAGGGTCGGTCTTTTGGTTATCTTGACACGTTTATTTGGGTATTTAAGAATGTGTGAAGGACACACTAGGTTTGTGTATTATTTAATGTACGAGGATTGTCCGGAAAGTTTCGAGACTGCATTCATAAAAAGCTTACCAATCATAGGATGCATTTAAAGTTTAATCAGCTGTCAATTGTATCTAATATAAACAAATCCTGAAAGTTTCAACAATGTACTACCAAGTGAACGTATACAACAATCATTACAAAAAGTACAGGTTACAAGCCACGGAGCACTTTGTTGTCTCATTGCGTCACGTCATTTACAGTTTTTCAAAATACGCTCCTTCTGCACATACACACTTTCGGTGGCAATCAACCCATTGCTTGAATATCTGTCCGTTCCACGCTTTTTTGGTATTATGAACAGCTGTCCTTTTTAGCTGAACGGATTCTCCAATTTCCCTCACTGTCCTCCACTGGTCTTCTTGTAACATGTCCCGTACTGAATTTGCGTCACTTTCACTCATGACTGACGGTCTGCTGTCCGCTTTAAATCGCACACATTTCCATGCCCGTCACTGAAACGTCCATGTCAGCGAAATATCAAAGCCCTTGAACATGCTGGCTTTTATATATCCCGTGTTAGAAACGAATAAGTATTTGTAGGAGTTATCCAGCTGCGAACACAGTGTTTGATCATAGCGCGCTGCTCCGTGCGTGACGTCAATGTTTTTTTCCGACATCTTCGAAATACCTCTCTACTTCCGCTGGTCGTTACATCCATGTTTACAGTTAGATTGCGTTAATAATAATTATGTTTTGACGTGACATTTTGGCTTCTTTTATTCAGACGGAGTAGTATATGTGAATTGTGAACAATTTTCAGAAAACGTCAATTTCAAAGTGATCCGTGAAGCGCTAGATGGGTTGTCTTGACAACCATTTCCTTCCTTATTATGAGATTATTTAATTCCATTTTTCAAAAGGAAACTCGTGAATAGTCTAAATACACAGCTATTTATTGTTTGTTCATTTATATTTAAAACATTTTGAAATATAGACACAGTCTCAAAACTTTCCGTACAACCCTGGTACTGTCTAAAGCTTTTTGGACCGAAATTATAAAAAAAGAAAGGAAAAAAAGGCCAATTTTTTAAACAATTGTCTGTTTCTGAAAGCAGTCAGGCGTGGTCAAAATGTGTCAAAACCATTTAAGTGTTTGATTTAAGTAGGTCTGGCTTATAATTACACTCAATTATAATAGTTAATTGTTCATGTTTACAGATCCAGAATCAACCGACCAATCAAAACCAAGTGTTGTGTGGTCACTCTTCTTCAGCCAATTTGACCAGTCTGTTATCCAGGATAGTGACCACTTGCCTAGCAACGTAGTGTTAATGTCCGGGCCTGGATCAGAACTGGACATTGACCAATGTGTAGGAGAGGTGAGATTTCATTTGCGAATATTGTGACATTATTGCTATGTTGGGGTTCATATGTTTGTGTAATATAGCATGTTTTTTAACAACATGTGTTCTTTTATACATTGACGTCTTGGGCGTTTGCTAATAAACTTCTATTTGTTAAATATGGCATGTATTTCAACAACATGTGAACTTTTAAAAACCGAAACATTTGGGCGTTTGCTAGTTAACTTTCTTTGTGCAATATAGCACATGTTTAAACAACATGTGTTCTTTTACAGACCATTGACGTCTTGGGCATTTGCTAATAAACTTTTATTTGTTTAATATGGCATGAATTTGAACAACATGTGTTCTTTTACAGACCATTGACGTCTTGGACATTTGCTAATAAACTTTTATTTGTTTAATATGGCATGAATTTGAACAACATGTGTTCTTTTACAGACCATTGACGTCTTGGGCATTTGCTAATAAACTTTTATTTGTTTAATATGGCATGAATTTGAACAACATGTGTTCTTTTACAGACCATTGACGTCTTGGACATTTGCTAATAAACTTTTATTTGTTTAATATGGCATGAATTTGAACAACATGTGTTCTTTTACAGACCATTGACGTCTTGGGCATTTGCTAATAAACTTTTATTTGTTTAATATGGCATGAATTTGAACAACATGTGTTCTTTTACAGACCATTGACGTCTTGGGCGTTTGCTAATAAACTTTTATTTGTTTAATATGGCATGAATTTGAACAACATGTGTTCTTTTACAGACCATTGACGTCTTGGACATTTGCTAATAAACTTTTATTTGTTTAATATGGCATGAATTTGAACAACATGTGTTCTTTTACAGACCATTGACGTCTTGGGCATTTGCTAATAAACTTTTATTTGTTTAATATGGCATGAATTTGAACAACATGTGTTCTTTTACAGACCATTGACGTCTTGGACATTTGCTAATAAACTTTTATTTGTTTAATATGGCATGAATTTGAACAACATGTGTTCTTTTACAGACCATTGACGTCTTGGGCATTTGCTAATAAACTTTTATTTGTTTAATATGGCATGAATTTGAACAACATGTGTTCTTTTACAGACCATTGACGTCTTGGACATTTGCTAATAAACTTTTATTTGTTTAATATGGCATGAATTTGAACAACATGTGTTCTTTTACAGACCATTGATGTCTTGGGCATTTGCTAAAAAACTTTTATTTGTTTAATATGGCATGAATTTGAACAACATGTGTTCTTTTACAGACCATTGACGTCTTGGGCGTTTGCTAATAAACTTTTATTTGTTTAATATGGCATGAATTTGAACAACATGTGTTCTTTTACAGACCATTGACGTCTTGGACATTTGCTAATAAACTTTTATTTGTTTAATATGGCATGAATTTGAACAACATGTGTTCTTTTAAAAACATCTTTTGGTGTAAACCCTTTGATAGAAAAGAGCTTGTACAATCTGTGAATTTAAGACAACATATTATGAATCAGAGAGTATCAATAATGTTTTGCCAATCTTTTGTAAAAATGAATGCTTTAGCAGTTCATACATGTAGCAGGTAGCATTTGAGTGCCAAAACCCATTGTTCAGTTTAAGAATTTAAGACAGTATAAATAAGAATTTGTCAAAAGTGACTTAACACCATGGTACTTTGTGGTTAAGTCAACACCCTAGCTTTTTGCCCAAATAAATTTTGTGAAAATGATTTTTTTTTTAAGTTTATATAAAATTATGTAAAAGCTGCACTCTCACAGATACACCATTTTTACAACTTTTTTATTTTTTGTCTTGGAAAGAGCAAAATTTTTCGTAAATATCTCCAAACCAATGATAAAAGATTGCTGACAAAAAAACAGATTGTAGATTTTCATATTTCCGTTCGAAAATTAATGTTTTATGGCTTAAACCGTTTCTAACGATTTAAGAAAAATGCATAAAACATCAATTCTTAAACTAAAGTATAAAAATATGCGATCTTATATTTTGTCAGCAGTCTTATATAACTAGTTTCCATGGTTTTTGCAAAAATTGGCTTGTTCCAAGACAAAAAATAAAAAAGTTGTCAAAGCTGTCAATCTGTGAGTGTGCAGTTTTAAGGGCTTTGACAGCTTAAATATATTAAGTTCTAATCTTTGTTTTGTCCATTGGTTAAAGGGATGTCCACATACAAGACTTACTGTCATAGATTATTCATGATAGGCAGTATTTGAAAAACCTTATAGCACCAGTTTCAAGGGATGTATACTAGGCAAGGTTTTAAAACCTTACATGCTTTTATATCTCCCAGGGATTTCAACAAACTTCCCGACCCCAAAGATAGAATTTGAACAGCAGATTCTTTAACATACAGTCAAACCTTGTTGGCGCGAACACCCAGGGACCGTCGAAAATACATATTCAGTAGAAAAAATTATTGGCCCTTAACATCCAGTTCGACCCAACGAGAAAACAAGCCATGCGAGTTCAAGCTTACGGGATTTGACTGTACTTAAATCACCTAGGTTTGTCTACCACTCCTCTATGGGGCAAAACATGGAAAAAGCATGAGGTTCATAAAGGAAAATACATGGACATGTAATTATATTTTGTTTCGTTAACTGAAGTCATTCAGACTATGTTATAAATAAATATTCATTTTTATTCTCCAGGCAAGGGCTGTTTTCCAGAAAATTTTACCAGATGAGGAGTTTCTGCCTAAAGCCCCGAACCCAGAAGACATTATATATGTAGATGATAATGAGGCTCAGGTTGCTGATGGCAACAGCCAATCAGAATTCCTGACCAGTGACAAAGACCAATCAGAGGAAACACAAGTTTCTGATGACAACAGCCAATCGAATGTCTTGAAAGATGAGGAGGTTGGTAATGAACATGGCCAATCAGATGTCAAGAAAAACTCTACTGACCAATTAGAAGAGTTGAAAGTCCCTGTGATCATACAAGACACTAGCCAATCAGAAGTCAAGAAAGATAGCAGTGACCAAATGGAAGAGGCAAATGTTGCAAGTGATGACAGATCATGAGCACACGGAAATGAAACTGCATTCCTAGCCAAACCTTAAGGCTGGTTAACACCAAATTACACTAAGACAGTATTTTCTGACATCCGCTGATAAGCATTGAAAAATTTTGCCACCTGTGTGTGACCATGAAAGGAAAAATGGCTGAATTTCAGTTATACAAATACTTTAAAATTGAGTTATATCTCTGTGTTGTAATTATTTTTTATTAATTGAAATATTACACAATTAAGACCCAACAATGACAAATAAGATAAAGTTTAAAGATTTTGAAAGTGGTCTAATGATTTGTACATTGCAGTAACTAAATTACTTCCAAGAGAAGTAAACACTTCATGGAAACATTCCATTTTGCTCTATTCTAAACAGTGAGTCATTGTAAAAGCTATAAATGTGTAATAGCTTTTAACCTTTTGAAAATATCGATAACGATATAAGATTTAATCATCAAAATTAAGCCTTTGTACTGTGTTGTCACTATGTGTTCATAGATATTGTTGAAAAATTTATTTATATATTCATACAGTCAAAACTAGAAGTCATTGGGACCATGGAGAAAACTTCGAGATAATGAACATTGATTTGATATCTGAAATCAAAGTGTATAACTAAACCGCATAATTGACAGAAGTTCAACAAAGCCAGAACATCAAAATAACCGAGTTCCACATAGCTAGTTTTAACTGTATAATTTTATGTGACGCATAATGTTAATGTCAGAATTATGTATTGTGGACTAAGGGAGACAATGCATATGCTTTTCCAAGAGATGTTTTGTTTGGGTTGTCTCATTTGTGTTTTTATGGGATACTAAAACTGGTTGTTTTATTTTGATAAAGTGTTCAGTGATGTATAAGTTTTATTGTTATTTACTTATCATTTATTTCAAGTGATGTATACATTCACTGGTTGGCTTAAGTGATAATTATGTTATTATTTATTTGTGTTTGCTTTGTGTTCTTATTAAAAAGTGTATTTAATTCATTGTGCAATACATGTATTAAAATTAATTTTGTGTTGTTTTAGCCAAATAAACAATACTGAATATGAAATATTACTCTATCGCAAACAAAAAAACAGACAGACAGACAGACAGAAAGTTGGATTACTATATGCTGCCCTTTGGAGTTATAAATAAAGTATGATATTTACATTAGCATAGTCTTGTACAAGTTCAAGGCCCTTGTGGGTGTACGGTATCAAGACCACAAGGGCCTTGAACTTTGAGATGCAGACCCAAGTCTTCTGTGCATCACACCACCTCATCAAGGTGAACCTTCATTACAAGTGTTTTAACAATCCTCTAATGCATGGTCAAGATATAGCTGGGACAAGGATCATTTCAACCTTTGACCCTTAAGCCTTGACCTTTGAGGTACAGACCTGGCTCTTTTGTCCATCTTCATGGTGAACCTTCATGGCAAGTTTTTGGAATTACCTTAATGCATGGTCAAAATACAGCCCTTACAAGGATCATTCCAAACTTTGTCCTCTAAGTTGGACCTTGACCTTTGAGGTACAGACCTGAGTTTAGTGCACAACACCCAGACTGATCATGTTCAACCTTCATGGCAAATTTTCGAAAAATATATAATGCATGGTCAAGATACAGACAAGGATCATGTTAACTTTTGACCCTTAAAACTGACCTTTACTTGTGAGAAACCCTGACCTCTCTGTGTGACCTTGACCTTTGATTAACGAGCTGGGTCGTGTGCAAAAAATGCCGCCTCAAAATGTTGAACCTCCATGGCAAGTTTTTGAAAATCCTATAATGCATGATCAAGATACTGCACAAACAGGAATAATCTTAACCTTTGACCCTTAAGTCTGACCTTGACCTTTGAGGTACAGACCTCGGTCTTCTTCATGACACACTGCCTCAACATGGTGAATGTTCATAGTAAGTTGTTTTGAAAATCCTATACAGCCTGGACAAGGTTCCGTCCAGACAAACCTAAACACTTACTCGAGCATGCTTATACATGAAAAAGCCATTGTGACAGCTATGTCTAACTCACGGCAAGTAGGCTTGACAAAATCTGGAGGCTCTAGTCTGATTTCAAGCTCAATTAGCGGGTATAGTAATATGGTCTACTTCAAGGGGTCTTAACCAAGTCATGCATGGGGGAATCTGGCTGGTTTTGAAAGGAAGTGTGATCAATTTAATATCTTACTACTGTAAACTTTGGTTAACATCAGATAGTAAACAGAAACTCTTATGTGTTCACAAGCTAAACAATAGCAATTTTGACAATTGCCATTGCTTGTAAATGCTATTATGTCTTGAATCAAGTTTTGATGGTACATGTATATTAATCAAACTTATACAGTATATGTAGTTAAGTATCCACAAGAGCTCTGTTCCTTTTGAAATCCAGCCAGATCGGTCCATCCACTTTTGGATTATGGTCCTTGAAATGGTGAAGCTCTATCAAAAGTGTCTAAAGGAGACAATTTGTACAGAGGATTGTGCATAATTGTTGTTTTTCTCCTTTGCCTTTCTTTCACAAATAAGCAAGAAAACATCTGCTTCATGGATTGCTTCCCTTTGAATCTGTGTTCAGTATATTGCATCTTATTAGAATATGTACATGCTTTGGATTCAAAAATACCAAAAATGGCATTTTTTCAACACTATAATATAAAGAATCTTTAAGGGCTCAAGTCCATTTGTATATTTTTCTATACATTTTATTTTTCTTAAATGACCGTTTTCCCGTTGAATATGTGTTCTTGCTCTCTCTTATAGCGTAAGGGCCCACAAATGTGTTTTTTGTGAACCTCAAACACATTTGTAACAATTCTCTTTATTTTCATGTGAAGTTTACATTTACACCCGCTGGTATGAAGAAACGCCAGTTCCAGACTAATACTCAAATACAGACCCAGTTTAACTTTTTTTAAGGGGCAGCCGAAAAAAGAGGAAGAGGGCAGGGATGAAAATCTTGCAATTAATTTATAGGCGCCTTGATGTATGATGTAATAAAACAACAAATCAGTGCATTATCATCAATTGTATTCATCAACAGTTTCAAAGTAAATCCACATACATTTTAACATCATCGATAAACAGTCAAAATAACTAATAAATTAGACATAGTTTCAAAATAAAACTCTACATAAACTTCATGTACACTGCTTCGTATATTTTAAAACAAATTCAGAATAATTTTTTTGAGTAATATACGATTGTAAAAATACAAAATATTCTTCAGCTGCATTTGAATTTAACAAATAGCAAGATAGGCTTTTTGAAAATTATGTGTGATATTCGTTAATTAAACATTTCAATTTTGAAACTAAACAATTATATATGTTCAGTTTATACAAACTAATTTCAACGCAATTGTGAAAACAGACAGCTATAAGTTGATTCAAATAATGAATAAAGTTGATTTCCTTGGTAGAAACCAGTACTGGTGTCCATTTTACCTCTTGGGTAAATGATGGACACCTTAACCAATACACCACACTCACTCGGTTATGTTTGAATCTCTTAGTTTAGGACACATGTTTCAATTCCTTGGCAGTGATAAGAAAATACAATATATGTTAAGATTTGTTAGGTATGTACTAATGACCATAAAATCGTACTGGAACTGTTGATAACAAAATCTGTGTACTGGCATCAACAAAACAAGTACCGGTAACATGAAACCCTCTTTTTTTCAAAAATAATGATCCGAAAAGCTTACATTATCAACTTATACAATAACTAAGCCACATCGAAAAGCTGTAAAATGCTGGCAGTGTGAAGGTTGTATTCAAAATATTTAAATAAGGCCAAGAAGCTCATTCAATCTGTACAGATTAAAACATTGGCTATTATTAAAAACCATGTATGATGAATGATCCCAAAAGTGTGAGGGTGGAGGTGACTGTGAGTGGAAAAAGATTACTTTTGACACAGAATTCAATTTACCAATATATGTACCACATTGTAAATATTTTGGTTAGGTAAAACCAAGAGCAATACATGGTTTTGCACTCTTTCAAGAACTTGGACAATTCAAGGAGTAACAACAAAAAATGGCTATCTGACATTTGAAACCAAAGCATGACCTTGACCTTGATGATGCATTGTACATGGCTGGAACGTGTTTTCTGCACTATGTGCTGATTGATGAACATGTGTGCAAGGAATCATGAACAAATTTATTAACTGACATGGATTAAGATCATACACAAAAGTAGCTTTATGACCTTTGACCCTTATTGTGACCTTGACCATTGTGATCTTGACCTTTCAGTAATGTGGCTAGACCATAATTGTTTGCTCTGTAAAATCTCTCAAAGCTGAGAACATTTGTGCCAATAAAATTGGCATTGATATAAATTGTTGACTAATTGGTTCAATGCAGATTCAACCTCATAAAGTGTAGCTCAGTATTTTGGCAAACCATTGTAGAATGCATTGCCAATTGAAATTTGATCACACATGATACAAAGAATATGATGGGAAAACCCTGGGCTTACAGACATTCAGCTACAAATTTGCTCCTGCATGAAAAAAGAATCTTTTACAAACAAGTAAAATTTTGCACAGTACAGACAACAAGTTAGAATACAAATATTAAACAAGTGTACCACAAGCTGAAACAAATGCTCATCTGTTTTATTTCAGTCAGAAAGGGGCATAACAAGACAGTTATTAAGACCCAGAGTTATCCATTTTGTTACATAAATTGTAAAATAAAATTTGTGCACATTTTCTGTGGCAACATGTGTACTAAGTTTCATGTGAATACATGAGCATTATATTAATTATGGCCAAGATTGATGTTTCTACACAAGAACAGTGACTGGGAAGGATTTCTTTCCTGAAGATAAAGCATAACAAAAATTTATGTGATTTTTCAAATCTTGAGATTCTGCCTAAAACTTCCAAAATCAATTCCTTCAGGTACAGAAACTTCAATAATTTTGTATAAAACTTTCAAAGTTGAAAGCTTGGAAGTTCAAAATAGCAAAACCTTGTCAATATTACTTTTATGGTCACAATTTCAATCAGTCTTTAAGTTAAATGAATTATCTTATATTCAAAAGCGACAAATCAGACATTTATGTTGTGATATCCTCTTACAGTAATCTACTAAACACTCTTTTTATCCTATAAGAAAAAAAGAGTAAATAGGTCGAAACTTATGTAGGTATTATACAACAGTTTTTTCCAAAATGATTACAGAAAATGTATCGAAAAAATGGAAGGAACGATTTCATAGGCTGCAAATTCGATGTGATATTCAATATTCATTCTTTGGTCAAGACAGAAATATCACAATTTTCATGTGTTTCCCAGCCATGCAGTGAGGCCAATGATGACAACTACAAGGCCATTACAATACCTAGAGATAGCCATGTTTTAAAATAGGTAGGGTGCTGCAGAAAAGGTATGAACAGGGTGCTAGGGGAGAAAATGGTCTATCAGAAAATGTTTGGGATTGTGTTAAATTCAGGTTTCAAATGTCAAATATATAAACTTTGTATGTTTCTATAAGCAAACACAAGGATTTTTCTCAAAACAAAATAAACACTCTATTAACAATCATTTTGATTCATAAAAAACAGAAGGGTGCCAATACTGGTCTCCATGAGGAAAGAAGAGAGCATTGAAAAACAAACAGGTGAAGCACCCTCCTTTAACTATTTTAAGAAATCCCTTAATACCTCAACTTGCTTTTCTATGAAAAACAGACAAACTAAAAATACAGAAAATGCTAGATGGTGTATTACATTTTCATAATTTACTTTATATATTACATAATAAAACCTATGGCACATATAACAACAACAACGATTCATTTTCAAATCTGCTCGATTGCATCCCTCAGAACTCACTTATTTCACAACCATGGATCCTGAGCAAAAGTCTGAATGTCCCTATAATTACTCTGTTTGCATAATGCTTTAAAAACAGTGCTTATTCTGGATGCAGAAGGAATAATGAACCCTCAGGAAAAACATTGAATTTGAACATCTGGATGCAGAGCCAAAATGAATCACTGATAACAACATAATGAATCCTTGATTCTTTATAAAAACAAACTATTTAGAAATAAAATATAGAGATGTACTCTACAAAATAAAATAAAACTTATTGCACACACATGCAAAGAAATTAACAATCATGTGATAGAAAACAACTACTTCAATAAATCAAACGAGGATCAAAATTTGCCTTTGAAAATTAATGAATGTACATGGAAAAAGTTAAAGAATTCTATTAATATCATATTGTATGTATAGAATCTAATGTTTAAATACTAGGTACACAAATGTACTTTAGTTTACCTTTAATTTAAAAGGGTATAAAAATACTATTTCATTCATATACTTTTACTACCAGTAATATTTAAAGATGAATATGTTATAAGATTATTTAACATGCTGAGAAGACTTCAAATAACATCATCATACTGCATGTAGGAAATATAATTTTTACGTACTGGTCGAGGCATGAAAAAAATCAACTGACTTTAATTAGGCCAGAATTACATACATGTACACATACGTTATTTGGAATAAATTTTAAAATCATTTTCAATTAATGGCAACAGAAAAGCCTCATGCGTAGGAACTGTTATCCTAGTATTGATTCTCTCCAATCCAACCCTTCAATTTTTTTGGCAAAGGCAGCTGTTGAATATGATCATATCGAGTGTACTGTCTAATAACAAATCTACACATATATTGTAAAGATCGCACTTGGGTAAATCGAGACACTGGTTTGGTAAGTCTAACAGGGTAAATGGGAGGGCTTGGTGACCCTCTTCGAGAATAACTACAAATGCCAGTCTGAGGGTCATTCATTGAGTTTTCGATCAGATCCACTATTGATGGATATCCCTCAGTGTCTGGTTGAGCGTCAAATATAAATTTCCCATTGCAATGTTCAATTCTTGTGTGCAAGGTTTTGCCATAAGATCTAAAACTAAGACTTAATAAGTAACGTTCGTCTGAGCTGTCTCGCACAAGAAAAGCACCATCCGGCTGTCCATTCAGCTTTCTCTCTGCTTCTCGTCGAGTGATTGGACCCCAATACCAGCCAAATTTTGACAATCTGAAAAGTTCATGCGTAAGACTCCAAGTTTTGGGTCCTTCTGCAGTTAAAGCACCATCTAACACAACGGGTTGCGCATATCCATGAAAATGTACATTAGAACCACCACGCTGGTTCATAGTAACACCATTTGACACTGGATGGCACAATGCTGTAATTTCGAAACGATTGGATGTCATAATACTTGGTGACATATTAGTGATTTTTCTGGAATCTCGAGAATCAGATGACATGCCACAAGCACATAATGTATTTGATGGTTGAAATGCTGAAATATCCTTCGATTTGCAGCTAGCCTTTTCCTTTCCATTAGCACCATCTTTATTTTGCCACATGTTTTCATCTGCAAGTTTACGTTGCAATACATTAAGATCAAGACTTTCAGCACTTTGTGATGAATTTGAATTTGATGGTTTTGAACACAGGTTAATTCTGCACTTATTATTCTGCTTTGGCTTTTTGTGTGGTGATTTGTCTTTCACACAATTCTGTGATTTTTCACCATCTATCGTCTTTCTATTAAAGTTTGACTGCAGACGTCTTCGTAACTTCCTGAAAATGCCCATTTTTTCTTTCTTCTTGTCCCCAGCATTCTGGCCACTGGCTATTTCGTCTGCACAGTTTATCTGCGATATTGAAAGTGACTCACGACTTCTCCTCATATTTGACATTATGTGGAAATTTTGGAGTTCCCTCAAGTTTTAACAAGACAGATACACATTTTGGCCAACTAACAGGCTTTGACACCCTGGTTGCTGGTTTATTTCAACCCTTACGCATAAATCTGCGAAGTCAAAACATCGGGGAATGACTCAATGATGATGAATAGCGCAAAAAATCACTTTGTTTAACAAATTGGACTGAACACAGATTTTTGTTCCAACTGCGCATGCGTAATTGTAGGCTAAACTTCCGGCATTATGAAGTAAATAAATATTCTGAAAAAGGACTTAATTGTATCATCATATAAACGATATATTATAATGTTGATTGGGTTAATTATAAACAATAATTTACTACGAAAGCATTATCATATTTTGGAAAGAGCATTATTGCTATTCGAAGCTACAAGTCATAACGGCTACATGCGGTTCGGTCAACAGGTAGTCTGGAGTTCCATCCCCTATCACTACAGTTATGCAATATAAGTTCAACAGAAATCAGACTACGGTTTATCTTACCTTAATACCTCGTGGAAGGTCAGGCACAGACGGATACGTCATGCATGTGCATTCTTCTTAAAGCATTGTGGATGCTGATTTCACTATATACGCATGAAAATAAATGTTATTACCTGTTTTCTCAAATATCTATTAAACATGCTGTCTATTTGCCGTGAAAACGGTGGGCGATTTTTTTTGGTATGAACATTTAGTACACTAGATAAAGCTGTTAATTTCAGTCATTGGTTCATGTCATAATTGATTGATTATGTTATTGATTTCTTAACTTGTTGTATTTTAGTACACCTACATTAAAGCCAATATCGGTGAAAACATAAGAATAAAACTCACCAGAATGTCCAATTTTATACTTGTTATAGTCGACCAATTATTGGGGTAGAATCCAAAGCTCCCTAAACCACATATAACTAAATGCGTTTTCTCAGTTTCGGGGTCGCGTTCCCCAAAGTTGCGCCCCTCTTAAACCAGGCTGTTCCTCACCATCACTACTAACACCACCACCAGAAACAACAACAACCACAACAACACGCACCCTTGGTATCATTTGAAAGCATTTTATGAGTACTGACAGGAAACGAAAAATACTGTTCATACCTCGGTGTATTTTTTTTTTGCTTATAAATATTGTTTATGGTGCCCAGAGGCGCCGGCACTGATATTTCTACCAAGCTAATAATAATAATAATAATAATAATAATAATAATAATAATAATAATAATAATAATAATAATAATAATAATAACTTTATTTATAGAAGGTAACACATTAAGACATAGGCATCATATTATGAAAAACATAACACACGTCTTATTTACAATGCGGCCTTCTGAAAGAACATACACACACACACACACACACACACACTAAATAAGATGTGATGCAAATAATTAATACTCTAAACACAAATGAGAAAACACATTTTGAACAATACCGCAAAAATACATATTGTTAAAAAAGCATTATTACATTTTTTCGTCATGGCCTATAATTAGAATTAATGATCGTTTTAACATGTAAAATGCTTAGAATGGGATTTCAGAAAGGTACGTATTAAAATGTAATACGAAAACATAAAGAAACATGAATATAATACATTCATTTAACACCTCAATGCTTAATAATACATCAATTTGTACCTAAATGTTAACAAGAAAACTCATCAAAATTGTTTAATTGAGTAAGCAGGACAGTCACACATTTATATAACACCTTACTCAACAAATACATACGTATAAACTATACCTGTGGTGTGCATGGAATTATGCATACAATTTCTACAACGGATTTTGCGATTGATGATGTAAATAGAACTTCTTACAGCTACGCTTTATAAAGAAATTATCACGGTCGCTGTCCATAAAAATGACATTTTCGGGTATTTGTCGAAAAATGTTCACTAACCGAAACTGGGAATGTATTGCTAGTAACGTAAAGACTTCCATTTTATGTATAAATGTAAGCTATGATTTTCTCAATTTATGGAGTTTTAAATATAATTTCAGACTTTCTGCATTTAATCAAAACGACAAATTATTATTATTTAAAAAAACAAAACGAACCACACATTTTACCAAATGATTATTTTGACAATTTAATTTCAAAGACGCATGTTTGAATAGTGTTTATATTAGTGAACCTCATTTGTTTGCTTACTACACACGGCCACTAAACCAAGCTCCGCCATTTAACGGTGGTGCAAATGCACATATTAATAAATAGTGGTGACGCTGTTACTCTAGTGATGGCGCAGTCGAGTAGTGTTGGCGCTGGCGAGTACGTTTTGCGCCCGAGGTAACATAAATATTTTGACTCGTTACATATATCTTAATTTGCGACAATATAATTTATAGCAGCTGTATGTCTTAGAAAAGCCATGAACCAATAAATGCCCGTTGCATTTGTGACATATATATGCCTCCAAATTTATTAAAAAATACTACTTGCCTTATATGGCTACCTATCCTATAAGTAAAATGTGCACACTCGTCTTTGAAGGCCTGTCACGGTACTGTATTGAACTGTACGTGATATACATGTAATTAAGTTGCTTTTACTATTTTTATTTAAAAAAATAAAGATACTTCCATGAATATTGGTAAAAAACAGTGAATATATATTAATCCATGAATCAGTTTAAGCCGAAATGGCCATATTGTACGCTTCAACTGTGACTCAGCAGTGTTACGTACAATACTATGTACATGTAAACATACATGTAGCTGTGTCTAAATCACATAATCTGTGATTTCATAAATGAACATATAAGTCACGACAGGAACTTGTACGTTATGAATCTTCAATATCGTCAACGCTTTTTTTTTTTTATAAAATTCTGAAAATGATTAACTCTTAGTAACATATCGAACTGTTTAAAAGGGGGTCATGATCAATTGCCAACAGAAGTTCCGTTTCAATGGGTTTACACATCCTGAAAATAATCAAGTAGATGAATACTATGTATACGGTATGTGTAGACAAATTATTCAAAACGACACACTTTCAAGTGCATATAGTACTAGTGATCATTGGCTATTCATGAATGCCTCTATAATTAACATATCTTTTACTGTAACGTATCTGTTCTTACTTGTGAACGACCGCTGACAGCACTAAAACGCATTTCTGGTATCTTTTCAGCCTTTCTCCAAACCTCAGTCGAGGTCAAATAATAGTTTTGTTTAGACTTGATTTCAACCCTAAACATGTGAGAAAAAAATAAGTATATTTTTATTATCACTCACTCGTCCTGACAAATAATCCAAACCAACAATTGTTTTGCAAATACCTTTATATTACATGTGTCTTGAATTTGGTTTCTGGGTAGAAATGTAGAAAACGTAATAAAACGATAAATTTACAACTTATTCCAGACTAGCATATATGGAAATTAACCTTCAAAATGTGATAAGGAAAAAAAATAAATGTTCGCCAATGCAATAACTGGTATGAAGGGCTTATTTGTTTACTCGTGTTATCATTAACTGAGTTCTTTGTAAAATAAACTTGTGACTTGTAAAATTGTTTAGTGACTATTTCCGTCTACGACTCCATTAAAAGGTGTGACCCGATGAAATATAGTGACTGTAATTACCGGTGTAAATTGTAGTACGAAACGTTATGATTATAAATTGCAATACGGTGCAGTATTTTATAATAACCAATGAGTAATTAGAATTTATTTCATCCAAAATGGAAGCTGAATCAGTGAAATATAGTTCCTATCGTGATTTAAATCAAAATAATTCAATATTCCAAGCCTTGAACATACAACGGTTGGAGTCAAAACTTTGCGATGTAGTTTTGAAAGTTTATGACGCAAATATTTATGCCCATTCATGCGTTTTAGCCGCAGCAAGTCCATATTTTGAAGATTTATTCTGTGTTCAGGACCAACCAAGAACGTTCAGTCAGAATAATCCACAAATTATAGAGATTCACTTTTCGTTTGACGGGCAGGCAAGTGCAGCGTACGTGGATGCTGTGCGAAAGATTATCAGTTTCATGTACACAAACTGCTTAACCCTTGGTGATGATGCCATCTCAGAAGTTGCTGAAATTGCAAAGATAATGCAGATGACAAGTGTCATAGGTAGTTATTTATACTAATTGAATAGATGTTAAAAATCACAGACTCCAGTATTAATAAGATAATAAATTTTAACCCTTTGGAAAAAATGAGATGGAAGCAGTTTGTTTAACAGCTAGTGCTAGACGAAGACAATTGAACTGTTTTTAAATGTAACTTTCACTTGTAACAAACTCACATCATCTTTGAATTTAAAAGACAATAATTCTAATGCTTGTTGAATAAAAAACTGATTTTAACTTTTGTTTTGCAGATTTTTGTGAGCTGTTCCTGCAAAACTATGATAATGATACATTGAAAGATTGTACAGCAAATGTGGCAACCCAAACATCAGATTTTGGGCAGACTTTTAGCAGTACTACAGGTTTTTCCCTTCAACCAAATCGTGATCCAGGTCCTGCTAGTGTGCCAAAACGCAGAGGACGCCCCAAAAAGGCTCGGGTAAATAATTCTACCAAGCAAGATCTAAAAAGTGATGGCACAAACGATACAAGTGATAGTTTTTGTTTTAAAGTAAGCAAGAGGGGAAGAATTATTAAACCAAAGAAATATTCAGAAGAAGTTGTTAACTGGGAAAATGAAGATGAGGAGGATATAAGAGCAACTGACTTTGATGAAATGTCTAACAAGGTTACAGTAAAAGAAGAACCTGATGAAACAGACGAACCTGCTGGTGAAATGGATGATGAAGTAACTGATCCTACATTTGTTACACCAAAACTTGACCCTGATACTACAGATAGCACAAGTGAAAAGTTGAAAACAATATCTCAGTATGTTTGTTGTCAGTGTGATTTTGTTGCTGAAAAGCTTTCAGAGTTTAATGACCATGAAATTCTTCATGCCTTTGATCTAAAGAAGTGTCCATTCTGTGAATGGTTATGTGAAGCCACAACTACTTTACCAGAGTTTGAAGAGCACATGAAAAGCCATGAAGCACCAGATACATTTTGCTGTAACTTCTGTCAATCAATATTTAATACGAAAGCAAAGTTACACCAGCATCTTCCAAAACATTCTAAGATAAGGCCGTATGTGTGCAGCATTTGTGATGCTGGTTTTAAGTGGAAACATGCATTGAAAGCACATAAAGTCACGCACAAAAACTCGAAGGATTATTTGTGTGATTTGTGTGGGTATGCTACCGTCCACAAGAATCAGCTGAAAGGTCATTACTTGATTCATTCAGGAGATACATTCAAGTGCCCTGAACCTGAATGTGACTATCAGTCAACCAAGAAATCAAACTTGAAATTTCACATGGTGACACATACGAAAGAAAAACCTCATTTATGCGGTTCATGTGGAACTCGGTTTTCACTTGTAAAGAATTTGAAACGCCATATGCTTCTCCACACAATGGATCGGCCATATAGATGCGACCTCTGCAGCTTTTCTAGTACAAGATTTGACAAACTAAAGGAGCATTACTACAAAGCACACAATGTAGGCAAAAAACCAGCAAAGAAATTAAGACTCACTGATTATATCAAACAACAAGACGAAGGGATGTTAGTTGATCAAAATATGGGAGAAGTAAATGAAAATGAAGAAGAAACTCATATTCTTCACATTACTGATAATGTTGAAACTATTGAGCTGAAAGTTCCTGATGATTTAATGAAAGTTGAAGGCGCTACTCATATTGTGAATGTTACCAGTTCAACGGGTGAAACTGTTCCAATATCAATCACAAACAATGGAAAAGAAATATCTTATGAGATTCAGAAATTTCCGTTTCAAATTGCTTCACAAGAAGTGGTGTAGAATTTATAAAGATTTTTTCACACATTTCATGTATAAATTTACACAAAAGCATGTACTGTACCATGTTTTATTCATTTAAACAAGGCATTAAAAAGGAAATAATTATTATAACAATAGAATGATTCAGTCTCATAATTTTATTGATAACAGTGATCATTACCGTTATGCTAAATATAGAGAATGTCACACATGTTCATTTGACATTTTTTTATGTTCATAATTATGGGATTTACAAACCAAATTAAAGTTTACTCAGCATAGTAGAATTAAAATTGTATAATAATGGAAACTGGAGTTTGTGTTTTGAAATTGAAGACAAATTTATGCAACTGAGCATTGAAAGTTTCAACTGTGAGTTGGCAATATTGCCAAAGCTTGCCTTCTGCAAGCACAGCATTATATTTGTAAAAATATTTGACCATATAAAATTATTATGAAGTGCCAATGAGTTACTTCCCTTTCACGATCATCTATCACTGTCCAACGTCAGGGATTCATCTTTAAAGGGTCAAAATATAGGTTGATGCCAAAGACAACATTTGAGTTAAACATGAAAAGAGTTAAAATTAAAAAAAATGTGCCCCTTCAAAGTTTTAGGAACTTTTTATAAGACCGTTTTAAACTAAACAAAGTCACCGGTCTAGTCTCCAGTGAACGACGTGCAAGACAGAGAATTTTGACAGAGAATTCTTTCGGGCAATTCTGTAACCAAACTAAGTTTGCTAAGGGTCAACTCAATAAAGTCTCAAAAACACTCTTTTTGAAACTACTGTACATATGGTGATAAAACTTCGCACATGCATTTTGTTTAAAGCATAGTTATGATAACTGTTTGCATGTGCAGATCAGACATGTATTGACTGTCACTAGTTTGCACATAAGAGCATTGCGCAGTCCAAATGGCATTCTACTGAATTTTGAAGAAAAAAAATCTGCAATTTTGAGCATATTACAATAGAACTTCACAGGGGCTTTAAGTACAACCTCTTAGTTGATAACTTAGAAAGTATTTGTTTTCGCATTAAGGGGGCTATTTCCCTTTAAATAGTTTTGCACATTGGAGCATTGCAGACAAAATGAAAGCCTGTTACAAACAATGAACTGATCTGCTTATTATGAAGGTAGTCATGTCAAAGCGTGTCTGTTGGGTTTTTTCAGTCGGAAAAGGGGCATAACTCAACACTTACTTATGTATGTTATGGGCTTTGCTGTACATGCTAGTATAGGTACCAAGTTCCCATTGAATATCTTGAACAGTGCCAAGGTTGATATTGGCGACATCGCCAACTTCACCACCAAAGCTATGACAAATACCTCGACCCTTTTCTTCAAGAACAGACAAACAAAAACTCGATAGGGCAAACATTCATGGGAAAGTAGTAGATTATGTTAATCTAAATAAACTCGCACGATACTGTATTTATGTATACTTTCACAAATTTAGACGAACTCATTTTCCTGTGTCTGCATTGGAACAATTGTTTTAACATAAAAATCAAGTAATTAACATTAAACCCTGTACAAAATGTGCCCCCTGTTAGGCTTGAACCACTTACTGCTGGTTTATAGGTCAGGTACGTTACCAACTGAGCATACAAATTGAATTGTAAAATTAAAGTGCCTCTCTTATTCAAAATCTATACATACACATGTATAACAAACATAAATTTTGAGTGATAAACCTTAAACAACTTACTAAATAAAAATGAAAAATATTAATTACTGATAACAAGATTATGACTATGTATTTAATAGCTAAAAACTCAAAAAATATTAAATGATTGGTGAATGCTAAAAGATTTACTGGATCTACTATCATCTCATAAGTCAGAAATACTGTGTTTTCAACACCTGTCTTTCAAATTAATTTCGTAATCCTTCATAAGCACCATTGTTTTTGACATTTGTTTATACTTTTTGATATATTTAAACAATTATATTTAATGTGTTGAATCTTATTTCGGAGTAATAGTGAATCTTTAAGATTTCTAGTGTTCCTACAGCTTATAATTGTCATTCCTAAAAAATACCAGGGGTCTTTTTGAGAATGGGGGATTTATGCCCCAAAAAAATCATTACAAAGTTGCCTGAAGTTAAATGCCCTCAATTTTGATATACGCCTTAGTCCTATACAATGTACCTTAGAATCCCCGAATATGTGCAAGAGAAGGACAAAATGACTTTTTGTTCTGTACACATGCACTTGGAAAGCTAAAATTGCGTTTCTATAGAAGCAATTGGCGCACAGTAGATTTCCAGCTGTTAAATTAAGTGATATATTTTGAAACATTGTAACACTAAGTATAAGGCGATTCTTCAAATGGTTGAAATTAAACCAAAAATAGTGAACTTGTGGTTTATTTAAAAATTAAAAATGCGAAAACAATGAGATTAGCCCAACAAAAATCTGAACAAAATAAAGAAAAAATTAGAACTATTTGTGAATCTAATTATGTACACTGTACTCTGACATAATTAAAGAGCAATATATGAACAGGTACTGTTTATATGTGCAAGTATATCAGAATAAAATGCATTGCACTGTTTTAAATTCAATGTATAAAGTACTAAATGGCACAAGTATATATTAACTTATTACAAATGTACACCTCCAAATCACGCCTAAAATATAAGGTAAGGAATAATGAGAAAGCATCATTAAATGTTTAGAAATGAAAAGAAACTTGATGCTGAAGCTGTGTGTGTGTGGTGGGGGGGGGGGGGTAACATTGCATCTTATAGTGTTAATAGATGATTGGTTTCTTGTGTGGAGTTAAAATAGTGAATAAAATGTAATTCTTTCAACATATCTATAATATATAATATGATTAAAGTGATTAATGATTATTCACAGTTTTAATTACAACTCAAGCATGATTTTGAAATGTAAATATCATACTAACAATAAACTGTTTGAAAACTTTAAAAACCCTTTCTTGCCATACTAGTATACCAAGTATGTGCGAACTTCAAACACCACAAAACGATTACATCAATCAGTACTATATTTATAACACTTATCAAAACTTCAATTATCTATATTATTATAGTATCATCTATACAGTGTAGTCAGTGTTTTTTCAATATTCATTGTCCATTTTCTCCAAGGTTCATCTTTGCCCAACTGGTAGATCCGGATGTTTCCTGTTTCTCATTCTCGCTGACAGATGATTCATCGCCGATTCACTGTGTAAGAGGGTCATCGTAGAGATTGCCGTGACTCTGTGTAGGAGGGTCATCGCCGTGTCTCTGTGTAGGAGGGTCATCGCCGTGTCTCTGTGTAGGAGGGTCATCGCCGTGTCTCTGTGTAGGAGGGTCATCGCCGTGTCTCTGTGTAGGAGGGTCATCGCCGTGACTCTGTGTAGATGGGTCATCGCCGTGTCTCTGTGTAGGAGGGTCATCGCCGTGACTCTGTGTAGATGGGTCATCGCCGTGTCTCTGTGTAGGAGGGTCATCGCCGTGACTCTGTGTAGATGGGTCATTGCTGGGTCTCTGTGCAGATGGGTCATCGCCGTGTCTCTGTGTAGATGGGTCATCACCGTGTCTCTGTGTAGATGGGTCATCGCTGTGTCTCTGTGTAGATGGGTCATCGCCGTGACTCTGTGTAGATGGGTCATCGCCGTGTATCTGTGTAGATGGGTCACCGCCGTGTCTCTGTGTAGGAGGGTCATCGTCGTGTCTCTGTGTAGGTGGGTCATCGCCGTGACTCTGTGTAGGTGGGTCATCGCCGTGTCTCTGTGTAGGTGAGTCATCGCTGTGTCTCTGTGTAGATGGGTCATCACCCTGACTCTGTGTAGATGGGTCATCGCCGTGTTTCTGTGTAGGTGAGTCATCGCCGAGTTTCTGTGTAGATGGGTCATCGTCAGGTCTCTGTGTAGGTGGGTCATCGCTGAGTGTCTGAGTTTTCTCTTTCTCTCTCTCCATAAAAGGCGGGTTATAGTCCCGGTTTTCGCCTACTACCCATGTTTCTCCGATTCGCAAATTGAAGAACGTTTTGAGGTCCAGCTTTTCTTTCTTCATCTGTTTTTCCAACCTCTGTGGTGGCTCCAAGTAATACTGAAGTAACAAAAGGTACTGCATGACAAATACCTCCTTTTAGTACACAACAGAACTACAACTAGTATTGAAAATATCTTTCTAGTCCAAATAATTGTACGTTTACAGATTTTATTGTAACGTGCAACGTCAAAAACGCAACAGATCCCTTCAGAGAAAAGCATGCTCGTCTTCGAGGGTTCCGCTGGTCTTTATATACAACAAAGTCTCAATCCATACAGAACCCAGGCTTTGCTAATTTGCATATTACCAACCAAGTAAACATACGTATTAGGAACGTACTTCCGTCTGTATTGTCTGAAATATGTCACGTGCAGCTAATGTATTGTAAAACGTATATAAACATATACATGTCTGAAAACACCTATCGTTAAATTCAAATATTCGGACAAAGTTCAGACAACCATATGCTATCTTTTAAAAATGCAATGAAAATACCTCATTGGTGAGCTCAAATGTACCCCAGTGCATTCCAACAGATATTTTGGATTGTATATCCTTGTGAACTTCTACTGCCTCTTCCGGGTTAACATGCTGAAATTCTGTAATATATCTGAAAAACAAAAATGAAACTATTTCTTGAACAGTTTAACACCACACCTCTAATTATTCAAATATGTTAATAAGACGGTCGGAAAAAATCAGATTCTTAATCTAGATTGCAGTTTTCCTTATATATTAATAACATGTATTTACTATTTCAGGTTACCTGGGATGGTAGGCTCCTATTGGTATTGATGCAAGATCAAAGGGTCCATATTTTCGGCCAATCAGCTTAAATAGCTCACCCTGATATCCCGTATCCCCTGCAAAGTAATACTTGTAATTTGGGCTTTTCACTACCCATCCACACCATAGCGCCTGAAAAATATCAGTGAGATGTTGGTTATACCATTAATACGTACAAGCATCCTCGACCTCTTCATTAAAACTCTAATTATTGAGGACTTCATGCAGCATCAGGTTTATAATTATCGTTATTCTAAAGACACAAGAAGACCGCGTGTCAGTATCTTACATAAGCTCTAACTAAATCCTTTTTTCATTATGGTGCTCTTCTAGTAACGAATGTAAAATTAACAGTTTTCAAAGGCATCATCTTACATGGTTAAAGTCTAATGGATATCGCTGGCACCAGTGTTGCGTTGGAGTGCATACAAATGTGAATGCACCAACAGTTGTAGGTTCCCACCACTTCAATTCTTTCACATCTTTGCATCCGTGCTTCTTGCAAAACTTCGCATTGCCTAAACCAACCAACCACTTGGCACCTGAGTAAAGTTGAGCTATGTCCTTGACTGACTGAGAATCTAAGTGGTCGTGGTGGTTATGACTGATGAGCACAACGTGTATGGGCGGTAGATCTTCTACTTGACACGCAGGGCACCGAAACCGTGTGTAGCCTAATTGTAAGCCAAAACCAGCTGGGCCACACTTCTCACTGAATACTGGGTCAGCTAGAATATTCATCCCTTCTATCTGAACAAGCACAGTAGCATGTCCAATCCATGTTATCTGGATTTTGTCTTGTGGCGGGTTGTTTACTTTTTGAAAATCGTAGTCCAGAACTGGATGGACCCTTTGGATTTCCTGAAATGTTCATGTGTAAGCTCAATCAGAATTATCTTAATTAGAGCTCTGTATAGGAAGTCGCGTTGTATAAACGAAAAGGTCCATATATACTGAACCAAACTCCTAAAGCACCAGCTATTGCTTAATTTAAAAATCCATTTTCAATCAAATTAAAGCACAAACTATTGTGAAATGCATAAGCTATTGCAGTGAGTGTCTGAATGCAACACGTTATGATGGCATCCAAAAAATGATCTCTGGATGGTTAAAGGCAAAACATATAGAGACATAATAATTCTATGACCAAATGCTCGATCATTCTATACTTCAAATTATTTAAAGATGAAGGAAACAAGCACTTCTTCATGTTTGTTTTAAACACATAAACCAACATAATGACTTTACTTTGCATGGTTTTCACTCTTTCCAAAAGCCATTTATAAATCTAACAATAGTATTTGAAAGTTGGTTTGATCCAGTATGTAGCAATTGGATACAGTTTGTTTCGTGATATCCGAGATTAAAAAATGAGAATCTCATTCTTTGCATGATAAACTTAACAGCAAAATGAGATTACCATAAGAAACTCTATGCAACTGCTTTGCTCATCGTTATTAAAGGTAATGTTCAATTTGAAATTTTAAAAAAGCAGCCAGCCAAAAACATCGGCCGATGTGAACAAATACATCCATTTAAGGAGTTTACAGTTGATTCAATGCATGTAACATACGAATAAAACAATATTTTTAATAATATAGATATAATATAAAAGCTCCATCAGAATCTAATTTTACTAAATCACTAGTTTAATAAACACCAGTATAAGTGAAAATTGTATGCCCGATTTTTCTAAAGAGAAAATTCAAGTTTTTCACTGGAGTCAAACAATGTTCTCTTTAAACCGTGTTGTGTAATGTTTAAGAAACTACATTCCAACAATATATTTAAAAGAAGCTGTCACTATATTCCAAATATTAGATGGCGCTTCAGGAGTTGGCTTGAATATATTTATGCATATTGTTTTGTATTCAAAATGATTGATATAATTTAGAATTTATTTGGGATTGCCTTCCAATAAACTCATGCATTTTCTTCTAATCTATTAAGTTGCATTTAAAATTAATTTTCGCAAGAAGTGATGATCACGTTTCATTGTTTTGTACCATGATGTATCGAATTGTATAGTTTCTTACATGGTCATTCCTAGGTATGTCGCTGTCATTTGGTTCAAGTGTCCAGTCTAATAACAGCAATGGACCTGGTCTTGAAAACGCTTCCCAACCACAGCTATACGACATCCAGCCTTTCTTTGTCCGAAATTTTTCGTCAACACCGTCGTAGTCTGCCATTGTGTTTCCAAGTTTTATTTTCTACAATAACGATATGTTAGCATTGCATTAATATGAATAATTCTTCACGCAATATAAAATTTCTAAGCAAATGGTATCGACATTGTAGTGAAATAAACGTAGCATGTGACTGTTAGTGTTATTACACAGGCAATGAATCATACTTAATGTGTTATGTAGCTGACCTGATTTCACTAGCGGATGGGGGGGGGGGGGTAGGGGCAATAGTTAAGAAGAAAAAGAGTAATAAAATATGCCCAAATTGCACCATTTCGGACTAGCAATTGTTAACCTTTTCTTTGGGGAGTACCTCCAAATCACTCTGCCAAAACTTTAAACCAAAGAAATTTCGGTCCTAAAGGAGGGGCGCAAGTTAAAAAGGTAACACGGGTTTACACCCCTACGTTACACCCCTCTAACATCAAATGCGGGATCCGCCGCTAGATTTAACACTTTTATTAACAATATGTACCGAGTTCTTACAAAAATCGCACAGCTTTGTTCAGAGCAAACGTTTAAAATCTTCACAGGTTCCTTATCTGAAAGTTGGAAAAATTATGCTTTTCACCAATTCTGTAGGCTAATTTTATTCCCTATTCATTTTGCCATTTTTTTTTCAGGCTTCCGCTTGAAATCGCTAAGTACGGGACATTTACCATATTTTACACACACACACATATATATATATATATATATATGTATTATTACAGCTGATATAACGGTCACATGAATCATGATACTTCATACTGCCTGATATTCAAGTTAAACTACTGACTCATAATCAGCGTATACGTATCTATACAGTACAAGTGTTCACAGGCGGCAAAGTTACGTTGGCAGGACCCACCTCATTGACACGTCTCTCCCCTCCCCCGCCCAAATGATTCGACCGAACATGATCATTAATCATAAAAACCTGGATATCAACCAAAAATGCCACGAAAAAAAGTTCCCAATACTACATATATACTATTATTACTTATTTAAAAAACATTAACAATAGTATATAGTATACATTGGGATTTTTTCGTGGAAATTTTGTTAGATATATAGGTTTTTATGATAAATGAGCATGGGTGGGTCCTGTCAACGTAACTGCCGCCTGTGCATGTGTTTGGCAATGTTTATAAGATCCATACTGTACAGAAAGTATTTATATATTATTAACATAAAATATACAGAAAGTATTTATATATTATTAACATAAAATATGTCAAAGTACCACGTCCCATCTTAAATCCTAAGTTTATCATTGCCTTTTTAATGTTTTTCAATATCAATAATTACTTGTAAACGAATAATTAGCCGTTCTCACTCACTGCAACGAATTTCTACGCGAAATTCAAATCGAAAGTAGACCAATTTAACAGTGAATAATAATGATATTTTTACCCAGATATCATTATAAAATTAATGGATTATTAGGTAATCAACATTAGAGGTTTCTAATGCAATTCACATGTGCCAATAGTAATTCAAGCAATCAGCTACATACCCAAATTCCACTGCTTCTGAAAAAAAATGTAACCCAAATTCTTGACAGGACGTAGAAAATCACTATCGTCACCTGTGAGCAAAATACTTCCGTTTTCGTTCTGCAATATTTACTTCCGCTTTCGCTTTGGAAATAACGGGCTGCTTGATACTGGTCTGTATTTTACTATTTTCAATCGGCTACCGTAGTTTTTGTGCTTAAGGATGCCGGGTAAACGAGTTGGTATTCTTACTGAGTTCAACTATGAAGACATTGAACTTTGGTACCCATTTTATCGTCTGAAAGAGGAGGGTCACGAAACGTTTACAATCGGTCCCGAGAAAGGGAAAACTTACAACTCGAAACATGGATACCCGTGCAAGGCCGAGTATGGGATCGATGAGATTAAGGTAAAGTCACGACAATAATGATCGCTTAAATTGTCCGTTGTGTTTATAATTGCTTAATGTGCTCATACTTTCTACTTTCATTTTTAACAATGGTTCAACTTGAATTGGCAATGTTTAAGCCTACATGTATGTCTAAAGAATCCAAGCAAATGTTTGAAACCAAAAACAATATTAGGCAAGTAACAAGAAATTTCAGCATCAGAATGTACCAGGTAAACAAACGTTTCGATCACAATTCAAAAGAAGGCAAGTTTAAAATTTATATCATAATTGATGTAAATAAATGTAAATGCCTTGTTTCAAACAAAAGTTGAAAACAGTATCAGTGTTTCACTGTACACCGCAAATTTGCTTTTGTTCAACTTTAAACATATCTCAATTGCGCATATGGGATATACTTATTCAATCAGTTGGAGTTTAATTCCCCTTTGGAGCTGATACCACTACAGTGGCGTAGCTAGCCCTCTATTCATGTGGATTCATAATTGTGCTAAAGGAGAGGGGGTTCGGGGGCATGAAAACCGTGGTGCAATCTGGTGCTTTATTCAGTACTGGAAAATGGACAGTGTTAGGATCATGTAGTCAAATAGACATACTGCAACTTTTTGCTGATCTTTTTCATCAGAATCATGTGAATTCAGCCGCGTTCTCGCGTATAGGCAGCTATACGCGCCTACGTGACTAACTCCAAAGGTATACACAATGAAAGTGCCATGCCTGTCGGTCTTTGTCAGTGAAAAAAAATATTAGGGTGTTTCGCTTCTTAGAAAAATATGTGCCTTGTACTGTTATCTTTATTGTAGTGTGCATGTTTATAAATGTTCTTCATGGCCGCATATCATTGGTACATAATAGTGATTTACTCCTGAGTCAAAACGATCTCTGTTTCGGCAAAGTATCTGTATCATTGCTATGTTATTTTCCCTTGTATGAAAATGTATACAGCCTTTTATGAATTTTGATCAACATTACTTATTGGTCTTGTATTTTATTGATAAGCCGCATTTATTGCGTATACACACAAGATCGTTGCTTTACATGAACGTTTACTATAATGTTTTTTAATGAACTATATTGATAATTATCTTGTTCATAAATGTTTGTATTTGTACATGTTAGCATATATAATTGATACTGATAATTCTTAATTGCTATTTGATTGTGTACATATGATAATGATTACTATATTTGTGCAAATCTTATTTATAAGGAGTAAAAAAAGATATAAGATAGATGATCTATCTATAGAGCTTATTGAAAAAATACTTTAAAACAGAGAAATGAAATACGAAACAAATAAAATGTATTGTATTTATTACAACTTATAAATATAACACACATGCGACATACATTGTGAACACATTAGGTCTTATACAAGCGTATTAGAAAAAGTAGTGGTGTATTATAATGTAACTTATATATCCCTTAATACTACACATAAGTAGGGGCTTACCTTATAATAATAATAATAATAATAATAATAATAATGATTATCATCTGTAAATATTGCTCTGGTCCGCATTACACGAATATTCGTTTACAATGTCATTTTTCAATCTCAATATCAACTCATTTATTGTCATAACAACATGGAATGATTCAAAATAATAATTGATTTAAAAAATGCAAGTTTTGTTCTAGAATTACTTTTTCTTTCAAATATTCACCAAGGATATATATTAACATAATTTATGATAACGAGCAGTTTTCAACGGGGTAAAACAAGAGTTGAATCATGTTAAGCTGTTGTGTGTCAAAATCAGAAATCAGAAATGAACTAAGATGTTTTGTGACATAACACAAAAAAATATGGAAACACTCACTTAAACTGTATATATATATATATATATATATATATATATATATATATATATATATATATATATATATATATATATATATATATACGCACATATATACATATACTTATTCGTCTTTATCATTGAATCATTAGCCGGTATGACTTTTTGCTCTGGACCAAATTTGTTTACTGCTAAAGCTTATTAATCAGTAATTACAGTCATGTACAGAATCGTTAATGTATTAAACAAGGAGTCAAACGTTTTAGTCTAATTATGTTTCAATCGTTATTCCAGGCTTCAGACATAGATGCTCTGATCATTCCTGGAGGGTTTGCCCCAGGACTACTGGCGACGTGACCAACGCATCCTGGACCTTGTGCGGGAGATGGACAAAGCAAGAAAGGTCCTCGCGTCCGTATGTCACGGACCCTGGGTGCTCATATCCGCCAAGGTCATACGTGATAGAAAGGTCACCTGCTTCAAAGCCATTATTGATGACGTCGTGAACGCTGGCGCAAATTATTCCGACGCACCTGTTGTTGTGGATATGAATATGGTCACATCAAGGGAACCCAAAGATTTGCCGGACTTCTGTAAAGCGATTATTGCACTCCTTAAATAGACAAACACCAAGTTCAGGGAGAATGTTATAATCACACATACTTTTTTCAGGTTCTTCGAAGAAAAGCAATTTTGACTATCGAATTTAATTTTTCATTACTATAATACTCGTATTTTAAATAAACTATATAAACTTACTATTCAATTTTGGTTTGCAGCTATATGATATATGAGATTTAACATATAAAAATCAAAGCAGAAACCCAGTACAATAGCTACCCAGCAAACACATGACGTCGGCGACTTAAATACAACGTTGTATCAACGTCAAAATCACGATGTCAGTCCGACGTCGCAATTAGACATCGAACCGACGTTGTGATTTGGTTATTGTTTGTAATAAGTTGTATATTTCAAGTTAATACATGATATACACATGATGTAACAAAAAGTTGCTCGAAAATCGTGATACTGCTGCAAATAAATATAAAATTCGATCATGTTATTATTCAAGTTGCTTCCCTTGTCTGTGCCCTTGGTTTCTGTAATTGGAATTTCCGCATGGTGTCGCATGTTTATAGACTTTTTTCTTTCTTTTTTGTTGTTGTTGTTAAAATTCATCTTGTTAAACAAAAAATATCATAACTATTTATATCGATAGCTTCTAATCATGTCATTTAGATAATTTAGATAATTCCGAAAAAAATGCATGTTTAATTCCTTATCTTAAAATAGACGCGCGCAATTTTGAACCCATTTCGATCCGCCATATTGCTCATGAGGTGTACGAATATTGAAGAGGGAGAAAGAGTCAAATACTCCTCTAAAGACTCGACGGATCATATTTTAAATAATACAACAAGGTAAGTTGATACAATGCATGATGAACGGTTTATAGCAATAATTTTCTGGTGTTTTACAAGGTTGTTTCAATGAAATGTTAGCATACATGTAATTCAACCCGATTCGCCCTCAATTGACATCGCGCCGATTTGTACTTTTTTGTATGAGAAAACAATGTTAATTGTTCTCTTGAATAATGTCTGTAAATACTAGTAGTTTTTGTGTAATTTTCATCTTTGATCAGGGTCCGAAAGGCCCATGTTATTTACAATTGTTTTTGTTAAATTCAATGTCATCCAGCAAAATTATATATATTGTTATCAATTTTATATTATTATGTACCCCTTTTTGACAGGTTTATGACGGATGATGTAATGCCTAGCTTTACCGTGAAGGGGAAAAGGAGAAAATGACTTTCCAAAAGCAGTTTTTCAAGGTGTTCAAGGTAATACTTGCCAAGTCAAATCTGCTTCTTTACAGTAATCATTTAATTATGTTATTATTAAAGTGAGTACCAGGTATAATCTTGTGCATTCACCTCTTATAAAAAATACCACTAGTGCCCGCTCAAGGAAAACAAAGCAATAATTCACTGGAATTGATTTCATACGCGATAGCTTTGATCACAGATTCCAGTAACTGAAATAAGTAAAACAATTAAAAGACAATGAAAAAATACAGCAAATATTGTACCAAAACTGGGGAAATTTTGTTGTGTGGAATTTGATATCAAAACTTTATTCTCAGCAGTTTCAAGCTATGAATGACACCTTGTAGAGGTTGAATGTTCTGTTTTGTGGAGTTGATTTGACGTTGTTTGCCATTACTTTATTGGGTACATCATCTGAACAGAGAGTTTTCTCTTTCATTATGTATATCCATGAAAATCCTCATCACTAGGCCTGATACAAATTACTCCGGCTGCAAATTTTATCCAGATCCGACCAGGGGTTTTCGAAATAAAGGGCCCATGGATCTGAATGTACATTATATGGTAAAAAGGCCACAAATCTGTGGAAAATACTCCGACCAAACCCAGCTGAACGCATGCACCACTAGGCGTGATGTAAGAGGGAATGAGTGATGAAGCACGCGAAAGAACCAACTTCTGAAACTGTGGAAAACATAACTTAATGGTTAAAAAATTCGAAAGGTCACAGCTGTGTGAAAAATAGTCCAAGCAAACCCTTCCGACGGAATATAGAGCACTAGGCCTGGTATTAATCACTCTTGAGAAGTTTCATCAAGATCCGGCAAGAAGTTGTACTCTATATTGAAAAACAAACAAGAGCCGTAACTATTTGAAGGATCCTCCAAGCAAAATCTGAGGACGGCATGCACCAATTTTCTAAAACCGTCATGTGAAGCTATCGAAACCCCTACCGGAGGCGGTTTCATCGGTTAGTTTCATAGTTAACTTTGAAAACAACATGGCGGAAAGTGATCAACCACGTTTGTTGAAACCTTTTTTATACCAATGCCTTACAATGGGCAAATGAGCTAAATGAACAAGGTAATATTAATACTTAGAAATAATTGGCTACATGCAGTTGCTCCGTTGTTGAAACTGTACACAAAACCATGCATATGTTACCTCAAGCATAACTATCAAAACCGGTATCGAAATTGCTGAAACCATTGAAACTAAAACTGAAACTGGTTTGGTATCAACTAAAACGCCCTGAGTGTTTAAGCTGAAAGATTGTTTGTCGACAAAGTGAAAATAGAAAATTGCGTGACTTGAAACTGTGTGTTTAGTCAACATATACCGTTCTAGGACCTATTTAAGCATACTTATTATCGAGCTCCTCCTTGCATATTAAGGTATGGTTTGGTGATGTGCATTTGTAAGAGTTTATATAAACTTGTGTTATTTATAACTTACATTGGATTAAAAACAGTTGTTTGGTTATTTCAAGCAACGATTTATAACAGTATTTCCAGAGTTTTTTCCATTCAAAAAGGTACATATACATGTACATGGATGACGTAGAACCCAAAAGGTAGATCACACGTAGACAAAACGTATAAGTAGCGTTTAAAAAATCTCAACACATTGAATAGAGTGATAATACTGCTCATTTGAAATGCCACATTCGTTGGCTTCGCCTGGTGCCTTTAAGAAGCACAAGCGGATACAGGGGAGGGAACCACGACCCCCCGCAAACACTTTAATCTACACAATTTTCGGTTCTCATGGCGGGGCGCAAGTAAAAGTTACGCCCCTGAGTTACATCCCTCGAACTTTAAATCATGAATCCGCCCCTGAGAATGGTCTTTGTTAAATGGTTGGATACTGAGTTTTTCTCTTTTTCCCATGCTCATTGGAATGTTCACATTTGTTAAGGGCTTCGCCTGGTGTCTTTAAAAAGGGTCTTAGTTAAATCATTGACTACTGAGCTTTTGCCTAAAGTTTTCATCGTTTTTTTTTTTATTTTGCAGTTTAAAACATTTAAAATTGATAGGCATAGTTTGTTATCAATTAGAACATTAACATAACTATTTAACGAAGGCAACATATCGAACTAATATGTTGTAGGGTTAGGCAGATATATTTTATATTACATCAAGATTTTGCTTATGTGCCTTTTACATGACGAATACATTCACAAGTGAGCATTTGTACAGAATAAACAATAAAAGTTTTTTAAATCAATTATGACTGCTAATTGACAGTTTTCAATGGAAAGTTTAAATGGGATGTTCGTGCGATACGAGGCAGAACACATACAAGTCTGGATAAGCTTTTAGAGAGTATTGAAACAAATGTCATCAGATCACTGACAGCACTGTATACCCACAGTCCTAATCTCGTAAATCAATCTCGTGCTGAACGACCTGTTGGTTTAATTGAAGAAGCAGAATCCTGATTCTTGCGTTGCGATGATGCATCTTGAGACAGACTATTTCTGGGTTTAGAACGCCCTGTAGGTTTCATTCGAGTTACAGAATCTTCCCGATTGTTGTGTGTCCATGGTGCACCAAACGCCATACTTCTGGGTTTAGAACGCCCTGTTGGTTTTATTCCAGATATAAAATCTTCCTGATTGTTGTGTGTCCATGGTGCATCAAGGGACATTGTTCTTGGTGTAGAATGCCCAGTTGGTTTCATTCCAGTTATAAAATATTCATAATTGGTGTGTGTCGATGGTGCATCAAGGGCCATACTTCTGGGTGCAGAACGCCCTGTTGGTTTAATTCCAGTTACAGAATCTTCCTGATTGTTGTGAGGCCATGGTTGATCTGGGGAAATTTCTCTTGGATTAGAACGCTCTGTTTGTTTCCTTCGACTTTCCACCTTAATATCCTGGCAAAATGGGTCAATCCTGTGAAGGTGATAATTTTCGCATTCTGACAGTGCGGGCTTCCATACATAGCCACCTAAACCACCATCAAGTCGACCATTATTGAGGCTCAGTGTTCCAGTGATCCCTCTTTCCATAAAAGGCAGGTCATCATCCTGGTCTTCCCCAACTGCCTCACTGGTTAATACTCCTGATGCTTCCACTTTCTCGTCCTTCCTGACATGCTGGTTAGAGCCTGCCGCCCCTAATTCCCCTGGAACATTATTGAGGCTCAGTGTTATCCTTGTATCTGTGTCCTTTAAAGGCGGTACATCATCCTGGTCTTCCCCAACTGCATTATTCGTAAATTTTCCTGATGCTTCCACTTTCTCCCCTTTTCTTACATGCTGGTTAGAGCCTACCGCCCCTAATTTCCATGGGCCATCGTTGAGTCTCTGTGTAGGTGGGTCATCGCCGTGTCTCTGTGTAGGTGGGTCATCGCCGTGTCTCTGTGTAGGTTGGTCATCGCCATGTCTATGTGTAGGTGGGTCATCGCCGTGTCTCTGTGTAAGTGGGTCATCGTTGTGTCTCTGTGTTCTCGTTTTCTCTCTTGCCATAAAAGGCGGGTTATAATCTCTGTCATCTCCAACTATCCATGTCTCTCCGATTTGCAAGTTGAAGAACGTCTTTGGCTCCAGACGATTGTTGTACATCTGTTTTTCCAACTCCTGTGGTGGCTCCAAGTAATACTGAAGTAAAACAAGGTACACATACATATACACCTACTGCATTAAGCGCAACAGAATTTTACATAGATAATCCTTTTTTTACACATTGTTTAATTAGTAATTATCTTAAATAACCGTTTTAAAACTATTGTCTGGACCATATAATGACTAGCTGATATCTAATAAACACACAAACTTGGAGTTAAATCCAACATTTTCCCGTTAAGTAATATATGGAAACAAAATTGAAACGCACAGCCGTATATATGCTAATAAAAATGAATTATGTCATTTCAATAAAACACAATCAAATATGTAAATATGCAAGACTTTGTATTTAAACTGTTCATTAATAATAATTAAAAACGCGAATTTTGGTGTAACTTTTTGACATCAATAGTAATCTAACATTACTACGCTGCATGGCGTCAGTAAAAAACGTCGCAGGCGCTCTTTGGTTAAATGTACAAAAACGCGTTTTCTACGTTAATTTTCCAACTTATTGATAATTTAAGGAAATATACCAAATCATGTTTATCCGGTCTGTATCGAAAATTCCGACCCTCGGGGCGGATTTTTTTCTCCGAACAGGAAACATGATTTATACTTTTAAGATGCCTATAGATTTTTAGGGAACGTGCTTGAGTTTCTTTTGTAGTTTGTTATGGAACATTCTTCTTTGGTAAATAAGGGTAAACCTAGCTGATCTTGGGTCTCCAGTAAAACATAAAATCCTCTAAAAGTTTCACCAGCGCTAGACCATTTATGAAAAATTGGAATTAATAAAATTATTCTGTGATGATTGCATTTTAACAGTGTGTGGGAATTGTTCTGAAAGTTTTTTTTTTATTTAAATAGTGCTTATATAGTGTGTTCAATTTTGCATGTAGATTTATAACATTGGATATTTAAAATACCAGGATAAGTGAATATATTTTGTGAGCATTTGGATTTTGTGCGCGTGTGTGCGTGCGTGTGCAAACAAAACTGATTTGATTCGTGATCACTCGTGAAATATATTTCTTTCGGTGTTCAACAGTCAAAACATATTGCTAAATATCTTACACTGATGTAAATATATATTTATCGACTGTGTCACTTGCGAAATATACCAGTTTGAGTTCATATAGCATATAAAAAAACAATGAATGATGGCGATATGGGTCAACATTTGGTTGTTTGTGTTTTGTGTACGTTGATTTTTCATACAAGTTTTGTAATCAGCTTGTTGGATAATAATTAGTGTCCAAAACTTTAGATAATTCAATATATGTGTTCATTCCTAAATGTAAACAAATGCACTAGCCACAGCTGAGGATGCCCCTTTAATAAAGGTAGCATTAAAGGGATTTAAATTGCATTAAGCTTTAATGTGTGCCATAAAGTTGCGTATGTCTCATTGTATATATGGTGTTGGATAAGTTTAAACTAAATACTGATAAGTCAGCACCGGAAATAACAATGGAACAGACAGTGAGGTATACCTCGTTTGTCAGTTCAAATGTTCCCCAGTTTATACCAATTGAGACTCTACTATGTATGTCCATGTGAACTTTCACAGCTTCCTCCGGATTCATGCTCACAAACTTGGTGATATATCCGCAAAAAAAAGCTTCACACTGAACTGTATAATTCATTCAAACATGTTAATTTTCCTTGGTTGACTCACCTCATCAACATAAAATAAAACATTGTGTTTTATTATTACCTGGGCTCATAACCACCTATTGGTATTGATGCAAGATCAAAGGGTCCATATTTTTGGCCAATCAACTTAAATAACTCATCCTGGTAGCCCGAATCCCCGGCAAAATAATACTTGTATTTTGGGCTTTTCACAACCCATCCACACCATAGCGCCTGAAAAATATAGTGAGATGTGTAAATATACATGGGTGCATTTTAGACTTTTAAATACGTAAACACATCCTTGAATTCTGCACTTAAACTTTATTTTTGAGCACCACATGCCACATCAGGTGTATTATCATCATTATGCTAAAGTCCTTCACAAGAAGACCGCGTGTTAGTATCTTACATTAGCTCTAACTAAATCTTTTTTCATTATAGTGCTCTTCCAATCACGACTAAAAAATGAACATTATTCAAAGGCATCATCTTACATGGTTCAAGTCGAGGGGATATCGCTGGCACTAATGTTGTGTCGGAGTACATACAAATGTGAAGGCACCAACATTTATAGGTTCCCACCACTTGAATTCTTCCACGTGTTTGCATCCGCTCGTCTTGCAAAACTTTGCATTGCCTGAACCAACCAACCACTTGGCATCTGGGTGATGTTTAGCAATGTCCCTGACTGACTGTGAATCTAAGTGGTCGTGGTGGTTATGACTGATGAGCACAACGTGTATGGGCGGTAGATCTTCTACTTGACACGCAGGGCACCGAAACCGTGTGTAGCCTAATTGTAAGCCAAAACCAGCTGGGCCACACTTCTCACTGAATACTGGGTCAGCTAGAATATTCATCCCTTCTATCTGAACAAGCACAGTAGCATGTCCAATCCATGTTATCTGGATTTTGTCTTGTGGCGGGTTGTTTACTTTTTGAAAATCGTAGTCCAGAACTGGATGGACCCTTTGGATTGCCTGAAATGTTCATGTATAAGCTCAATCAGAATTATCTTAATTAGAGTTCTGTGTAGGAAGTCGCGTTAACTAAAGGAAAAAGTCCGTATACTAAACCAAACTCCTAACGCATCAGCTATCGCTAAATCTAAAAAACATTTTCAATCCAATTAAAGCACCGACTATCGTGACATATGAAATAGGTAAAGCATAAGCTATTTCAGTGAGCTTTTGAATGCAGCACGTTATACATGATGGCATCTAAAACATGAATTATGGATGGTTAAGTGCAAAACATATCGATACAAAATCATTGTATGACCAAATGATCGATCATTCTATACTTCAAATTATTTAAAGATGATGGAAACAAACACCATTTCATCATTGTTTTAAACACATAAACCAACATAATGAATTAACTTTGCATGGTTTTCACTCTTTTCAAACGCCGTTTATAGATCAAACAAAAGTGATATTTGAAGGTTTTTTCAAAGCCACTATGTTAAAAAGTAACTGGATACGGTTTCTTTCATGACTCCCAAGATGATGCATGCTTAACTTAACAGCAAAACGAGATGATCAAAGAAACTTTATGCACCTGCTATGCTCGTCGTTATTGATGGTAATGTTCTGTTATATAAACAGAAAATCCAAAAGGCAAAGGACGATGTGGAAAAGTACATAAAGTTAAGGTGTTAATAGTTGCGTCAATGCATCTAACATATGAGTAAAACAATCAAAATTCTATGTTGAATAGTTAAATGTATAAAGCAATTTTGACAACTACATTATTTTTCAATTGAATGCCACTGGTGTCGGCCCACATCGAAATGCTTCCGAGTACTACTCGGCCCACAACAAAATGATTCCGGGTCGTAGTACTCCTTCAAGTAAGTCTTAAAAAATGTTCCTCCCCATTCAGGTAGCATTTGATGATGTGTACATTGTATTCTTGTGTGTATTTTCAAGTTTACACATGATTTATATCACATTTGACGATAATTATGTGGTTTTGAATGATATTTTGCAGGACCTCTTTCTTTGGTGGATGGATTCAGAGATGACCCAAGAGATGCGGCCATGACTGTGGAAGAAATGATGATAGCAGAAAAAAGAAACTATCTTGGTATATATGGTTTTCGGTGTGAAATAACAGACAAAGTGTTCATAATTTGTAGGAAAAAAATGTCATAGCTGAAATCTATTCTGCAAATTCATAATAAAGTGGTAAACTGGAGTGATATTATATAGAACAAGAAGGGAAATTTCGTTGTGGTCCGTGTCCCACAAAAGGACTTTCAAATGCTCAAACAGTATCTCATTGTACTAAATCACTAGTGTAAACACCAGTAAGTGAACAAGAGCTGTCGTAAGACAGCGCGATCGACTACGATGGTTTGACTTAGAAGTGAATACCATAACGATGTAATATGTGCCTTTCAAAAGCAATAAAATAATCAAATTAAAAAGTGAACAAGAATCGCGATGTGACAAAACCAGGTTTTTAATGATTGGCAGAAGAGATTCAGTTTCAACTGCTTTCTTCTATTTTTTGTAACAGTGAACTTGATCCTAAGGGCCCCAACCACAATCCCACGGAACTCTTCATACATATCAAGTTTGGTCACAGTATGTCAACCATAACTGAAACAGTAAAATATATTTAGTAACAGGGACCTTGACCCTGGGGGCCAAAAGGCAATCCATGAAAGCTCTGCATAAACTTGTCCTATAAACAAGGTTTGGTCACACTATGTCAACGCTTAATTAAGTTACTCAGTATTAACCATATTTCTATTTTTAGCAACAGTGACCTTGACCTATACCATAACTCTCGGGGCCCAAAACACAATATCAGGAAAGGTCTCTATAAACTCTCCCTATATACCAAGTTTGGTCACAATATGTAGACCCTTATTTAAGTTATTCAATACCAACCCTACTATTAAAAGTAACCTTGACATTGATCCTAGAGACCTCACACGCATTCCCATAAAAGGTCTCCATACACTCTTCGTATATACCAAGTTTGGTCTCTTTATGTCAAAAAAAGCTAAAATTATTCGATACATAAGGTGACTTTGACGCTGGCTTCCCACCAGCCCACCCGAACAATGACGCAAGACATTCAAATAACTTGTTTTCCCTTTATGAAAATGTGGTTAAGAATATAGAAATGTGTCTTTAAAAAATCAAAATCAAAAAATATTCAAGGGCCATAATTTGTATTTAGGGTTAAAATGGAGTTATGTTGACCTTGTTGTAATATGGTCGTCAATAAGTCTGCGAAGTATTAGTGCATTGCATTAAGGGTATAGAAGGTTTTTTTATTAAAATCCCAACTTGCCCTAAAACTTTAACCTAAGTCAATAAGAGGCCATAATTTGTATTAAGGATAATGTGAAGTTATGTAACCTCATTGTACGATGGTCCTGAACAATTGTGTGAAGTATTAAGTCAATTGATTGAAGGGTATAGAAGTTATCAATAAATATCCCGACCTGTCCTAAAACTTCAACTTTTAAGTTCCATAGTCAATCAGGGGCCATAATCTGTATGAAAGATAATATGGAGTTATACTGTGTGAAGTATTAAGTCAATTGAATGAAGGGTATTGGACTTATAAGTGAAAATCCCAACTTGCCCTAAAACTTTAACCTGCCATAAAACTTTAACCTAAGTCCATCAGGGGCCATAACTCGTATTAAGGATAATATCGAGTTATGTAACCTCATTGTGTAATGGTCCTGAACAACTATGTGAAGGTCAATTGAACGAATGGTATAGAAGTAATTCATAAATATACCAATCTGCCCTAAAGCTATAACCTAAGTTCCATAGTCAATCAAGGGCCATAATTTGTATAAAGGATACTATGGAGTTATCTTACCTCAGTATGTGATGGCCCTGAACAACTGTGTGAAGAATTAAGTCAATTGAATGAAGGGTATTGGACTAATAAGTGAGAATTCCAACTTAACCTAATACTTTAACCGGACGCCGACACCGACGCCTACGCTTGTGCGAGTAGTATAGGCCTTCTTATTCTTCGAATAGTCGAGCTAAACATGAGTTCGGATAAATTTTTACTGTTCATGTATATGTATGTGTATTTCAAAATGAATACAATATGACTGATTTTCGCTAATGGCTAAACACTTATACACATATATCTATATAAAGATTTGTAATTAATACATCTGAATACACTTGTCAGGAGGTCTCTAGTGAGCATGCAATGTGATTTGTTCTTAATTTGTACAGTATATACAGTCGAACGTCTTTGCCTCGAACTGGCTTGCCTCGATTTACCGGTTGGGTCGAACTGGATAGAAAGGATCGATTTATTTCTACTTAAGTGTTCCTGCTTGCTTCAAAGTTTCCGAGGCTCGAGGTCCATTGCAGTTCGAGCCAACGGAGTTCGTCTGTTAACTCATGTATTTTATTATAATTTAAGAAGTTGCATTTAAAATTAATTTAAGCAAGTAGTAATGATCATGTTTCATTGATTTGTACATGTATCTAATCGTACCTGTGGATCATTCCACGGTATGCCGCTGTTATTTGGTTCAAGTTTCCATTTTAATAACTGCCATGGACGTGTCCATTTTAATAACTGCCATGGACTTGGTCTTGTAAACGCGTTCCAACCACAGCTATACGGAACCACGCCCTTCTTTGTCCGAAATTTTTCGGGAACATCGGCATTGTAGTGAAATAAACGTAGCATGTGACTGTAAGTGTTATTGCAAAGGCAATGAATCATACTTAATGTTATGTAGCTGACATTATTTCACTAGCGGATACAGGGAGGGGGAAATAGTTAAGAAGAAAAAGAGTAATAAAATACGCGCGTAATTAACAAGAAAAAGAGTAATAAAATACGCGCGATAGCACTATTTCGGACTAGAAATTTGTAACTTTTTCTTCGGGGAGTACCTCCAAACCACTCTGCCAAAACTTTAAACCAAAGCAATTTCGGTCTAGAAGGAGGGGCGCAAGTTAAAAGGTAACACGGGTTTACAAGCCTACGTTACACCCCTCTAACATCAAATGCAGGATCCGCCGCTAGATTTAACACTTTAATTAACGATATGTACCGTGTTAAAAGCTTTTTAATAAACTTCCCCTTAAAGAAGCCATGATAAATATATTTCAAATCTCAAGCTTAATAAAAAATAAACATTATAATATTGCTCAAAACTTCAAACCGAAAGTATACATTGGACAATATGGCATTACATGACCAATGATACAATTGTGCCGATATTCAGGTAGATCCAATTATAATAATACGTTATCGATATGCTAAAGTTAAATCATCTTCTTAAAAAAAATCACACAGCATTGTTCAAAGCAAACGTTTAAAATCTTCATAGCTTCCATATTTGAAAGTTTGAAAAAATTATGCCTTTCACCAATACTGTACTGTAGGCTAATTTTATTCCACATTCATTTTGACATTTTTTCTTCATCTTGAAATCGGGATATTTGTTTTCAACACATAAATGTATTATGACAGCAGATGTAATGGTAGATATGAATCATAGTTCTTACTTTCTGATATTTTTTAAAACTACTGACTCATAATTAGCGTCAAACGCGTTCCAACCACAGCTATACGGAACCACGCCCTTCTTTGTCCGAAATTTTTCGGGAACATCGGCATTGTAGTGAAATAAACGTAGCATGTGACTGTAAGTGTTATTGCATAGGCAATGAATCATACTTAATGTTATGTAGCTGACATTATTTCACTAGCGGATAGAGGGAGGGGTGAATAGTTAAGAAGAAAAAGAGTAATAAAATACGCGCGTAATTAAGAAGAAAAAGAGTAATAAAATACGCACGATAGCACTATTTCGGACTAGAAATTTTTAACTTTTTCTTCGGGGAGTACCTCCAAACCACTCTGCCAAAACTTTAAACCAAAGCAATTTCGGTCTAGAAGGAGGGGCGCAAGTTAAAAGGTAACACGGGTTTACAACCCTACGTTACACCCCTCTAACATCAAATGCAGGATCCGCCGCTAGATTTAACACTTTAATTAACGATACGTACCGAGTTAAAAGCTTTTTAATAAACTTCCCCTTAAAGAAGCCATGATAAATATATTTCAAATCTCAAGCTTAATAAAAAATAAACATTATAATATTGCCCAAAACTTCAAACCGAAAGTATACATTGGACAATATGGCATTACATGACCAATGATACAATTGTGCCGATATTCAGGTAGATCCAATTATAATAATACGTTATCGATATGCTAAAGTTAAATCATCTTCTTAAAAAAAATCACACAGCATTGTTCAAAGCAAACGTTTAAAATCTACTTGATACTGGTCTGTACTTTACTATATTCATACGACAACGGTTGTATTTGAGTTTAAAGATGCCAGGTAAAAGAGTTGGTATTCTTATTGAGTTCAACTACGAAGACATTGAGCTTTGGTACCCATTTTACCGCCTGAAAGAGGAGGGCCACGAAAGTTTACCATCGGCCCCGAGAAAGGGAAAACTTACAACTCGAAGCATGGATACCCGTGTAAGGCCGAGTATGGGATCGATGAGATGAAGGTTAAGACACGACAATAATGATTGCTTCTATTGTGTTTATAATTACTTAATGTGTTCATACTTTCTACTTTCATTTTCAACACTTGTTCAACTTGAATTGGCAATGTTTAAGACTACATTATGTCTAAAGAATCCAAGCAAATGTTTTGAAACCAAAAACAATATTTTTCCAAAGGCAAGTAACAAGAAATTCCAGCATCAGAATATACCAGATAAACACACGTTTTGATCACAATTTTCAAAAGAAGGGTAAGTTTAAAATGCATATATATAATATGTGTATCAGAAAGTTAGATCAATACGTTTACCTCAAGTTTCTTCGGCACTGAGAACCTTACTTTTTTGCATTAATTAAGTAGTTAAATAATCACTTAAATATAAATGCCAGGTTTCAAACAAAAGTTGAAAACAATATCAGTGTTTCACTGTATACCGCATATTTGCCTTTGTTCAGCTTTAATAATCTCGATTACGCATATTGGTTCACTCAGTTGGATATTTAATAATTCACTTTTGGAGCTGACACCACTAACTCACAGTGAGAGTGTCGTGCCTGTCGGACATTGTCAGTGAAAACAGATTTAATTATGGTGTTTCACTTCTTACAAATAAGTGCCTTTTACTGTAATCTTTATTATAGAATGCATGTTTATAAATATTATTCATGGCCGCATAGTTATTGGTACGTGATAGTGATTTACTCCTGTGTCAAAAATATTTTTGTTTCGACCAACTATCTGTATAATTACTAGCTATGCTTGTATACAATATCTATAAAGCCTTTTATGAACTTTAATACATATACTACTTAGGAGTCTTAAAATATGAATTTTGATACACATGTATTACTTAGGATCGAGTCTTGTATTTTATTGACAGGCCGTATTTATTGTGTATACACGCAAGATCGTAGCTTAACATGAACGTTTATTATAATGTTTGCTTTTACTGAAATACATTACTGTTTATCTTGTTGTAGATGTTCGTATTTGTACCTGTACGCGTATATATGTACTGATATTTGATTGTGCACATATGAAAATGATTACTATATTTGTACATATTTAAAAGGAGAAAATAAAGATATAGATGATCTATCTATAGAGTGAATTGAAAAGTTAAAAAAGAGATAGGAAATACAAAACAAATAAAATATTACAACTAATATGCAATGTATATTGCGACAAACATTGTGAACAAACTTGGTCTTATCGAGCGTATTAGAAATAATATTTAGTGTTGTAATATATAATCATATATCCCTTAATACTACACATCAGTAGGGGCTAAAATAATAATAATAATAATAATAATAATAATAATAATAATAATAATAATAATAACGATGATGATGATGATGATGATGATGATGGACATTATTTGTTTACTACTTAAGCTTATTGATCAGTAATTGCATTCACATACATACTCGTAAATTAATTAAACAATGAGCCAACCATTTTAGTCTAATTATGTTCAAATCGTTATTCCAGGCTTCAGAATAGATGCTCTGATCATTCTTGGAGGGTTTGCCCCGGACTACTGGCGACGGGACCAACGCATCCTAGACCTTGTGCGGGAGATGGACAAAGCCAGAAAGGTCCTCGCGTCCGTATGTCACGAACCCTGGGTGCTCATCTCCGCCAAGGTTATACGTGACCGAAAGGTCACCTGCTTCAAAGCCATTATTGATGACGTCTATGAACGCTGCCGCAAACTATTCCGACGCACCTGTGGTTGTGGATATGAATATGGTCACGTCAAGAGAACCTAAGGATTTGCCGGACTTCTGTAAAGCGTTAATTTCACTCCTTAAGTAGACAAAAACAGTCACAACAAGGGATTCTAAAGATTTGCCGGACTTCTGTAAAGCGATTTTGCACTCCTTATTTTTTTCAGACACTTCGGACAAAAGCAATTTTAACTACAAAATTATTTTTTCATTACTATGATAATATTGTTAATATCTGTAATTTAGACTCTTCTCTTATAATGAATTGATTTTGTTGTGATTTCTTCTCTACTTGTTAAGGTATTTTTTTAAATTACGTATTCACATGGACATGATGTCTATATGTATTTTGAATAAACTTTATAAACTATCTATTCAGTGTTGGTTCGCAGCTTTATTATATAATAGATTGAATGTATAAACACAAACAAAGCAGAAACCCAATACAATAGCTAACTGCTTTGAAAATCATCATTTATTCGGTTGTTCTAAAATGAATGTGCTTGATTTACTCTTAGGTAATAATAATAATAAGTCTGATAGCTTATTTCCGCAAAGAATATACGTGACCGAAACGTCACCTGCTTCAGAGCAATTTATGATTTCGTGAATGCTGGCACAAACTATGCCGACGCCCCTTGTGGATATGTAAATGGTTACGTCAAGAGAACTGAGATTTGCCAACTCCATGATTAGATATCCATTTCAGGGAACGTCTTAAATCTTAAGACACATTAATGGGCGTGCGTAGAAAAAAACATGTTTTTCGGAGGTCTTGACGGAGATTTGCATTAAGATTTTTATTGCATTAAGAGTTCGTATTTACTTTATAAATTAGTTTGACTTCTTTAAAACTACAATCGTCTCTATTTGTGGTGTATGTTTTTGAGTTGAATGTTCAAATGTTTATTTCCTATTGCTATTAAGTTACAATCTATTTTATTTTATGATAATTGGTTACATCTTTAGCATTGGCGCAAACTACTCCATTACATAGTTCTTGACATAAGTCCATATGGGCATGTTAAGTTCCGCATTTCAGCAAAGCGATAAGAAATCTTATTAAATGAGGTGAATGAATACACTTTAAGAGAGAACCGTTGGGTATTATATTTCCCTAAGGATTTCTACCAAATAGAATTTAGACATCACTGCCATGAAATCCATATATACGATTCATTTCACATTCATTTTTTATGAAGATTCCATATTGTTTAAGACAGAGAAACCAGTAACTCTGCTATAATTGTATATACTCAATTATTTGGCACCATCGCAGATTATAGCGTTTTCAAGCTTCGATAGTTTTCCGATGTTTCTAATGAAATTTGGGTTCTTAATAATAAGAAATTTTAAAGTCAGATGGAAAGTTATTAGCTCACTACGTAAAAACTTAGAAGTGTATGTTGTCGCCACGTAAATCAATCTCATTTTGAACGACCTGTTGGTTTGATTGAAGAAGCAGAATCCTGATTCTTGCGTTGCGATGATGCATCTGGAGACAAACTTCTTCTGGGTTTAGAACGCCCTGTTGGTTTCATTCCAGTTACAGAATCTTTCTGATTGTTGTGGGTCCAGGGCGCATCAAGGGCCATACTTCTGGGTTTAGAACGCCCTGTTAGTTTCATTCCAGTTACAGAATCTTCCTGATTGTTCTGTGGCCATGGTTGATCTGGAGAAATTTCTCTTGGATTAGAACGCTCTGTTTGTTTCCCTTGACTTTCCATCTTAATATCCTGGCATAATGGATCAATCCTGTGAAGGTGATGACTTTCGCATTCCGACAGTGCGGGCTTCCATATATAGCCACCTAAATCACCATCAAGTCGACCATTATTGAGGCTCGGTGTTTCCGATTTCCTTCTTTCCATAAAATGCGGTTCATAATCCCGGTCTCCCCCAAATTCCTCAACGGTTAATACTCCTGATGCTTCCACTTTCTCGGCCATGCTGACATGCTGGTTACAGCATGTCGCCCCTACATCACCTGGGAAATTGCTGAGTCTCTGTGTTACCGCGTTCTCTCTTTCCATAAAAGGCGGGTCATAATCCCGGTCTTCCCCTACTATCCATGTCTCTCCGATTCGCAAGTTGAAGAACGTCTTTGGGTCCAGACCGTTGTTGTACATCTGTTTTTCCAACTCCTGTGGCGGCTCCAAGTAATACTGAAGTAAGACAAGGTACACACACACATTCACACTTACCTTTTATACACAACAGAACTTCACATAGACTTTTTTTAAACACAATGTTTAATTAGTAATTACCTTAAATAACCATTTTAAAACTTTTGTCTGGACGATATAATGACTAGCTGATATCTAATTAACACACTAACTTCTATAAACTAATATTGTTAATTCCAACATATTGTCTCGTTAAATGATACATGGAAACAATTTGAAACGGACAGCCGTAAACATGCTAACAATAATACATTATGTCATTTCAATAAAATGACATCAAATATATAAGTATGCAAGACTTTTAATTTAAACTATTCATAAATAATCATTAAAAACGCGAATTTTAGTGTAATATTTTGATGTCAATAGTGATCTAATATTACTACGCTTCATCTCGTCAGTAAACAACGTTACCTGCGCTTTTTGGTTAAACGTACAAATAAAATGAGTTTTCTACGTTAATTTTTCCACTTTTTAATATTTTAGGGATGCAAGAAAATATATCAATCATGTTTTTCCGGTCTGGATCGAAAATTCCGACCTTCGAGGCGGATTTTTCTATTCGGACCGGAAACATATAATATATACTTACTATATATAAGATGCCTATAGATTTTTAGGGAAAGTTCTTGAGACTGCATTTTAACAGTTTGTGGGAATTATTCTGAAAGTGTTTTTTTATTTAAATAGTGTTTATATAATGTGTTCAATTTTGTGTGTGGATTTATGACATTGGATATTTAAAATACCAGGATAAGTGAATATATTTTGTGAGCATTTGGACTTTGTGCACGTGTGTGCTTTCGTGCGTGTGCGTATGTGAACAAAACTGATTTGATTCGTGATCACTCGTGAAATATATTTATTTCGGTGTTCAACAGTCAAAACATATTGCTATATATCTTACACTGATGTAAATTTATATTTATCGAGTGGTCACTTGCGAAAAATACCAGTTTGAGTTCATAAAGCATATAAATATCACTGAATAATTGCGATATGGGTCAATATTTGGTTGTTTGTGTTTTGTGTAGGTTCGATTTTTCATACACTTTTTATAATTTGCTTGTTGGATAATAATTAGTGTCCAAAATTTTAGATAATTAAATCTATGTGTTCATTCCTAAATAAAAACAAATGCACTAGCCAAAGCTGAGGATGGCCCGTTAATAAAGTTCGCACTTAAGTGATTTAAATTGCATTCAGCTTTAATGTGTGCAATAAAGTTGCGTATGACTCATTGTATATACGGTGTTAGATAAGTTTAAACAAAATACTGATAAGTCAGCACCGGAAATAACAATGTAACAGACAGTGATAAGTCAGCACCGGAAATAACAATGTAACAGACAGTGATAAGTCAGCACCGGAAATAACAATGTAACAGACAGTGATAAGTCAGCACCGGAAATAACAATGTAACAGACAGTGATAAGTCAGCACCGGAAATAACAATGTAACAGACAGTGATAAGTCAGCACCGGAAATAACAATGTAACAGACAGTGAGGTATACCTCGTCTGTCAGTTCAAATGTTCCCCAGTTGATACCAATTGAGACGCTACTCTGTATGTCTTTATGGACTTCCACAGCTTCCTCCGGATTTACACTCTCAAATTTGGTGATGTATCTGCAAAAGTATACTTCACACTGAACTGTATACAATTAAAACTTCAGAAACAAGCTCAGTAGCAATTTTTTTGAACATAAACCCAGTTATATGGCACTGGAAAAACGCCAAAGACATAGAACATAAAAACAAAAAAATCATAAACAAAACACATGGAAGAACAGCACAAAACTCCACAAACAGCACAGTTCATACATAGTACTATATAAAAAAATAGGTATGTTTATCAAGGATTGTTAGGTTACGCCTTGGAATGGTCAGTAAAATGTAAATTAACGGGTGTTTAGTAAGTGCACAAACCTCACGCTTATCCCAAAAATCATAAAAATAAAGAAAAAAACGCAAAAGGTAAATCTTATCAAAGTATGCATTATTAAACTTGAAAGCTTTGTGTAACTTTATTACCTGGGCTCATAAGCACCTATTGGTATCGATGCAAGATCAAAGGGTCCATATTTATGGCCAATCAACTTCAATAGCATATACTGATATCCTGTGCCCCCGGCAAAGTAATACTTGTATTTCGGGCTTTCCCATCCACACCATTGAGCCTGAAAAATATCAGTGAATGTATTAACATGTGTGATTTCTTTTATGTTTTTACGTACACGCATGACTTATTACCTCAACATTAATGAGCACCACATGCAGATCGAAATCGTTGTTAATCCGATGATGATGCTCTTCAAATTCTATCTGATATTTTCGAATATTGACTACCATGATTACTTTGTAATTATCTGTCTACTTGCTATGATGTAGTTTTTTTAATCTTAATTGTATTTATCAACTTAAATACTGGTAAAACCAGAAGCATCATCTTACATTGTTGAAGTCGAGTGGATATCGCTGGCACCAGTGTTGTGTTGGAGTGCATACAAATGTGAGGGAACCAATACTTATACTCTCCCACCATTTCAATTCTTCCACATTTGCGCATCCTTTGTCAACGCAAAATTTCTTATTACCTAATTCGACCAACCACTTGGCATTTGGGTGATGTTTAGCAATGTCATCGACCGACTGAGAATCTAAGTGGTCGTTGTGGTTATGACTGATGATCACAACGTCTATGGGCGGTAGATCTTTTACTCGGCACGCAGGAGGCGTAAACCGTTTGTAACCAAGTAGTATTCCGAAACCACCTGGACCACACCTCTCACTGAATACTGGGTCAGCAAGTATATTCATCCCTTCTATTTGAACAAGAACAGTAGCATGTCCAATCCATGTTATCTGGATTTTGTCATGTGGCGGATTTTGTACTTTTTGAAAATCGTATTTCAGAACTGGGTGGACCTTTTGGATTGCCTGAAATATCAATGTATAAGTACGATCAGAAGTGTATTGATTAGAGTTCTGTGTAGGAAGTCGCGTTATCTAAAAGAAAAAAGTCCATATAATGAACCAAACTCCTAACGCCCCAGCTATTGCTAAATTTAAAATGACATTTTCAATCCAATTAAAACACAAACTATCATGAAATATGAAATTGATAAAGCATAAGCTTTTTCATTAGGTTTTTGAATGCAGCACCTTATGATGACATCCAAAAATGAATTCTGGATAGTTAAGGGCAAAACATAACAAAAACATAACAGAACATATTGTATGACCATACGATGGATCATCCTGTACTTCCAATTATTTAAAGATGAAGGAAACGATCACTTCTTAATGATTGTTTTAAACACATAAACCAACATAATGCATTGACTTTGCATCGTTTTCACTCTTTCTAAAAGCCGTTTATAAATCAAACAGAAGTAAAATTTGAAATTTTTTAAAGCTTGTATGTACCAATTGGACAGTTTCTTTCGTTATTTCCAAGATTAAAAAATGAGAATCTCATTCTTTGCATGCTGAAATGTCTTAGCTAAACAGCAAAAGGAGATTACATTGAAAAATATATGCAACTGCTTTTCTCGTCAATATTGAAGATAATGTTAAATATGAAATTTTAAAAAAGCTACCAACAAATAAAATCACTATTATCTAACCGTATAATTCAGTTTCAAGTTTCAGGTTTTACTTACAGAAATTCCAAAAGGCCAAGGCCTGTGTGGACAAGTTCATACATTTAAGGAGTTTCCAATTGATTCAATGTATATAACGTTCGAGTAAACCAATCAAATTTCAATGTTAAATAATTAAATGTATGAAGCAATTCCGACATATATACCTGAGAGTTCGACTGTAACCTTATGCATTTTACTCTAATTTTAGAAGTTGCATTTAAAATTAATTTTAGCAAGTAGATATGATCATGTTACATATTTTTGTACATGTATCTCAATGTATAGTTTCTAAGAGGAGATACTACCTGTAGGTCTTTCCACGGTATGCTGCTATTATTTGGTTCAAGTTTCCATTTTAATAACAGCAATGGACCTGGTCTTGAAAACGCTTGCCAACCACAGCTATACGAAATCAAGCCTTCCTTTGTCTGAAATTCTTCGGGAACATCGGATACCTCTGCCATTGTGTTTCTTATTTTATTTTCTACAATGTTTATCATTGCAATAATATCAATAGAATTTCACGTATATAATTCCTAAGCAAATAGTATCGACATTGTAGCTAATATGAACAATGCCAATGAAATAAACTATCATGTGACTGTAAGTGTTATCGCACAGGCAATGAATCATACTTTGTTTTGTAGCTGACTAGATTTCACTGGGAGGGGGGGGGGGGGGCAAGAGTTAAGAAGTGAACCATTTCGGACTAGTAATTGTTGTTAACCTTTTCTTCGGTGACTACCCCCACTGAACCACTCTGACAACATTAAAAAAACAAAGAAATTTCGGTCCTGAAGGAAGGGCACAAGTTAAAATGTAACATCCCTATGTTATACCCCTTTAACAACAAATCCAAGTTCCGCCGCTAGATAAAACACTTTAATTAACAATATGTACCGAGTTAAAAGCTTTTTAATAAACTACCCCCTTAAAGAAGCCACGATAAATATATTTCAAATCTCAAGCTTAATAAAAATGAACATTATAATATTGCCCAAAACTTCGAACCGAAAGTATACATCTGAAAATATAGCATTACATGTACCAATGTTACAATTGTGTCGTAAGCACCTTCTTACAAAAATCACACATCTTTGTTCAAAGCAAATTTTTAAAATCTTCACAGGTTCAATATTGGAAAAATTATGCTATTCACCAATTCTCTGGGCTAATTTTATTCCCCCATTCATTTTTCCATATTTTCAGGCTTCCGCTTGAAATCGCTTCGTACGGGACATTTACTATTTTCAACACATATATAATTATGTGTTATGACAGCTGATGCAACGGTACACATGAATCATGATAGTTCATACTGCCTGAAAACTTTAAACTACTGACTCATAATCAGCATACACGTATCTATACAGTACAAGTGTTCACAGGCGGCAAAGTTACGTTGACAGGACCCACCTCGTTGACACATCTCTCCCCTCCCCCGACCGAAATAATTCGACCGAACATGATCATTAATATAAAAACACCTGGATATCAAACAAAAATGCCACGAAAAAAAGTTCCCAATATATTGTATTATTACTTATTCAAAAAACATTAATAATAGTACACATGTATATACATTGGGATTTTTTCGTGGAAATTTTGTTAGATATATAGGTATTTATGATTAATGATCATGGGTGGGTCCTGTCAACGTAACTGCCGCCTGTGCAAATGTTTGGCAATGTATATACGATCCATACTGCACAGAAAGTATTTATATAGTATTAACATAAAATATGTCACAGTACCACGACTCATCTTACATCCATGTGCGTGAAGTTAGCAGCACAGCAGCATAGCAGCAAGCTGCCAGCAGCAAGTTGATATGCTGCTGGCAGCTAGCTGCTACATTTTTTAAATATGAATATAATGACTTATATGAACTATATACTACTTTAGTTAATCATTGTATGCTTTCCAGCTGTTTATAGGAATATAAATAGTGGTTAGAAAAAATGAGATTTTGCTGTTTTAGCTTAATGTTTGGTAAAATTTTGATTACTATGGGTCTTTTTGATAAGCGGTCCACCAACACAGTTATTTTCTTGTGAAAGAACAATTTCTCATCTTACAAACCAGCTAGGGCTAATGGGACCATACCCACTAAACGTTATCTTTATTTATGGTAAGGAAACTACAATGCCTAAAATTTGACTACCATTACGAGTATGTATGATAAATGTTCAAATTACATGCGGACGAAAAGTGCAGGGATGAACTAGGCCACGAGCCCTACAATGTGTGCTATTTCGATAGTTGGAGCTTTTGTCCTAAGTAGGCGAAAATAGAGCTCGAAAATCGAAATTTGCTGCTGTAAAAGCCATTTTGGGGACGCACTGACCCGAAAATTCGAGTAAGGGGACCATAACGAAAAGTACAGGGATGAACTAGGCCACGAGCCCTACAATGTGTGCTATTTCGATAGTTGGAGCTTTTGTCCTGAGTAGGCGAAAATAGAGCTCGAAAATCGAAATTTGCTGCTGTAAAAGCCATTTTGGGGACGCACTGACCCGAAAATTTGAGTAAGGGGACCATAACGAAAAGTGCAGGGATGAACTAGGCCACGAGCCCTACAATGTGTGCTATTTCGATAGTTGGAGCTTTTGTCCTGAGTAGGCGAAAATAGAGCTCGAAAATCGAAATTTGCTGCTGTAAAAGCCATTTTGGGGACGCAATGACCCGAAAATTCGAGTAAGGGGACCATAACGAAAAGTGCAGGGATGAACTAGGCCACGAGCCCTACAATGTGTGCTATTTCGATAGTTGGAGCTTTTGTCCTGAGTAGGCGAAAATAGAGCTCGAAAATCGAAATTTGCTGCTGTAAAAGCCATTTTGGGGACGGACACACTGACCCGAAAATTCGAGTAAGGGGACCATAACGAAAAGTGCAGGGATGAACTAGGCCACGAGCCCTACAATGTGTGCTATTTCGATAGTTGGAGCTTTTGTCCTGAGTAGGCGAAAATAGAGCTAGTGTCTAGTCTAGTCATGTCTAGTGTTCCTGTACAGTAAACCTCGAATATTACTGCGTACCATTTGATGTAAGGCCAGTCAACGTAATGAGGAGGATTTAGGAGTAGCCTGTTCGTCATTCATGCATTGATAAATCAAGTTTTCTATTTTTCTATAACGAGTAAATTGATTTAAAAATCTAATTTCTTAGTGATTATTTCTTACAGCCATAGCAGGTCAATGATAACTAGGAATGAATCATGGAAGAGGTTTAATGTTCTGTTTTGTGGAGTAGAATTGGCGTTGTTGCCATAACTCTGATGAGAACATCATCATCTGAACATCGAGTGTTCTCTTTCATTATGTATGTCCGTGAAAATCCTCTAATGGCAAATAGATTTAAATGGTATTAAGGGACCAAAACCTCGAGCGAACCCTGCTAACGACATGCATCACTAGGCCTGATACAAATTACTCCGGCTGTAAATTTTATCCAGATCCGACCAGGGTTTTTCGAAATAAAGGGCCCATGGATCTGAATGTACACTATATGGTAAAAAGGCCTCAAGTCTGTGGAAAATACTCCGACCGAACACAGCTGAACGCAAACAGCACTAGGCGTGATGTAAGAGGGACTGAGTAATGAAGCACGCAAAAGAACCAACTTCAAGTTCTGGGACTGTGAAAATATAACTCAATGGTAAAGAAATCGAAAGGTCACAGCTGTGTGATAAATAGTCCGAGCAAACCCTTCCGACGGAATATAGAGCAATCGGCCTGATATTAATCACTCTTATGAAGTTTCATCAAGATCCGGCAAGGAGTTGTACTCTATATTGAAAAACAAACAAGATTCGTGACTCTTTGATGGATATTCCGAGCAAAATCTGACGACGACATGCATCACTTTTCTTAAACCGTCGTGTGAAGTTCGATCCAATTCCGGTTAGGGGGTTTGGAGATGAAGCATGTAGACAATTGTGTCAAAAGATAGACGAACAGACGGACGGACAATTTGAATCCACTATGCGACCATAACAACTTCGTTATTCCGGGATAAGTGAGGGTGCAGTGTCGAACAAAATGGGAGTCTCTGGGTATTTATTTTATTTTCGAAGGATATTTTGACCTGGTAAGAAGGTGTAAGTAGGTTTATATCAATGTTATCGTAATATAAATACGCCTACCCGGAGGCAAGACGTATAAGCTTCTCTCGGTGTTTTATACTTTGTTTCTATAGGTAACTATACATAAAAGTTATTGACTATGCATTTGTTGTAACAGTTTCAAATAGAACCAAACTTTACCAGTTTTAGCGTTTTTAACCGGTTTTGGAAACTATCGAATCCCCTACCGGAGGCGGTTTCATCGGTTCGTTTCATCCGAAAACTAGTTTACTTTGAAAACAACATGACGGAAAGTGATCAACCACGTTTGTTGAAACTCAATCATTTTTATAACAATGCCTTACAATGGGCAAATGAGCTAAATGACAAAGTTATATTAATAATTAGAAATATTGGCTACAGTAGTTCCGCCATGGTGTTGAAACTGTACACAAAACCATGCATGTGTTATCTCAAGCATAACTTTCAAAACCGGTATCGAAATTGCTGAAACCATTGAAACTAAAACTGAAACTGGTTTGGTATCAACAAAAACGCCCTGAGTGTTTAAGCTGAACGATTGTTTGTCAACAAAGTGAAAATAGAAAATTTCGTGACTTGAAACTGTGTTTAGTCAACATATAGGACCTTTTTAAGCATACTTATTTTCGAGCTCTTCCTTGCATATTAAGGTATGAGCTGGTGATGTGCATTTGTAAGAGTTTATTTATAACTTACATTGAATTAAAAACAGTTGTTTGGTTATTTCAAGCAACGATTTATAACAGTATTTCCAGATTTTTTTTCCATTCAAAAAGGTACATATACATGGATGACGTAGCACCCAAAAGGTAGGTCAGACATAGACAAACACGTATAAGTAGCGTTTAAAAATCTCAACACATTGAAAAGAGTAATAATACTGATCATTTGCCTCAGCCCTGGTGCCCTTAAAAAGAGTATCTGCTGTTAAATCGTTGGCTACTCAGTTTTTCCCTTTATTTTCCATGATCATTGGAAATGTCACATTCGTTAAGGACCTCGCCTGGTGTCTTTAAAAAGGGTCTTTGTTAAAGATGCACTCTTACTCCCAAATAAGATTAACAGCAATAAATAATATTGTTTTGATATTCCTTTAAAGATCCACTATTACTCCCAAATAAGATTCACCACTATTAATAATATTGTTTTAATATTCAATAAAGGATGAATACATGTCGAAAACAATGGTTCTTATGATACCGAGTATAGTTTGAAAGAAATGAGCATAAAACACGGTATTTCTACGTTATGGGACTAAAAAAAACCACAGTAAATCTGTTAGCATTCACCAATCATTCAATATTTTTGCGCTTTCTGCTATTAAACACATGGTTACAATCTTGTTATCAGTAAGTAATATTTTCCATAAATGCATTATTTAGTAAGTAGTTAAAGGTCTATCAGTCAAAATTGATGTTTGTTACACATGTGTATGTACTGATTTTGAATATGAGTGTCACTTTAAAGCATAAATAAATGATTAAAACCATGTTTCTTATGAAAAATACTTAGTTTAATTTGAAAGAAAATGTGCATTAAACACGATATTTCTACCTTAGGATACTTTAGTAGATCACAGTAAATCTTTTAGCATTCACCAATCATTTAATACTTTTGCGCTTTCTGCTATTAAAAACACGATAACAATCTTGTTTTCGGTAATTAATCTTTTCCATAATTGCATGTTTTAGTAAGGAGTAAAGGTTTTAAAAATATCAGTAAAATTGATGTTTGTTATACATATTTTAAATAAGAGAGTCACTTTAAATCGTTGATTGCTTAGATTTTGCCTATATTTTTCATCGTTTTTGTTTTGTTTTTAATTTGTAGTTTAAAACATTTGATATGCATAGTTGGTTACCAATCAGAACATTTTATATGTTGCTATCTTTTTAGCAGTTCATACACGTGGCTCCAAATCTCCTTTGGGGTTGCTCTTTCGGAAAGCAAAAGCTATTTCCAAATACGTATTGTATTGTGTCGAGTGTGTAGGTTATCTCTTAAAGCCAAATAGTATGTTTTACAAATTAAGAAATTAATAACTGTTTGCATTTGGTTCCTTGAAAACACCGTTCTTTACCATCCGTATTATAGCAAAACAAACCGATAAAAAGGGAAAACTTTGTTTAAAAGTATGTTCAAGTAACATACGGAACATCAACATAAATATGTTAACGTAAGCAACATATCACACTAATATGTTTTTCAATTGCAGATATATTTCTTTTAACATCAAAATTTCAGCTTAAATGCCTTAAACATAACACGTACATTCAATATCGAGCATTTGGAAGCGCGTAATAAACACAAAGTTGGTGTGTGTTTTTTTCAATTCAGTTGCGACTGCTAATTGACAGTTCTTGAAGTATAAATGGGAAGTTCGTGCAGTACGAGGTAAAACCACATGCAAGTCCGAATACGTTCCTCGAGGGAGAGAGACATAAAACACAATTTATCAGATCACTGGCAGCACTGTATATATTGTCACTGTCATAATCTATCTCGTGCTGAACGACCTGTTGGCTTAATTCCAGAAGCAGAATCTTGATTGTTTTGTGGCGACGGTGCATTTGGAGACAAACTTCTTCTCGGTTTAGAACGCCCTGTTGGTTTAATTCCAGAAGCAGAATCCTGATTGTTGCGTGGCGATGGTGCATCTGGAGACAAACTTCTTCTCGGTTTAGAACGCCCTGTTGGTTTCATTCCAGTTGCAGAATCTTCCTGATTGTTGTGTGGCCATGGTTCATCTGCAGAAATTCTTTTCGGATTAGAACGCTTTGTTTGCAGCACTTCACTTTTCGTCTTAATATCCTGGCATATTCTGTCAGTTCTATGAAGGTGATCACTTTCGCATTTCTGCAGAGCGGTCTCCCTTTTATAACCACTTAGATCTACATCAAATGGACCATTTGTCAGTTTCGGTGTTCCCTCTTTTTCTCTTTCCATGAAAGGAGGGTTATAATCCCGGTCTTCCCCTACTGCCCATGTCTCTCCGATTCGCAAATTGAAGAACGTCTTTGGATCCAGAGCTCTGTTGTACATCTGTTTTTCCAACTCCTGTGGTGGCTCCAAGTAATACTGAAAAATAACTAATTGTACAAAAAAACATCAGGTATCTGACAGTTTATTAAAACTAGTTTAATACTTCTTCGTCAAGAAATACTATTCGCTTCAACTGAGTAGTCATTGAACCTTGGATATACGCACATACATTTTGAAGAATGACATAATTGAAAACGACGGAAAGGTTTATCGTGTGGCCCTATTCATAATAGCTCCTTTACTTTAGTTATTTCCTAACTTTAGTCGATTTCTCACTTTTTTTGATAGTTAATTAAGCGAAAAATGTGTTTTAACATTGAAGTATGCTTTTTATGTTTTTGTATAATACCTCAAATGATATAGTTAAATAAGATAGTGATTTAAGTTAGGAAATAACTTAAGATGCTTTATGAATACCAAGCCAGTATCATTTCAATGTTTGTGCAGTTTTCCCAGATGTATGTTGCAAGGCCGATGGCACACTCGGAAGCCATGACAATAACGAGGCTTACTTAACAGCCATTCGTAGACGAGCGTCCGATGTTCCCATTACATAGACACATCTTTTACTTGACTTGATAAGAAATCTTTTTTTATTCTTTATATTAATCATCCTTAAATAACTGTATGTTATAAGTTGAAATTGATATGTTCTTGTTTGATGATTTCATAGCTAGGTGATCTAGAGTCATTAGAGTAAACCAGGTTTTTCTCATATGCTATCTATAGATTGTATTCATCAGGACTTGTTTTTAGATTATTGTAGAATTTTCCATTTACTCCAATTATTGACGTTTTTCAATAAGTAAGATTCTTACAGAATTTAAAGCTGCACTCTCACAGATTTACCGTTTTGGCAACTTTTTTTCTTCTTTTTTTCTTAAAATGATTCATTTTTTCCGTAAATAGCTAATAAAAAGTGATATAAGACTGCTGACAAAAGATCAGATCGCAAATTTGAATAAAGTTTTATGGCTAAAATCGTTACTAACACTTTAAGAAAAATGCATAAAACATGAACTTTTGAACATAAATATAAAAACCTGCGATCTGTTTTTGTTAGCAAGCTCATATCACTGATTTGACGCATTTTCGATATGAGAATGCAGGTTTACAATATTCTTGAGGATTTTTGTACTACGTTTTGAAACATTTTTATAAGCTATAGAAAAGCACAATTTCTCTGATTTATGTGGTTTCGGTTACCTTAGTTAGTCTGTAAAAGTTTCACTAATTCTAGATTTTTTATATAAAATTTTGGATTTAATTAAATACTTATGTGAAAAACTACAGAAAGAAACTCAGTAGCAAAACGTTTAATCATCAATCCAGTTTTATGGCACTGGGTAAACGCCAAAGACATAGAGGACAAAAACAAGAAACATGGAAGAACAATTCAAAACTCCACAAACAGTACAGTGCTAACATACTATATATAAAGTATTATGTGAAGTGTTCTGAAACTGTTGTTTGGTTTTAAATAGTGTTCATACATTGTGTTGCATGTGGAATTAGATATGTCCATCAGGATCAGTGAATATTTTGTGAATTTTGGACTTTATTACTTATTCTAAGTTTTTACACAATTGATTTGAAATGTCTTTGTAAAATTGTTGGTTAAATAAACTTTGTTTACAGTTTGTTGCCGACTTTCGTTCACTGTTGCATTAGGAGGTCTTAACAACGTAACGGCATTATGATTCTCCCGTGTTTAATAAACGCCAATTTCTGTGTAAGATCAAATTTGATCACAAAACATTATATAATTATATGCTTGGTGTAATGATCACTCGTTGGTTTCTTTCTCGATTTTACGCTGAAAACCAACACTTCGTCAATTATTCTCTCTGATTTATTTTCTGTTAATCAATATATTTGTTGTACAGAGGTCAGGGTTAGCAGTAATACAATACAAAAATCCCACAAAAACACCATTTTTTAAAGCCCCATAACCTATATTTGTGTTGTAATTGAATGAAAAATATTCTGAAAACTTCAAAACGATATTTACTTGTTAGACAGTTTGATCTATAAATATACAGAAATAAACGAAAGGTCGATAGAAATAATTATTCGTCGGCAGCAAAACTTGAAATCGGTAATATAATGTGCCCTTATTGACTGTGTCACTGGGGTTATATGCATGTACCAGTTTGAGTTTATATAGCATATACACAAACTACTTGGCGAAATGGGTCAACATTTGGTTGTTTTTGTTTTGTGTAAGTCGATCTGATCATACTGTAGAAAAAGAAATTATAATATGTAGGAAAGTTCTTGTCATCTGCTAGTTGGATGATAAGAAGTGTCAAAGAGGCTAGATTCTATGGCTGAGAGAGTAAGACAGGTTCATCTCAACCCGAGGGCAGGGTGTATTGCGGAAACGAGTTTTTTTCCCCCACCTCAGTTAAACAAAATGAGGTAAAATGTATTTTTTCGCTGGAACTTTTTAGTGCGTTGTGAAAATAATGTGCGTATAGATATGTGATAGTTCGTGGTTGTCATGGATATGCGCGCAATGATTCAGATTATGTAAATAGTCACATCATTCTTTATATAGTTTGGAGGAGAGTGTAGTATTATTTCTTGAATGGGGCCTGAAAACTTTTTTATGATGGCATTTGAAGCTAGAACAGACAGGGAGGTTTACCTCATTTGTCAGTTCAAATGTTCCCCAGTGAATACCAATTGAGACTCTACTGTTTATGTCCTTGTGGATTTCCACAGCTTCCTCCGGATTCACGCGCTCCAATTCGGTGATGTATCTGTGAAATATGCTTCAAACTGAACTGTTTTTTTTTTCAATTTCATAATTGTTGTTTCCTTGGTGACTCATACTTTTTCAAATTAACACATTTTTCATGATCATCAACAAAAACCATTGTGAAATTCAGATTCTTAAACTAGATTTCAGTTATTTATTTGTATTAACATACATGTATTTTCTATTTCAGGTTACCTAGGCTCATAAGCACCTATTGGTATTGATGCAAGATCAAAGGGTCCATATTTTCGGCCAATCAACTTAAATAGCTCATCCTGATATCCCGTATCCCCGGCAAAGTAATACTTGTATTTCGGGCTTTCCACTACCCATCCACACCATAGAGCCTGAAAAATATCAGTGAAATATTTATACACGTTTGAATGTTTGTCTTTTAAATACGTACACGCCTCCTTGATAAATGCACTAAACATAATTGAACACCACGTGAAGCATAACTAAATCGTTGTTAATCATGGCGCTCATCTAATTCTAATACTACAAAACTTTGAAAGCATGTAAAGTGAAATAAAATCAAAAGCATTATCTTACATGGTTGAAGTCGAGTGGATATCGCTGGCACCAGTGTTGTGTTGGCGTGCATACAAATCTGAAGGTACCGATACTTATACTCTCCCACCATTTCAATTCTTCCACATCTGCGCATCCTTTGTCAACGCAAAATTTCTTATTACCTAATCCGACTAACCACTTTGCCTTTGGATGAAGTCGAGCAATGTCCCTGACTGACTGAGAATCTAAGTGGTCGTGGTGGTTATGACTGATGATCACAACGTCTATCGGTGGTAGATCATCTATTTTATACGCGGGAGGCGTAAATCGTTCGTAGCCAAGTTTTACTCCAAAACCAGCTGGACCACACTTCTCACTGAATACTGGATCAGCAAGTATATTCAGGCCTTCTATTTGAACAAGAACAGTAGCATGTCCAATCCATGTTATCTGGATTTTGTCTTGCGGCGGAATTTTCACTTTCAGAGAACTGAAGTCCTGAACTTGAAGGACCTTTTTGATTGCCTGAAGTGTTCGTGTGTAATCAATATCAGATTAGTAACTGCAAGATACCAATATAAATAATACTGAGTGGTCTTAACTTCACATTTCCTGTCAGACAGTTTTCAGTCTTCAAAAGTAGAAATACTTTTTATTCAGTCAAATTATACCTATAATTGTACATCCTCGGTATAAATTTGAAAAAATTACGACCTTAATGTCTGTATATATTAGTTACTTCATGGTGTCGTTTTGATCATTTTTGTTCTTGTCCTACTCTAGGCTATCTATGGCAATGGCCATTGATATGCTACGGGAACACATGATAAAATCACTAAACGCGGATTATTTTTGTGGTACCCTAAATCTACGATATTGCAGGGGTTTACCCTATTGCGTTAGGCAACCGGCTTCGCTTCGTGCTCCTAGGGAAAAAATCGAAATAATCACAAGGTTAATATTGTTATTTGCCCTGAAGAGAACGTCGCGAAATCCGTTGGCAAATAAAATAGGACAAACCATGTAGTGAGTTTTTTTTTCATTTATAATTCTTTTGAACCGGCACACCTTCACCTTTCGATATATGTATACATAATTATATATAGCTACTGTACAGAATGCTCACGATTTTATATTAAAAACAAAGTAATCTATAAAACGATATATCTTACCTGTGGGTCATCCCATGGTATTTTGCTTTGTGTTGGTGTAAGTTTCCATTTTCCTAACTTGAATGCATTTGGTCTAGTAAACGGGTTCCATTTACAGACATAGGAATAACTGGTCGTAAATAATCCATCACTCTGTTGTATGTGTGTTTGAAATTCAATCGGTATATCCTGTTTTTCTGCCATTTTTAATCTGAATTTATTCAACAAAAATATTAAATATTATCTATACGGTACTGAAATCATGAAAGTACAGTTAGTATTTTAATAATTAAAATAAGGGTCGACTAGCCACAATAGTGCGCGTTTAAGGAACTGAAGCGGCTAGGGGGCGACAGACACATGCATAATCAAAGTAATGCAAGATTAAGTTAATATGATTTGACAGTACAAACTGTATATACAAATGTGTGGTCTGGTTAAAGTCCAATGCTTTACTATATCATGTGGACGCATGATTCATGAATCGTAGCTGCCTACAAATGAAATAGTTGCTCTTTATATGCGTAAATGATATATTCATGTACACGTTTAGTAGATTGCGTATTAGCAATGTGTTCTATAAATACTTTAGTATAATTAATTAACATAAAATATAGAATCCATGCCAATTCATTCTACAAATACCTGTCATTGCCTATTTAATATGTTTGTCATTATAATGACTAACAAATGTCGAATTAACAGCATTGTTATGAGCTTCTTCATAAGTTTCAAATCGAAAGTAGTCTTAAAATTTAACATTAAAATTGTGTGTTTTTTCTACCAGGAAATTGATTCCTACTGATTTAATATAAGATTATCAAATTACAACGATCTAAATAAATTCACATGTGTTAATTGGAATTCAAATAAACAGATACTTACCCAAACTCCACTTCTTCTGAAAAAAAAATGAAACCCCAATTGTTGACAGCACGTAGAAAATCACTATCGTCACCTGTGAGCAAATTACTTCCGTTTTCGTTTTGCAATATTTACTTCCGCTTTCGCTTTGGAAATAACGGCCTTCTTGATACTGGTCTGTAATTTACTATTTCATTCGACTACTGTTGTATTTGAGTTTAAAAATGCCAGGTAAAAGAGTTGGTATTCTTACTGAGTTCAACTACGAAGACATTGAGCTTTGGTACCCATTTTATCGCCTGAAAGAGGAGGTCACGAAACATTTACGATCGGCCCCGAGAAAGGGAAAACTTACAACTCGAAACATGGATACCCGTGCAAGGCCGAGTATGGGATCGATGAAGTTAAGGTAAAGTCACGACATTAATGATCGCTTAAATTATCCATTGTGTTTATAATTACTTAAGGTGTTGATAAATTGAAGTTGTTCTTGTGTTGAAAATGAAAGTAGACCTTTTATTTAAATACAATCATAATATAAAGTCTGTTTCATCAGTGTTTAAGAATGAATGTCTAAAGTATCCAAACGATTATTTTGAAACCCAAAACAATATTTTTTTCATAGGCGAGTAACGAGTCAACATCTTATCTTATATGTAAAAGCTTATTTTGTATGCCCCCCTTCGAAGAAGAGGGGTATATTGCTTTGCACATGTCGGTCGGTCGGTCGGTTGGTCGGTCCGTCGGTAGACCGAAGCTTGTCCGGGTGATAACTCAACAATGCCTTGAGGTATGGTCATCAAACTTGACATGAAGATAGGGCCTGACCAGTAGATGACCTCTAATGATTTAAGGGTCATCGGGTCAAAGGTCAAGGTCACACAGTGACCTCAAATGGTAAAAAGATTTTAAAGCGTGTCCGAGTGATAAATCAACTATGCCTAGACCTATGGTCATCAAACTTGACATGGAGGCTGGGCCTGACTAGTAGATGACCCCTATTAATTTTAGAGTCATCGGGTCAAAGGTCAAGATCACAGTGACCTTGAATGATAAAAGGTTGTCTGATTGGTAAATTGACGATACCTGCACCCATGACCCTCAATCTTAACTTGGAGGTTGGGTTTGACCAGTAGGTGACTCCTATTGATTTTCGGCCTGACTAGAAGATGACACCTTTTGATTTTGGGGATCATGGGGCCTAAGGTCAAGGTCACATTGACCTTAATTGATAAAAAGTTGTCCGAGTGATAACTCAACAATGCCTTCACACATGGCCCTCAAACTTCACATGTAGCTTGGGCCTGATGTTGACGCCTATTTTTATATTATTTGTTTTTGGGGGGGTCAAAGGTCAAGGTCACAGTGACCTTCAAGGCAAACTCGACAATTCCTGGACCTATGGTCATAAAACTAGACGTGAAGGTTGGGCCTGACCATTAGATAACCCCTCTTGATTTTGGGTTTCATAGGGTTAAGGTCAAGGTCACAGTGACCTTTAACACGAAAAAGTTATTAAAGCTTCTCCCAGTGATATATCAACAAAGCCTGGACCTATGATCATCAAACTTGAATAGGGAGTTGGGCCTGACCTGTGAATGACCTCTTTTAATGTAAAGGGTAATCGGGTCAAAGGTCAATGTCACAGTGACCTTGAATGCAAAAACTTGTCTGTGTGATAACTTGACACTGCCTGCACCAATGGCCTGGGAGGCAAAAAACTTGGAGGTCCATTCATATTTCATTCAATTGGCCATATAATCCTGACAACATGGCGAGCAGGGGGGGGGGGGGGGGGGGGCATAATGTTTGACAAACATCTCTTGTTGCATATTAAAGTACAGAAAACACTTAATTGAAAATGCAAACAAAAGTTTAAAATATTATCAATGTTTCACTGTAAACCGCATATTTGCTTTTGTTCAGCGTTAACATATTTCGATTGCGCATATTGGATATAATTGTTCACTCTGTTGGAGTTTTAATAATTCACTATTGGAGCTTACGCACTAATTCCAAAGGGAAACACACAATGAAAGTGCCGTGCCTGTCGGTCATTGTCAGTGAAAACAGATTTAAGTATGATGTTTCACTTTTTACAAATATGTGCCTTTTACTTTTATCTTTATTATAAAATGCATGTTTATAAATGTTCTTCATGGCCGCATAGTTATTGGTATATAATAGTGATTTACTCCTGAGTATAAAATATTTTTGTTTCGGCCAACTATCTGTATTATTACTATCTATGCTTGTATACAATATCTATAAAGCCTTTTATGAATTTTAATACATACTTAGGAGTCTTGTATTTTATTGACAGGCCATATTTATTGTGTATACAACCAAATTCGTAGCTTAACATGAACGTTTACTATAATGTTTGCTTTTACTGAAATACATTACTGTTTATCTTGTTGTAGATGTTCGTATTTGTATCTGTACGCGTATATGTGTACTGATATTTGATTGTGCACATATGATAATGATTACTATATTTGTACAAATTTAAAAGGAGGAAACAAAGATATAGATGGTCTATCTATAGAGTGAATTGAAAAGTTAAACGAATAACGATGATGATGATGATGATGATGATGATGATATGTAAATATTGCTCTGGCCCCCATTTATTTTCATAAAACACAGTAAATGATACAAAATAATACTTGTTTTAAAAATGCAAGTTTGATCTAGAATTACCTTTTCTTTGGAATATTCACTAAGGAACTATATTAACATAATCTATGATAACGAGCAGTTTTTTAGTAGGGTAAAACAAGATTTTGAAACAGGTTAAGCTGTTGTGTGGCAAAAGCAGTTGATATAAGGAATGAACTAAGTTTTTTGTACATAAAACAAAAAATATGGAAACACTAGCTTAAATCGTAAATATATATATATATATATATATATATATATATACACACACACACAAACACACAAACACATATAAATATACTTACTTATGCAACTATATCATTGAATTATTAGCCGATATGACGTTTTCCTCTGGACCTTATTTGTTTACTGCTTAAGCTTATTGATCAGTAAATGCATTCACATACATAATCGTAAAAGTATTAAACAAGGAGTCAACCATTTAAGTCTAATTATGTTCAAATCGTTATTCCAGGCTTCAGACATAGATGCTCTGATCATTCCTGGAGGGTTTGCCCCGGACTACTGGCGACGGGACCAACGTATCCTAGACCTTGTGCGGGAGATGGACAAAGCCAGAAAGGTCATCGCGTCCGTATGTCACGGACCCTGGGTGCTCATCTCCGCCAAGGTTATACGTGACCGAAAGGTCACCTGCTTCAAAGCCATTATTGATGACGTCGTGAACGCTGGCGCAAACTATTCCGACGCACCTGTGGTTGTGGATATGAATATGGTCACGTCAAGAGAACCTAAGGATTTGCCGGACTTCTGTAAAGCGTTAATTTCACTCCTTAAGTAGACAAAAAAAGTCACAACAAGGGATTCTAAAGATTTGCCGGACTTCTGTAAATCGATTATTGCACTCCTTAAATCGACAAACGCCAAGTTCAGGGAGAGTGTTATAATGATCACACATACTTTTGCAGGCACTTCGGACAAAAACAATTTTAACTACAAATTTAGTTTTTCATTACTATAATAATATTGTTAATATCTGTAAATTAGACTCTTCTCTTATATTGAATTGATTTTGTTGTGATTTCTTTTCTACTTGTTAAGGTATTTTTTAAATTACGTATTCACATGGACATGATGTCTATATGCATTTTGAATAAACTTTATAAACTATCTATGCAGTATTGGTTCGCAGCTTTATGATATATTGGACTGGATGTATAAAAACAAACAAAGCAGAAACCCAATACAATAGCTAACTGCTTTGAAAATCATCATTAATTTGGATGCTCTAAATTGAATGTGCTTGATGTACTCTTAGGTAATGATAATAATAAGTTAGATAGCTTATTTCCGCAAAGGATATACGTGGCCGAAAAGTCACCTGCTTCAGAGCAGTTTATAATGTCGTGAATGCTGGCACAAACTATGCCGACGCCCTTTGTGGATATGTTTATGGTCACGTCAAGGGAACGAAAAGATTTGCCAACTCCATAAGTAGATATCCATTTTAGGGAACGTCTTAAATCTTAAGACACATGGATGGGCGTGTGTAGAAAAAAACGGAGTATTTGCATTCAGATTTCTGTCGTTCGTATTTACTTTATAAATGACTTCTTTAAAACTACAATCGTTTTAATTCGTGGTGTATGAATTTAAGTTGAATGTTCGAAAGTTAAATGTCATTTGCTATTAAGTTACAATCTACTTTATTTTATGATTATTGGTTACATCTTAACATTGACGCAAACTACTCCATTTTTAGCTCGTCTATTCGAAGAATAGGTGTGCTATCCTACTCGCCCCAGCGTCGGCGTCGGCGTCTGGTTAAAGTTTTAGGGCAAGTTGGGATTTTCACTTATAAGTCCAATACCCCACATTCAATTGACTTAATACTTCACGCAGTTGTTCATGGCCATCCCATGATGAGGTTAGATAACTCCATATTATTCTTTACACATATTATGGCCCCTGATTGACTATGGAATTTAGGTTAAAGTTTTAGGGAAAGTTGGAATATTTATTAATAACTTATATATCCTTTGTTCAATTGACTTAATACTTCACACAGTTGTGCAGTACCATCACACAATGAGGTTACATAACTCCAAATTATCCTAAATACAAGATATGGCCCCTGATTGACTTAGGTTAAAGTTTTAGGGCAGGTTAAAGTTTTAGAGCAAGTTGGGATTTTCACTTAAAACTCCAATACCATTCATTCAATTGACTGAATACTTCACACAGATATTCAGAGCCATCACATAATGAGGTTAGATAACTCCATATGATCTTTTATACAAATTATGGTCCCTGATTGCCTATGGAACTTAGGTTAAAATTTTAAGGGCAGGTTGGGATATTGTTAAATAACTTCTATACCCTTCATTTAATTGACTTAATACTTCACACAATTGTTCAGGACCATTACCCAATGAGGTTACATAACTCCATATCCTTAATACAAATTATGGCCCCTGATTGACTTAGGTTAAAGTTTTAGGCAAGTAAAAGTTAAGGGCAAGTTGGGATTTTAATAAAACAAAACTTCTATACCGTTCATTAAATGCACTTAATAAAGTTCAAAATTATTTACGACCATCTTACAACAAGAAACATAACTCCGTTTTAAGCCTAAATACAAATTATGGCTCTTGAATTTTTTTTTTTAATTTTCTTTGAAAGGCATATTTGTATATTCTTAACCACATTTTCATAATGGGAAATCAAATTATTTGAATGACTTGCGTCATTGTTTGGGCGGGCTGTTGGGAGGGCATCATCAAAGTCACCTTATGTATCGAATATTTTAGTTAGGTTTGACATAAAGAGACCAAACTTGGTATTATTACATCATTATTGTATTCTAAGTCAAAGCGGCGTAGTCGAGCGCGCTGTCTTATGACGGCTCTTGTTTACATAGTTCTTGACATGAGTCCATATGGTCATATCATGTTCCACATTTCTGAAAAGCGATAAGAAATCTTATTAAATGAGATCAAAGAATACAATTTAAGAGAGAACCGTTAGGTATTATGTTTTCCTAAGGATTTCTACCATATAAATAGAATTTAGACATCACTGCCATGAAATCCATATATACGATTTATTTCACATTCATTTTTTATGAAGATACCATATTGTTTAAGACAGAGAAACCAGTAACTCTGCTATAATTGTATATACTCAATTATTTGGCACCATCGCAGATTATAGCGTTTTCAAGCTTCGATAGTTTTCCGATGTTGCTAATGAAATTTGGGTGTGTTGTCGCCACGTTTAAAACTATGCGAATGAGCATCATGTCTAGTGTTCCTGATAAAAAGCACTAGCGGATCCAGGGGAAGGGGAATCCTGAATCCGACTCTGAGAAAGGTCTTTGTTAAATCGTTGGCTACTGAGTTTTAGGGTTTTTTCCATGCTCATTCGAAATGTCACATTTGTGACGGGCTTCGCCTGGTGTCTTTAAAAAGAGTCTTTGTTAAATCATTCACTACTGAGCTTTTGCCTAAAGTTTTCAAGGTTTTTTTTATTATATTGCAGTTTAAAACATTTAATAATGATAGGCATAGTATGTTACCAATCAGAACATTTTAATATTTAACAAGAGCTGTCACAGAGACAGCGCGCTCGACTATTCCGCCGCTTTTCAATGTAAGGATTGAAAAGTTTTGGCGAAACATACATGAATCACTGTCAGATTAGATTTCAATGCAATACATGATGTGCTGAGATATTAACATAAATGTGGTTACATGCAAAAGTTTTAACAGAATTTTTAAGTCTAATAATAAAGGGCCATTATTGCAAAATACAGTTATCTTATTTGCAAAATGCAGTTATCTAACCTGGTTATTCAGTTACAATGGGTGGTTGAATACCATTGTATAAAGTCTCAACGCAATACATTAAGTAGTTGCTGAGATATCATACTATGTGTGCTAACATGCAAGACCTTAACCAGAATTTCTAAGACTCATAATAAAGGGGCAAAAATTATATAATATATAATGCCTAATTGGTTAATACTCCTGATGCTTCTTCCACTTTCTCGTCCTTGCTGACATGCTGGTTAGAGCCTGTCGCCCCTAAATCACCCGGGCCATTGTTGAGTCTCGATGTTCCCGTTTTCTCTCTTTCCATAAATGGCGGCCATAATCCCGGTCTTCCCCAACTATCCATGTCTCTCCAATTCGCAAGTTGAAAAACGTCTTTGGGTCCAGATCTTTGTAGTACATCTGTTTTTCCAACTCCTGTGGTGGCTCCAAGAAAAACTGAAGTAAGACAAGGCACACACACACATACACACTTACTTTTTATGCACAACAGAACTTCACATAGACTTTCTTTTTAAACACAATGTTTAATTAGTAATTATCTTAAATAACCATTTTAAAACTATTGTCTGGACGATATAATGACCAGCTGATATCTAATAAACACACTAACTTCTACAAACAAATCTTGTTAAATCCAACATAAACTATTTCCCCGTTAAATGATATATGGAAACAAAATTGAAACGGGCTGCCGTAAACATGCTAACAATAATAAATAATGCCATTTCAATAAAATGCAATCAAATATATAAGTATGCAAGACTTTTAATTTGAACTGTTCATAAATAATCATTAAAAACGCAAATTTTAGTGTTACTTTTTGACGTCAATAGTGATCTTATATTACAACGCTTCATGGCGTCAGTTAACAACGTAACTTGGTTTTTTGGTTAAATGTACAAAAATGCGTTTTCTACGATAATTTTCCCACTTACATTCGGAGCTCCTCGGCCATTATTTTCAAAAACAACCTCTGATGTATTTGGACGGTTTACATACTCAAAAAGTGGTACGTTTAAGTCCGCACCAAATAGGTCGCGTAGTAATCTTATTTAGTAGTTAAACTTTATGACTTAACTCTTGGGAATCTAAATCATGTTTGCAATAAAACACTTCACTGGCAATCAATTTAAACTGAGAGCAATGCATACAACTCTTGAACACTACATTTAATTAATGATATTATTAAAAAATTACGGACTACTTCAACTGAAATACCGGCATACATCCGAGGTTGTTTTCGATAAAATGGCCGAGGAGTTCCGAATGTCCCACTTATTGCTAATTTTAGGGATGCAAGATAATATTTCAATCATGTTTTTCCTGTCTGGATCGAAAATTCCGACCCTCGGGGCGGTTTTTTCTATCCAACCCGGAAACATATAATATAAAGAGAATACTAGGTCAGTACCTTGGATGGAGGAAGTTTATCTTGCAAGGAGGAGGAATTTATCGGGTGAGCCGAAGGCGAACCCGATAAAATCCGCAGCCGAGTCAGATAAACTTTCTCCATTCACGGTACTAACCTACTATTCTATTTATCCTGTTACTTTGTTTAATTACGAATAGTTTATTACGTACTACAAGGCCTCCAGCCCAAAATACACAGTATCACATTTGTTATATAGATGACATATTCATAATTTAAATAATAAATAGACATGCACATGTATGTACAGTGACACATATAATGGTTATGAAACGATAACATTGGTGCATAAATAAGTATATAGGCAATATTTAATCATGTTTGTAACATATAATTATGTTCGTAATTGAATGTTGTTTAAACTTGAATAGTTGCATCTCTTAAAGAAAATGCATTTAGTAAAAAGTTTGCCAAACAACGTATATGTTCTTCCTGATCACTAGACATGATAGCATTAAATAGAGTAACACTCACAAATGTATTTAGCCATTGTGGCATAAAATGTTCATTTCTCAAGTCGTTATAAAGTGGACAAATTAACAGCATATGTAATTCATCTTCGACAGTGTACACATTTCGACTTAAGCAAAATGGGCAAAATCTATACTGTCGTTCTATATTCACATGTCTTCCCTTTTCTACCATCCATTTATGGCACGAGTATCGAAAGTTCGAAAGGGCCTTTCTATGTGAATATGGCATATTAAGTGTTAGATATTTTTCAATGTCAAGTAATGATTTAAATTGGCAATAATAGATTGCTTTTGCCGATGAGTTTATGTCAGCATTAAGTTTCTGTAAAGCATAGTCTTTCAGTCTTCGAGTGAATGCAGCCATAAATGTCTTAACATCACCGATTTCGTCTGCAATCCACGCGTAACCGAAACCATGTTGAAACAGTAGCTGTTTAACATGGGACGTCCAGTTGGTTCTTCCTGCTTAATTAAACACTATAAACACCTTAAATTATTAAATATCTTTAAAAGTAAGGGGTGGGGGCTGTTTTTCCCTGTTGACGTCATCACACTCGCCCCAAAAATAGTTCTCAAAACTGTTCATCTTTTTCAATACGTTTATATTCAAAGTCATTGCATTTTAATACGTAAATATCAATTCAAAATATAAAGTTTCTGTATTTTTTTCACATAAGTATCCAAAAGGCTAGAGAATTCAATCTATGTCTTCATTTCTTCGTATTAGTAAATTCACTAGCCTAAGCTGACTATTTAAACTGCATTTAGCTATAACGTGTGCAATGAAATTGTGTATGTCTCATTGCACGTGTGGTGCAAGATAACAGTGGAACAGACGGTAAGGAATACCTCGTTTGTCAGTTCAAATGTTCCCCAGTGAATACCAATTGAGACTTTACTAAGTATGTCCTTGTGGACTTCCACAGCTTCCTCTGGATTCACGCTCTCAAATTTAGTAATGAATCTGCAAACATATGAACTGTATATTCAATTTCAAAATTGTTAATTTTCCTTGGATGACTCGTGCTTTTCAACTTGACAAATTTTTCATGATCACCTCATCAACATTAAAAGAATTGTGTAACATTATTACCTGGGCTCATATGCACCTATTGGTATTGATGCAAGATGGTCCATATTTTCGGCCAATCAACTGAAATAGCTCGTCCTGATATCCTGTATCCCCGGCAAAGTAATACTTGTATTTCGGACTTTCCACTACCCATCCACACCATAGAGACTAATAAAATATGAGTGAAAATATAAACATGTGTGATTTTTTACCTTTAAATACGTACACGAATCCTTGACATATAAACTAAACATACATCGATGTTAATCATGATGCTCTTCAAATTCTAATATTTGAATGACTGTTAAGTGAACATTTTTCAAACGCATCATCAGAAGACAGACTTCTGCTTATGCTTACTTCTCATTTTTGTAAATATATACTTTAATTACTAGTAGAACTAATTCTTCATATGTCATACTTTCAAATATTGACTACCATGATTACTTTGTGATTATCTGTCTACTTCCTATAAGGTTCTGGTTAAGCCAGAAGCATCAACTTACATTGTTGAAGTCAAGTGGATATCGCTGGCACCAGTGTTGTGTTGGAGTGCAAACAAATCTGAGGGAACCAATACTTGTACTTTGCCACCATTCCATCTCTTCCACATTTGCGCATCCTTTGTCAATGCAAAATTTCTTATTTCCTAATCCGACTAACCATCTTGCCTTTAGATGAAGTCGAGCAATGTGCATGACTGACTGTGAATCTAAGTGGTCGTGGTGGTTATGACTGATGATCACAACGTCTATGGGCGGTAGATCTTCTACTTGACACGCGGGAGGCGTAAACCGTGTGTTACCAAGTTTTATTCCGAAACCAGCTGGACCACACTTCTCACTGAATACTGGATCAGCAAGTATATTCATCCCTTCTATTTGAACAAGCACAGTAGCATGTCCAATCCATGTAATTTGGATTTTGTCTTTTGGCGGATTTTGTACTTTTCGAAAATCGTAGTCCAGAACTGGAAGACCCTTTGGATTGCCTAAATTGTATTATCAACATCAGCCCCTAATTTCTCGAAGTTCTTAAGCTTAACAGGCTTAAGTAGCTTATTTCATTCAACTAAAAGACATACTTAAATTTGGTTATGTTAAAGGAAAAATGATTTATTGTGAATATCATAAAGATTATTCTTTTACTCTCAAAAACGTAAACATTAAACAAATTCAACCAAAACAAAAATAGTGAGCTAAGCTTTATTCTGTCATAAGGGACTTAAGAGGTTACATTATACTTGTAATTGTACATTCTCAGTAGAGATTTGCAGTATTTATGACTTATACGTCTGTATTAATTAGTTATTACATTGAGTCGTTTTGATCATTCTTGTTCGACTCTTCGCTAATGGCAATGACCATTAATTTGGTACGGGAAATATGATAAAAATCACTCAACGCGCATTGTTAAAGTGGTTCCCGGTTTCGCTTCGTGCTCCTAGGGACAAATCGAAACGATCACAAGTTTATTGTTATTTAATAACAATACATATATATCACGATATATATTACCTGTGGGTTATCCCATGGTATGTTGCTGTGTGTTTGTCCAAGTTTCCATTTCCCTAACTTCAATACACTTGGTTTAGTAAACGGGTTCCATTTACAGACAAAGGAGTTGGTGGAAAAAAATCCAAACCGTCGGTGTGTTCGAAATTCAAACGGTACATCCGCGTTTTCTGCCATTTTTTAATCTGCATTTATCCAACCAAAATATCTTATATTAACTGTATAGTACTGAAAGCATGAATATACATGCACAGTTAGTATTTCAATAAATACAAATGCATGATCTAAATAATGCAAGATCGATTGAATGTGATTCGACAGCACAAGTTTTATGTTCGAATATGTGGTCTGTTCAAAGTCCAATGCTCAACTTTATCATGGGGACGCATGAATACATGAATCATAGTTCCTTTGCTCCTTATATACATAAATGATAAGAATCATATACACGCCTAGTAAATGGCGTTTATTGAATGTGTTCTATAAATATCTTAAGTATAATTAATAAACATAAAGTATGTTAATCCATGCCAGTTCATTCTACAGATACCTGTCATTGCCTATATAATATGTTTGTCACTATAATGACTAACAAATGTCGAATTAACACTTTATATATATATACTGGCATGGATTAACATATATATATATATATATATATATATGAACAGAGAGTTATATAACTTACTTTAAGATTACCTCGAATTTCTTTAGCACTGAGAGAGAATCTCTACATACTAAACCTTATTTTTTCCATAAAGTACATTAAAATGAAAATGCCATGTTTCAAACAAAAGTTTAAAAATAGTTTCAGTGTTTCACTGTACATCGCATATTTGTTTTTGTTCAACTTTAAACCTATCTCAATTGCGCATATCTGATATAATTGTTCACTCAGTTGAAGTTTACTTCACTTGTGTAGCTGATACCTCTACTGTGGCGTAGCTAGTCATTTATTAATTTGGATTCATAATTATGATCGGGACATTTCCCTCGGAATTTTTTTTTAAACCGTGATGCAATCTGGTGCATTCTGGGCGTTCTGGGGTGCTTTATTTAGTACTGGAAAATGGACATGTTAGGATCATGTACTCAAGTAGACATACTGCACCTTTGCTGATCTTTTTTGTCAGAAGCATGTGGATTCAGCCGCATACTCGCGTATAGGCAGCTATGCGCCTGCTCTTACTCTAAAGGAATACACAATGAAACAGCCGTGCCTGTCGGTCACTGTCATTGAAAACAAAATATAGTATGGTTTTTCACTTCTTAGACAAACGTGTTGCCTTTTACTGTATTCTTTATTGTAGTTTGCATGTTAATAAATGTTCTTCATTCGTTTAAAATGACATTTCTCAATCTCAATATCAACTCAATTTATTTTCATAACAACATGAAATGATTCAAAATAATAATTGTTTTTGAAAACTGCAAGTATTGTTCCAAAATTAAACTGTCCTTGGAATATTCACCAAGGATCTATACGAACATAATCTATGAGAAAGAGCAGGTTGTAATTGGGTAAAACAAGATTTTGAATCATGTTCAGCTGTTGTGTGGCACAATCAGTTGATATATGGAATGACCTAAGTTTTTTTGTGACATAACACAAAAAAACAATGGAAACACTCGCTTAAACTGTATATATACACACATAATAATAATAATAATAATAATAATAATAATAATAATAATAATAATAATAATAATAATAATAATAATAATAATATCTTTATTTAGAGAAGGTATATACACATTATGACATAATTACCGGTTCAACCATAACAACATCATATTTACAATGTGGCCTTCTATAAAGAAAAACAAACAAACAGAGACAAAATGAAATTGGTAAATCATAAAACATCTGCATCGCACTTATACATTCGTATACAAGAACTATTGATGTTTTGAATATAATTATTCTATACAAATCATGTTTAATTAACATAACAATTTAAGTCATTTCAATATACATCATGCACACGCTGACAGACACTCAATAAAACACAATTTATAAAACAACAGTTATTTCAATATTTAACATAATGAAAAGATAATACACCTTTCTGTAACTAATGATATGCACATTTTAAAAGGTGCACTTTTTATTTATGCTTAAATGTGTTTAACATTTTTGCATTTCGTATTTCATCGGGAATAGTATTCCAAACCTCAATTTTCAATTCAACGATGCAAACTACCTACTGATTTTAGGAACAGCTATGTGCACGAAAATGGCATCGTTCTTTGCATCTTTGTTTATGGGAAAGTTTGAACAAGATTTTCTTAAAAACTGTTCCAAAATACCGTTACTATGGTTGCGTTTTCTTGATGACATTTTCTTCATATGGGAACATTCTGAAGATGAATTAATGGCTTTTCCTCACGATATCAACAAAGTCCACCAAAATATTAAATTTACAAAGAATGTCTCCAAAACATGTGTTTCATTCTTGGATGTCCATATCGAAAAAGACTTAAAGGGTGGTTTGGAAACAAGCGTTTTTGAAAAATCAACCAATTTCCACCAGAACATAGAATACTCTTCGTGTCATCCAAAAAAATGCAAGGTCGGCATCCCCTACAGCCAGGCTAAACGCTATAGAAGAATAACATCAAGTGATGACCGTTTCCAGGAGGAATGTGATAAACTAAAAACCTATTTTGAAGAACGAAACTATCCAATTTCTGTTATAGATAAAGCTGTTTCGAAAACATTTTCCATCAGTGCAGGGGACGCCTTGCAGCCAAATGTTAAATCATCGGAAAAAGACATTATTCCTTTTGTGTGTACTTTTAATCCATCATTACCAAACATTGGTAAAATTATAAACCAATATTGGGGACTACTCAGATATTCAAAAAGTAAAACTGTCCAAGATCTCATTAACTACAAACCAATTGTTGCATAGAACAAGAAAGTTTATTCAAGGAAATATAACACACAATATACATTTGAAATAGGCCAACATGACCCGTGATCATATTCATCGAATACAATAGCTTACGTATACAAATTCAAATTCAAATAGCGAACAAGTAAACAAGTATAATTGTATCAAATATATAGCAGCTGTACCTAGGAGAGTTTGATATACATATCATAAATACGTAAATGATCTTAACTATGAAATATTATATTTATATCATAGTATTAACAACAGTGTCTACAAAATACAATAATACAACATGAATATGATATGTATTAAATTTGTAGTTTAATTATTTTACAAAATATACTACTTGTGCGTTATATTCTTAGAAGTATAAACGTGCCTAACTTAAATGCATATGTCCCATTCCCACCCCCACTAAAAGAGCGAAAACGAAATATTAGGATGGTTTACAGGGTAAAGCTATGTCGATCTTAGTATTGTTTTGCTTACCAAATAAAATGCATTGTGATTTCAAAGAAAATGTTATACAGCTGAACGCACACATAGTTTCTACTCATTAGAAATCTATACGTGAACAAACGTTTTCCTTATTTCAAATGCATTAAATATATATACAGCTATTTTTTTTACGATGTTTGCATTTTCAGACTTTAGCAACAAAACTGCCTTAAACATGCTCGGTCTCTCCCTATAATATTTCTTAATGTATATACATCGTATGTCGTTGTACAAAAGACATTCAAATAACAGGTGGTACTCATCTTCTAACTTATTGCATGCTCTACATAAGCGATCATTTCTAGGAATATTTGTCCATCTTCCAGTCTCAACCGAGAGCCGGTGTGATGATAATCGTAATTTAGTTAATGCTATTTTATATTTATTAATGTTTACATTCTTCAAATATGACTGAAACACAAAATTTGCAAACACTTTATAGAACGACGCTCTAGTTGAGTTTTCTAGTCTGCTGTACCAATTTTGGATAAAGATATCCTTTACTCGACGCTGAAAAATACTGATAAGCGCATATACGCATATAAGCGGCCTAAAAATATTCAAGATATACTTATGAATTCTAAACTTACAAATCTTGTCACTAACGGGTTCGTTACTAAATGTATTAGATCCAGATGTTCATATTGTTGTACTATTTTTAAAATGACAAATTTTCAAGTACATATTTTTGCAAAGAATTTAAGATAAATGATGAATTGTCCTGTTCTTCTAAAGGTGTTATATATGATATCAATTGCAAAAAATGTAAAAAACAATATGTTAGTCAGACACAACAAAAATGTAGTCAGAGAATGAACAGTCATAAGTTTGATAAAAAGCATTTTTCAGATTCATATACAAATGTGTCTGAACATTTTAATGCTCCTGACCACAGTTTCAATGATTTTTCTTTTATGCCAATTGATAAAATTGAAAACAATTGGAAACGATTATTAAAGGAGAGTAAATGGATGCACATTCTTGGCACAGTCATTCCTAATGGTATGAATTCAAAAATATTATTTTAATTCTTCTTGCAGAATTAAAAAAAAAATCACAAAATTAATCTGGTTTATAACTGTTTTTAACCTATTTAATGTTGCATAGTTTATACTGGTTTATTGATGTTTGTTTATGCATTTATATTGCATTTTACCAGTATAATTGTATATCTATAGATCCTATAAGACATTATTTTACGCAAAAATGTATGCTATATTTTGACGTTATCAACGTTGACGTCATTTGATGTTGACGTCATTTCCTGTTCATTATATACATATAACCTGATGAAAGCCGAATGGCCGAAACGTTGTTTCATAAATAAATAATTTGTGTTGAAGTTAGACTTCTTTTATTATCACCAAACCTACATAATGAAATACAAATAGAATCCATTAAAAGGGTTGCACAGTGATATTTACATCTGTCTGTAATCGTTAGCCACTGAAGTTCTTAAACTATCTGTTTGAAGATGATCGTTTAGGAATTTCAAGAATGATTTCTTATGAATGTGATTCCTTACAGGACTTGATCATTGAATCATTAGCCGGTATGCCGTTTTTTCTCCGGACTTTAGATTGGTTTACTGCTAAAGCTTATTAATCAGTAATTGCAGTCATATACATAATCGTGAGTGTATTAAACAAGGAGTCTAACATTTTAGTCTAATGTTCTAATCGTTATTCCTGGCTGCAGATACAGAATCTCTGATCATTCCTGGAGGGTTTGTCCCTTACTGGAACAACGCATCTTGGACCTTGTGCTGGAGATGGACAAAGCAAGAAAGGTCCTCGTGTCCGAATGTCATGGACCCTGGGTGCTCATCTTCGCCAATGTTATACGTGACCGAAAGGTCACCTGCTTCAAAGCCATTGTTGATGACGTCGTAAACGCTGGTGCGAACTATTCCGACGCACCTGTGGTTGTGGATATGAATATGGTCACGTCAAGAGAACCTAAGGATTTGCCGGACTTCTGTAAAGCGTTAATTTCACTCCTTAAGTAGACACACCAAGTTCAGGGAGAGTGATATAATCACACATACTTTTTCAGGCACTTCGAAGGAAAGCAATTTTGACTACCGAATTAATTTTTTTATTACTATAATAATATTGTTAATATCAGTAAATTTGACTCATCTCTTATATTTAATTGATTTTGTTGTGATTTCTTGTCTACTTGCTAAGGTATTTTTTTAAATTACGTATCCTCATGGACATGACGTCTGTATTTATTTTGAATAAACTTTATAAACTATCTATGCAGTATTGGTTCACAGCTTTATGATATATTAGATTAAATGTATAAAAAAGCAATGCAGAAACCCAGTACAATAGCTAACTGCTTTGAAAATTATCATTAATTTGGTTGTTCTAGATTGAATATGCTTGATATACTCTTAGGTATTGATAATGATAAGTCTGAGAGCTTATCTTCGCAAAGATCATACGTGACCGAAACGTCACCTGCTTCAAAGCAATTGATGATGTAGTGAATGCTGGCACCAACTATTCCGACGCACCTGTTGTTGTGGATATGAATATTGTCACGTCAAGAGAACGAAAAGATTTGCAAACTTCTGCAAAGCGATTATCGGACTACGTAGCTATCTATTTCTGGGAACGTCTTAAATCTTAGGACGCACGATCAGCGTGTGTAGAAATAACTCATTTTTGTCTTTCGAAGGTTTGACGGAGATTTGTTAAACTTCTTTAGACTTGTTATCGTCTGTATTCATGATTTATGAATTTAATTGAAATGTTCAAATGCTTAATGTCATTTTCTATTAAGTAACAATCTATTCTATTTAATGAGTATTGGTTACATCTTAGCATTGACGTAAAGTACACATATTTCTTGACATGAATTTATATGGTCAAGTCACGTCCCTCACTTCTGCAAGCGATAAGAAATCTTATTAAATGAGGTCAATGAATACAACTTAAGAGATAACCGTTAGATATTATGTTTCCCTAAGATGTCTACCTAATTGATTTTAGACGTCACTTCCGTGAAATCCCTATATACGATCATTCCACAAGTTAAGAAAAACAAGTTTTTTTTTCTGATGAAGACTACTGTATATTGTTTAAGCAAGGAAACCAGTAACTCTGCTATAATTGTATATACACAATTATTTGGCACCATCGGTACCCACAGAAATAGATTTTAGCGTTTTCAAGCTTCGATAGTTTTCCAATGTTTCTATTGAAATTTCGGTGCTTAATAATAGGAAATTTATTAGCTTACTACGTCAAAACTCAGAGGTGTATGTTGTCGCCACGTTTTAATCTGTATGAATCAGCATCATGTCTAGTGTTTTTAAGCGGTAAATCCCGAATATTACCGCGTACCATTTGATGTAAGGCCAGACAATGTATTGAGGAGGATTCAGGAGAAGCTTTTCGTCATTCATGTATTAATAAATAAAGTTTTCTATTTTTCTATAACGAGTTAATTTATTCACAGGTTCAAAGAGAGTACCGAAACAACAGGTACCATGTCTTAATTTAAAAATCTAATTTCTTTGTGATTATTTCTTACGGTCATAGCAGGTCAATGATAATTAGTGTTTTCTTCTTAGAGGAATGACTCCTGGAAGAGGTTGAATGTTCTGTTTTTTTGGAGTGGATTTGACGTTGTTTGCCATTACGATCAGTACATCATCATCTGAACATCGAGTGTTCTCTTTCATTAATCACTCTTGTGAAGTTTAATCAAGATCCGGCAAGGAGTTGTACTCTATATTGAAAAACAAATAAGAGCCGTAACTCTTTGAAGGATACTCCGAGCAAAATCTGACGACGGCATGCACCACTTTTCTAAACCCGTCATGTTAAGTTTAATCCTAATCCGGTCAGGGGGTTTGGAGATGAAGCGTACACAATTGTGTCAAAAGATAGACGTACAGACGGACGGACAATTTGAATCCACTATACGACCATAACAACTTCGTTACTCCGGGGGATACTTGAGGGTGCAATGCAGAACAAAATGGGAGTCTCTCGGTATTTTTGTTTTTTCGAAGGACATATTGACCTGGTAAGAAGGTTTAAGTAGGTTTATATCACTGTTATCGTAATATAAATACGTCTACATTGAGGTCAGACGTTTAAGCTTCTCTCGGTAATTAATCCTTGTTTCTAGAGGCCTCAATAAAAGTTATTGACTGTGCATTTGTTAAAACAGTTTCAAATCAAACCCAAACCAGTTTTAGCGTGTGTTTTTTAACGAAAACCGAAACCGGTTTTTGAAGCTATCGAAACCCCTACCGGAGGCGGTTTCATCGGTTCGTTCCATCCGAAAACTAGTTTACTTTGAAAACAACATGGCGGAAAGTGATCAACCACGTTTGTTGACACCTTTTTATACCAATGCCTTACAATGGGCCAATGAGCTAAATGAAAAAGGTAATATTAATAAATAGAAATAATTTATACATGCAATAGCTCAGCCATGTTGTTGGACCTGTACACAAAACCATGCATTTGTTACCTCAAGCATAACTATCAAAACCGGTATCGAAATTGCTGAAACCATTGAAACTTAAACTGAAACTGGTTTGGTATCAACAAAAATGCCCTGAGTGTTTAAGCTGAAATATTGTTTGTCGACAAAGTGAAAATAGAAAATTGCGTGACTTGAAACTGTGTGTTTAGTTAACATATACCGTTCTAGGACCTATTTTAGCATACTTATCATCGAGCTCCTCCTTGCATATTAAGGTATGAGTTGGTGGTGTGCATTTGTAAAAGAGTTTATATATACTTGTGTTATTTATAACATTCATTGGTTTAAAAACAGTGGTTTGGTCATTTCAAGCAACGATTTATAACAGTATTTCCAGAGTATTCTTTTCATCCAAAAAGGTAGCAACCAAAAATATAAGTCACACGTAGACAAACAGGTATAAGTCGCATTTAAAAAATCTCAACACATTGAATAGAGTGATAATACTGCGCATTTGAAATGTCACATTCGTTTAAGGCTTCGCCTGGTGCCTTTAAGAAGCACTAGCGGATCCGGGGGGAGGGGGGCACCACGATCCCCCCGCAAGCACTTAAATCCAAATCAATTTTGGTTCTCATGGCGGGGCGCAAGTATAAGGTTAGGCCCCTACGTAACACCCCCTCTAACTTTAAATCCTGAACCCGCCCCTGAAAAGGGTCTTTGTTAAATCGTTGGCTACTGAGTTTTTCTCTTTTTTCCATGCTCATTGGAATTGCCACATCTGTTAAGGGCTTCGCCTGGTGTCTTTAAAAAGGGTCTTAGATAAATTATTGACTACTGAGCTTTTGCATCAAGTTTTTATCGTTTTCTTTTTCTTTTGCAGTTTAAAACATATAATATTGATAGGCATAGTTTGTTTCCAATCAGAACTTTAACACAACTATTTAACGAAGGCAACTTATCGAACTAACATGTTTTTTTGGGTTATGCAGATATATTTTATATTACACCAAGATTTTTGCTTATGTGACTTTTTCATGACGAATTCATTTACAAGTGACCATTTGTAAGCGCAGAATTAACAATAAAAGTTTACTTCAATTTTGACTGCCAATTAACAGTTTTCAATGGAAAGTATAAATGGGAAGTTCGTGCGATACGAGGCAAAACACAAACTAGTTTGGATAAGCTTCTAGAAAGTATTGAAACAACGGTCATCAGATCACTGACAGCACTGTATACAGTCATAATTTCGTAAATCAATCTCGTGCTGAATGACCTGTTGCTTTGACTGAAGAAGCAGACTCATGATTGTTGCGTTGCGATGATGCATCTGGAGACAAACTTCTTCTGGGTTTAGAACGCCCTGTTGGTTTCATTCCAGGTGCAGAATCTCCCTGATTGTTGTGTGGCCATGGTGCATTAGGGGCCATACCTATTCTGGGTTTAGAACGCCCAGTTGGTTTCATTCCAGTAACAAAATCTTCCTGATTGTTGTGTGGCCATGGTGCATCAAGGGTCATATTGCTTGGTGTAGAACGCACTGTTGGTTTCATTTTAGTTAGAGAATCTTCCTGATTGTTGTGTCGCGATGGTTCATCTGAAGAAAATGCTTTTGGATTAGAACGCTCTGTTTGTCTCACTTGACTTTTCGTCTTAATATCCTGGCATAATGAGTCAATCCTGTGATGGTGATTACTTTCGCATTCCGACAGTGCGGGCTCTCATATATAGCCACCTAGATGACTATCATGACGCCTCGGTGTTATCGTTTTCTCTCTTTCCATAAAAGGCGGGTCATAATCCCGGTCTTCCCCTACTATCCATGTCTCTCCGATTCGCAAATTAAAGAACGTCTTTGGGTCCAGACCTTTGCTGTACATCTGTTTTTCTAACTCCTGTGGTGGCTCCAAGTAATACTGAAGTTATAAGACAAGGTACACACGCATACACACTTACTTTATAGTGCACAACAGAACTTTTCATAGATTTTCTTGTTTAATAAGTAATTATCTTAAATAACCATTTTAAAACTAATATTAGGACGATATAATGACCAGCTGATATCTAATAAACACACTAACTTCTACAAACAAATCTTGTTAAATCCAACATATTTTCCCGTTTAATGATATATGGGAACAAAGTTCAAACGGACAGCCTTATACATTATACAATATGGCGTTTCAATAAAATGCAGTCAAATATATAAGTTTGAAAGACTTTTAATTTAAATTGTAAATAAATAATCATAAAAAAACGCGAATTTTAGAGGTTTTTTTTTTAATGAATAGTGATCTAATATTAATACCCTTAATCGCGTAAATAAACAACGTTGCACGCGCTTTTTGGTGAAATGTACAAAAATGCGTTTTCAACGTTTATTTTTTTCACACTAATTGATAATTTCAGGTATGCAAGAAAAAAATATCAATCATGTTTTTCCGATCTGGATCGAACATTCCGACCCTCGGGGCGGAATTTTCTATCCGGACCGGAAACATATACTCTTTACTTATATGAAGCCTATAGATTTTTAAGGAAAGTTCTTGAGTGTTTTTTGTAGTTTGTTCTGGAACATTCTTCTTTGGTATATAAGGGTAAACTTAGCTGATCTTGGGTTTTCGGTAAAATTAAAAATCAATCCGCTCAATGTTTCACCAGCGCTAGAAAATTTCTAAAATCTTGCAATTAATAAAATTTCTTTGATGATTACATATTTTTTCAGTTTGTGGGAGTTATCCTAAAGAGATTTTTCATTAAATAGTGCTTATATAGTGTGTTCAATTTTGCACGTGGATTTAATTCTTTAGATTTTTAAAATATCAGGAATATATTTTGTGAGCAATTGGATTCTATGCGCGTGCGTGCGGGCGTGCATGTGCGTTTGTAAAATCAAAACTGATTTGATTCGTGATCACTCGTGAAATATTTACTTTCGGTGGTCAACAGTCGAAATTTATTGCTATATATCTTATACTAAAACCAATTATTTTTCTTTTCAGTGTATGATAAGAATTGAAATTAAAAGTCATTTAATAACACTTTTTTAGAACAATTTATATGCGCACGTAACATTTTTTCGTTGATATTGTGTTCCAGTCCTGTGCGCGCTTTCTTTTGACTGGAACCGAGAGCGGACTTAAATTTTAAACAAGTGAAAAATATTAATATATATATTTTCACTGTTTGAAACACTCATAAAACTATAAACCACCGGAAAGCATGTGATAAAAATAATTTGCTTAGTGTAATCACTTTATGAAAATAGTTTGATTTAAGGCCGAAATCCAAAGAGTATCCTCCATATCTATTCATTTCGTCAATCGTTTTGTCAGACAATTTTAATGTTAATCGGTACTGTATAGTAATATGTTTGACGTGATCGGCTGAAGTATAATCCAGAAATTTATGTAAAATACAACATAGAAATACACTCTTTTTAAAACCATAAAACCAGCATTTGTGTTGTAATAAAATGTAAAATATTAAAGGAATTTTAAAATAGATTTTCTTGTAAGACAGTTACAATATATATAAATATATAATTATATAAATATATATTTATCGACTGTGTCACTTGCGAAATATACCAGTTTCAGTTCATATAGCATATAAAAAAATCACTTAAAGCTGCACTCACAGATTAACCGTTTTTCCAACTGTTTAAGGTTATCAAATTAAAACGATCTAAGACTGCTGACAAAAAAACAGATCGCAGATTTTCATATTTCCATTCAAAATTTAATGTTTTATGGCTAACGGTTTAAGAAAAATGCATAAAACATCAATTTTGGAACGTAAATATGAAAATCTGCGATCTGATCTTTGCATTAAGCTTGAATGTGTGCAATGAAGTTGCGTATGTCTCATTGTATATATGATGTTAGATAAGTTTAAACTCAATACTGATAAATCCAGCACCGGAAATAACAATGGAACAGACAGTGAGGTATACTTCGTTTGTCAGTTCAAATGTTCCCCTGTTGATACCAATTGAGACGCAACTTGGTATGTCCAGGTGGACTTTCACAGCTTCCTCCGGATTCATGCTCACAAACTTGGTGATATATCCGCAAAAAAAAGCTTCACACTGAACTGTATAATTCATTCAAACATGTTAATTTTCCTTGGTTGACTCACCTCATCAACATAAAATAAAACATTGCGTTTATTTTTACCTGGGCTCATAACTACCTATTGGTATTAATGCAAGATCAAAGGGTCCATATTTTTGGCCAATCAACTTAAATAACTCATCCTGGTAGCCCGAATCCCCGGAAAAATAATACTTGTATTTTGGCTTTTCACAACCCATCCACACCATAGCGCCTGAAAGATATCAGTGAGATGTTTTAATATACATGTGTGCATGTTAGACTTTTAAATACGTACACACATCCTTGACTTCTGCACTAAAACTTGATTTTTGAGCACCACATGCCGCATCAGGTGTATTATCATCATTATGCTAAAGCCCTCCACAAGAAGACCGCGTGTCAGTATCTTACATTAGCTCTAACTAAATCTTTTTTTCATTATAGTGCTCTTTCAATAACGACTGTAAAATGAACATTATTCAAAGGCATCATCATACATGGTTAAAGTCGAGTGGATATCGCTGGCACCAATGCTGTGTCGGAGTAAATGTACATACAAATGTGCAGGCACCAACAGTTGTAGGTTCCCACCACTTCATTTCTTTCACATCTTTGCATCCGTGCATCTTGCAAAACTTTGCATTGCCTGAACGAACCAACCACTTGGCATCTGGGTAAAGTTCAGCTATGTCCCATACTGACTGAGAATCTAAGTGGTCGTGGTGGTTATGGCTGATGATCACAACGTCTATTGGCGGTAGATCTTTCGCTTCACAAGCAGGGGGCCGAAATCGTGTGTAGCCTAATTGTTAGCCAAAACCAGCTGGGCCACTTTTCTCACTGAATACTGACTGGGTCAGCAAGTATATTCAGACCTTCTATCTGAACAAGCACAGTAGCATGTCCAATCCATGTTATCTGGATTTTGTCTTGTGGTGGATTTTGTACTTTTCGAGAAGCGTAGTCCATAACTGGATGGACCTTTGGGATTGCCTAAAATGTTCATGTATAAGCTCAATCAGAGTTATGTGTAGGAAGTCGCATTGTATAAACCAAAAAGGTCCATATACTGCATGGCTTAATCACCTTCTTTGCTAGGGGCCGAAATTAAGCTACTTCACAATTGGGAAAAATGGCATATTTTCCCAATTCCCAGATATTTCTCCCGAAAAGGAAGATCTTACTTCAAAAATTTGCAATAAAAATGTATTATGTTTGCGCAAATTATTCTGTTTATCTTTTAAGTTAACATAAGAAGAATGCTGTATAATTTAAACATTGTTCGAGGACCATCTAGTCCATATATTGTTATCAATTCTTTCCCTCGATTTAGAATCAACTCTATGAAAATTAAATTTAATCTCTCTCCCTCTCTTGTCATTGCGTCATGTTAAAGAAGGGAAGTCACAGACATGATTTCTCCCCCAATAAGATCTACTTACATGTGTATTAATTTGAAGTCCATTCATTTTAGACTTTCCAAGCTTGGCCATGTGGAGTGTTTGTACACATTTCATATTGAAAAGGCCATAATTGAAAAAATTCAGCTAGAAGTAGACTCACATGTAAGATATGAGCCTGTTTGTTTGTAACATGAGTTCCAAGTTTCATATGGATACTTTGAGCCGTGTTTAAAAGGTGTCTTCAATCCTCAAAAGTGGAACTTCCCAATTTAAAACGTTTACCCATTTAAATTTTCCAATTTGAAGAATTTCCCAAAATGAATAGGCTAGGCCAATTCACAAACTCCTAACGCATCAGCTATTGCTAAATTTAAAATGACATTTTCAATTCAATTAAAGCACAAACTATCGTGAAATATGCTATTTCAGTGAGTTTTTGAATGCAGCACGTTAAACATGATGGCATCTAAAACATGAATTCTGGATGGTCAAGAGCAAAACATAAGAAGATAAGTATGACTAAATGATCGATCATTCTACACTTCCAATTAATTAAAGATGAAGGAAAGAAGCACTTCTTCATGATTGTTTTAAACACATAAAATTCAAAAAATGAATTCATTTTCCATGGTCTTCACTCTTTTCAAACGCGGTTTATAAATATAACAAAAGTAGAATTTGAAGGTTTTTAAAGCCAGCATGTAGTAATTGGATACGGTTTCTTTGATGATTCCCATAAGGATGCATGCTTAACTTAACAGCAAAACGAGATGACATAAGAAACTTTATGCACCTGCTATGCTAGTCGTTATTGACGGTAATGTTCAATATGAAATTTGCCTCGATTTCCCGGTTGGCTCGAACAGGATGGAAGGATCGATTTCTTTATACTTAAGTGTTCCTGCTTGCTTGAAAGTTTCCGGGGCTCGAGGTATTTTCACCGGTCCATTGCAGTTCTAGCCAACGGATTTCGTCTGTTGACTCATGCATTTTATTCCAATTTTAGAAGTTGCATTTAAAATTAATTTTAGCAAGTAGTTATGATCATGTTACATATTTTTGTACATGTATCAAATTATACAGTTTCTCAGAAGAGATACTACCTGTAGGTCTTTCCACGGTATGCGGCTGTTATTTGGTTCAAGTTTCCATTTTAATAACTGCCATGGACTTTGTCTTGTAAACGCGTTCCAACCACAGATATACGGAACCACGTCTTCCTTTGTCCGAATTTTTTCGGGAATATCTGAGTCCTCTGCCATTGTTGTTTCTTAGTTATATACTCTACAATAATTATATGTTTATCATTGTAATAATATCAATAGAATTTCACGAAGTATATTATTCCTAAGCAAATGGTATCGACATTGTAGTTATGAACAATGCCAATGAAATAAACGTATCATGTGACTACAAGTGCAATCGCACAGGCAATGAATCATACTTAATGTTATGTAGCTGACTAGTGGGAGGGGCACTGAATAGTTGGGGGAGGGGGGGGGGCATTGTTTCGAAGAAACATAGTAATAAAATATACAATTGTGCTGATATTCAGGTAGATCAAAATAGAACAATACGTTATCGATTTGCTAAAGTTAAAGCATCTTCTTACAAAAATCACACAGCTTTGTTCAAAGCAAACGTTTAAAATCTTCATAGCTTCATTATTTGAAAGTTGGAAAAAAATATTCTTTTCAACAATACTGTACTGTAGGCTAATTTTATTCCACATTCATTTTGCCATTTTTTCTTCCTCTTGAAATTGCTTCGTTCGGGATATTTACTGTTTTCAACACATAAATGTATTATTACAGCTGATGTAATGGTACATATGAATCATAGGTCTTACTTTCTGATAATGTTTTAAACTACTGACTCATAATTAGCGTACACGTATTTATACTGTACAGTACACGTGTTCACAGACGACAAAGTTACATTGACAGGACCCACCTCATTGACACGTCCCCCCCCCGGCCGAAATGATTCGACCGAACATGATCAATAGTCATAAAAACCTGGATATCAACCAAAATTTCCACGAAAAATAATCCCAATATATACTATTATTACTTATTAAAACATTAATAATAGTATATATCATGGGTGGGTTCTGTCAACGTAACTGCCGCCTCTGCATGTGTTTGGCAATGTTTATACGATCCATACTGTACAAATAGTATTTATATATTATTAACATAAAATATGTCAAAGTACCAGGTCTCATCCTACATTCTAAGTTTGTCACTGCCTATTTAATATATTTTTCAATATCAATAATTATTTATAAACGTGGAATTTGCCGTTTTCACTCACTGCAACGAATTTCAACGCGAAGTTCAAATTATTTTTAACCAGATATCCTTATAAAATTATTGGATTATTAGGTAATCAATATTAGAGGTTTCTAATGAAATTCACATGTGCCAGTAGAAATTCGAGCAATCAGCAATCGAGCATACTTACCCAAATTCCACTGCTTCTGAAAGAAAAGTGTAACCCCAATTCTTGACAGCACGTAGAAAATCACTATCGTCACCTGTGAGCAAATTACTTCCGTTTTCGTTTTGCAATATTTACTTCCGCTTTCGCTTTGGAAATAACGGCCTACTTGATATTGGTCTGTATTCTACTATTTTCATTCGAGAACATTTGTATTTGAGTTTAAAGATGCCAGGTAAAAGAGTTGGTATTCTTACTGAGTTCAACTACGAAGACATTGAGCTTTGGTACCCATTTTATCGCCTGAAAGGGGAGGGCCACGAAACGTTTACCATCGGTCCCGAGAAACGAAAAACATACAACTCGAAACATGGATACCAGTGCAAGGCCGAGTATGGAATCGATGAGATTAAGGTAAAGTCACGACAAAAATGATTGCTTAAATTATCCGTTGTCTTGATAATTACTTAAGGTGCTGATAATTTGAAGATGTTCTTGTGTTGGAAGTGAAAGTAGACCACTTTTCAATAAAATCATATTATTAAGTCTAGTCCATCAATGCTTAAGCCTACATGTATGTGAAAAGAATAATGATTATTTTGAAACCAAATAAAAAAAAATTGCGAAGGCAAGTAACAAGAAATTCCAACATCAAAATGTACCAGGTTAACAAACGTTTCAATCACAATTCTTTTAAAACGAAGGCATGTTTACAAATATATCCATAAACAGAGAGTTATATAAGATTTATTCAAATATCTTCAGCACTGAGAATCTTTATTATATAAAACGTTACTTTTGCAAATACATAAAACAATGTCATTTTTCAAACAAAAGTTGAAAATAAAATAAGTGTTTGACTGTAAACCGCATTTGCTTTTATTCAGCTTTAAACATAATTATTTCGATTGCGCATTATATGGGATATCGTTTAATTGGTTACTCAGCTGGAGTTTGCTTTACTTTTGTAGCTGGCACCACTAACTCCTTAGGAATATACACAATGAAAGTGCCGTGCCTGTCGGTCACTGTCAGTGAAAACAGAATATATTATGGTGTTTCGCTTCTTAGAAAAATGTGTGCCTTTTACTGTAATCTTCATTATAGAATGTATGTTTATAAATGTTCTTCATGGCCGCATAGTTATTGGTACATTATAGTGATTTACTCCTGAGTCAAAAACATTTGTGTATTGGCAAAGTATCTGTATCATTGCTATCTATTGTATTTTCCCTTGTATGAATATCCATATAGAGCCTTTTATGAATTTTGATACACATTACTTAGGAGCTTGTATTTTATTGACAAGCCGTATTTATTGTGTATCTTGTTGATTAATATTCATATTTGAACCTGTACGCGTATATATGTACTGATAAGTCTTAATTACTATTTGAACATATGATGATGATTCCTTTATTTGTGAATAATAATAATAATAATAAGAAGAAGAAGAAGAAGAAGAAGAAGAAGAAGAAGAAGAAGAAGAAGAAGAAGAAGAAGAAACAGTAAATTATTCAAGATAATAATTGTTTTAAAAAGGAACTGTATTATATTAACATAATCTATGATAACGAGCAGCTCTTTATCATTGAATTAATAGCCGATATGAGGTTTTGCTCAGGACCTTATTTGTTTTCTACTCAAGCTTATTGATCAGTAGTTGCAGTCATGTACAGAATCGTGAATTTATTTAAAAAAGGAGTCAATTATTGTATTGTAATTATATTCCAATCGTTATTCCAGGCTTCAGATATAGATGTTCTGATTATTCCTGGAGGGTTTGCCCCGGACTACTGGCGACGGGACCAACGCATCCTAGACCTTGTGCGGGAGATGGACAAAGCAAGAAAGGTCCTCGCGTCCGTATGTCACGGACCCTGGGTGCTCATCACCGCCAATGTTATACGTGACCGAAAGGTCACCTGCTTCAAAGCCATCAATGATGACGTCGTGAACGCCGGCGCAAACTATTCCGACGCACCTGTGGTTGTGGATACGAATATGGTCACGTCAAGGGAACCTAAGGATTTACCGGACTTCTGTAAAGCGTTAATTTCACTCCTTAAGTAGACAAAAACAGTCACAACAAGAGAATCTTAAGATTTGCCGGACTTCTGTAAAGTGTTAATTTCACTCCTTAAGTAGACAAAAACAGTCACAACAAGGGAACCTAAGGATTTGCCGGACTTTTGCAAAGCGTTAATTTCACTCCTTAAGTAGACAAACGCCAAGTTCAGGGGAAGTGTTATAAACACATTTTCTTTTTTCAGGCACTTCGAAGAAAAGCAATTTTGACCACCGGATTTAATTTTTCATTACTCTAATAATATTGTTTATATCTTTAATGTATCTACTCTTATATTTAATATCGTGATTTTTGTTGTGATTTTCTGTCCACTTGTGATTTTTTTATATACGTATACTCATGGCCATATGATGTCTATATGTATTCTAAGTAAACTATATTAACTTTCTACTCAGTTTTTAATAGAATTAAGACGTCACTGCCATGAAATCCCTTTATACGATTCATTTCACAATTTAACAAACAACACGTTTTTTCTTATGAGATAATTTATTGTTTTAGACAAAGAAACTAGTATTTATTTTATAATTGTATATACTCAACTGAAATAGATTATGGCGTTTTCAAGCCTCGAAAGTTTTCCGATGTTTCTTTTGAAATTTGGGTGCTTAGTAATAAGACATTTTAAAATCAGATGGAAAGTTATTAGCTTACTACGTGAAAACTTAGAAGTGCATGTTGTCGCCACGTTTAAATCTATGTGAATGAGCATCATGTCTGGTGTATATGCAATACCCCGAATATTAAGCGCGTACCTATATGCGCGATGTAAGGTCAATCAATGTATTAAGGAGGATTTAGGGGCAGTCTTTTCGTCATTCATGCATTAATAAATCAGGTTATTTTTATTTTAATTTGATGCACAGGTTCAAAGAGAGTGCCGAATAACAGGTACCATGTTATAATATAAAAATCTAATTTCTTAGTGAATATTTCTATTTTTCATAGCAGGTCAATGATAATTAGTGTTTCCCTTTTCTATGAATGACACCTTGAAGAGGCTGAATGTTCTGTTCTGTTTTGTGGAGTGGATTTAACGTTGTTTGCCATTACTCTGATGGGTACATCATCTGAACAGCGAGTTTTCTCTTTCATGATGTATATCAGTGAAAATCCTCTAATGGCAAATAAATGGGTATGGTATTAAGGGACCAAAACCTCGAGCGAACCCTGCTAACGACATGCATCACTAGGCCTTATACAAACTACTCCGGCTGTAAATTTCATCCAGATCCGACCAGAGGTTTTCGAAATAAATAAAGGGCCCATGGATCTGAATGTCCACTATATGGTAATAGGCCTCAAGTATGTGGTAAATACTCCGACCAATCCCTGGAAACTGTGGAAAAATAACTGAATGGTAAAAAATACGAAATGTCACAGCTCTGTGCAAAATAGTCCTAGCAAACCCTTCCGACGGAATATTGAGCACTAGTCCTGATATCTATCACTCTAGTGAAGTTTCATCAGAATCCGGCAAGGAATTGTACTCTACAGTGCAAAACATAAAAGAGCCGTAACTCTTTGGATGATAGTTCTAGCAAAATCTGACGACGGTATGCACTATTTTTCTTGGTACCAACTTGTGAAGTTTAATCCAAATCCAGTTAGGGGGTTTGGAGATGAAGCATGTACACAATTTTGTCGAAAGATAGCCATACAGACGGACGGATAATTTGAATCAATCCTGTATACGACACTAACAACGTTATTCCGGGGGATACGTGAGGGAGATGTTCAGTGCAGAACAAAATTGGAGTCTCTGGGTATTTTTGTATTTTCGAAGGATATTTTGACCTGGTAAGAAGGTTTAAGTAGGTTTATAATTATCACTGTTATCGTAATATAAACTCGGATACCCGTAGGCCAGAAGTATAAGCTTCTCTTGCTGTTTTAATCTTTGTTTCAAGAGGCCTACCCGGAGGCCAGACGTATAGGCTACACTGGCTGTTTTAATCTTTGTTTCTAGAGGCCTTCCCGGAGGATAGACGTATAAGCTGCTCTCGCTGTTTTAATCCTTGTTTCTAGAGGCCTACCCGGAGGCCAGACGTATAAGCTTCTCTTGCTATTTTAATTTTTGTTTCTAGAGGCATACTGGAGGGTAGACGTATAAGCTTCTCTTGCTTTTTGAATCTTTGTTTCTAGAGGCCTTTCCGGAGGCCGGACCTATAAGCTTCTCTTGCTGTTTTAATCTTTGTTTCTAGAGGCCTACCCGGAGGCAAGACGTATAAGCTTCTCTTGCTTTTTGAATCTCTGTTTCTAGAGGCCTTCCCGGAGGCCGGACGTATAAGCTTCTCCTGCTGTTTTAATCTTTGTTTCTAGAGGCCTACCCGGGGGCGAGACCTATAAGCTTCTCTTGCTGTTTTAATATTTGTTTCTAGAGGCCTACCCGGGGGCGAGACCTATAAGCTTCTCTTGCTGTTTTAATCTTTGTTTCTAGAGGCCTACCCGGAGGCCAGACCTATAAGCTTCTCTTGCTGTTTGAATCATTGTTTCTAGAGGCCTACCCGGAGGCCAGACCTATAAGCTTCTCTTGCGGTTTAAATCTTTGTTTCTAGAGGCCTACCCGGACGCCGGACGTATAAGCTTCTCTTGCTGTTTTAATCTTTGTTTCTAGAGGCCTTCACGGTCGCCAGACCTAAAAGCTTCTCTTGCTGTTTAAATCTTTGTTTCTAGAGGCCTTCCCGGAGGCCGGACGTATAAGCTTCTCTTGCTGTTTTGATCTTTATTTCTAAAGACCTACCCGGAGGCCGGACGTATAAGCTTCTCTTGCTATTTAAATCTTTGTTTCTAGAGGCCTACCCGGGGGCGAGACGTATAAGCTTCTCTTGCTGTTTTAATCTTTATTTCTAGAGACCTACCCGGGGGCGAGACCTATAAGCTTCTTGTGCTATTTTAATCTTTGTTTCAAGAGGCCTACCCGGAGGCCGGACCTATAAGCTTCTCTTGCTGTTTTAATCTTTGTTTCTAGAGGCCTTCCCGGAGGCCGGACGTATAAGCTTCTCTTGCTGTTTTAATCTTTATATCTAAAGACCTACCCGGAGGCCGGACGTATAAGCTTCTCTTGCTATTCTAATCTTTGTTTCTAGAGGCCTACCCGGGGGCGAGACGTATAAGCTTCTCTTGCTGTTTTAATCTTTATTTCTAGAAACCTACCCGGAGGGCAGACCTATAAGCTTCTCTTGCTGTTTTAATCTTTGTTTCTAGAGGCATACTGGAGGGTAGACGTATAAGCTTCTCTTGCTTCTTGAATCTTTGTTTCTAGAGGCCTTTCCGGAGGCCGGACCTATAAGCTTCTCTTGCTGTTTTAATCTTTGTTTCTAGAGGCCTACCCGGAGGCAAGACGTATAAGCTTCTCTTGCTTTTTGAATCTCTGTTTCTAGAGGCCTTCCCGGAGGCCGGACGTATAAGCTTCTCCTGCTGTTTTAATCTTTGTTTCTAGAGGCCTACCCGGGGGCGAGACCTATAAGCTTCTCTTGCTGTTTTAATATTTGTTTCTAGAGGCCTACCCGGGGGCGAGACCTATAAGCTTCTCTTGCTGTTTTAATCTTTGTTTCTAGAGGCCTACCCGGAGGCCAGACCTATAAGCTTCTCTTGCTGTTTGAATCATTGTTTCTAGAGGCCTACCCGGAGGCCAGACCTATAAGCTTCTCTTGCGGTTTAAATCTTTGTTTCTAGAGGCCTACCCGGACGCCGGACGTATAAGCTTCTCTTGCTGTTTTAATCTTTGTTTCTAGAGGCCTTCACGGTCGCCAGACCTAAAAGCTTCTCTTGCTGTTTAAATCTTTGTTTCTAGAGGCCTTCCCGGAGGCCGGACGTATAAGCTTCTCTTGCTGTTTTGATCTTTATTTCTAAAGACCTACCCGGAGGCCGGACGTATAAGCTTCTCTTGCTATTTAAATCTTTGTTTCTAGAGGCCTACCCGGGGGCGAGACGTATAAGCTTCTCTTGCTGTTTTAATCTTTATTTCTAGAGACCTACCCGGGGGCGAGACCTATAAGCTTCTTGTGCTATTTTAATCTTTGTTTCAAGAGGCCTACCCGGAGGCCGGACCTATAAGCTTCTCTTGCTGTTTTAATCTTTGTTTCTAGAGGCCTTCCCGGAGGCCGGACGTATAAGCTTCTCTTGCTGTTTTAATCTTTATATCTAAAGACCTACCCGGAGGCCGGACGTATAAGCTTCTCTTGCTATTCTAATCTTTGTTTCTAGAGGCCTACCCGGGGGCGAGACGTATAAGCTTCTCTTGCTGTTTTAATCTTTATTTCTAGAGACCTACCCGGAGGGCAGACCTATAAGCTTCTCTTGCTGTTTTAATCTTTGTTTCTAGAGGCCTACTCGGAGGCCAGACCTATAAGCTTCTCTTGCTGTTTTAATCTTTGTTTCTAGAGGCCTACCCGGAGGCCGGACGTATAAGCTTCTCTTGCTGTTTTTATCTTTGTTTCTAGAGGCCTACCCGAAGGGCAGACCTATAAGCTTCTCTTGCTGTTTTAATCTTTGTTTCTAGAGGCCTACCCGGAGGCCGGACCTATAAGCTTCTCTTGCTGTTTTAATCTTTGTTTCTAGAGGCCTACCCGGAGGCCAGACGTATAAGCTTCTCTTGCTGTTTTAATCTTTGTTTCTAGAGGCGTACCCGGAGGCCAGACCTATAAGCTTCTCTTGCTGTTTTAATCTTTGTTTCTAGAGGCCTACCCGGAGGCAAGACCTATAAGCTTCTCTTGCTGTTTTAATCTTTGTTTCTAGAGGCCTACCCGGAGGCCAGACCTATAAGCTTACATGCTGTTTGAATCTTTGTTTCTAGAGGCCTACCCGGAGGCCAGACCTATAAGCTTCTCTTGCTGTTTAAATCTTTGTTTCTAGAGGCCTACCCGGAGGCCAGACGTGTAAGCTTCTCTTGCTGTTTTAATCTTTGTTTCTAGAAGCCTTCCCAGAGGCCGGACGTATAAGCTTCTCTTGCTATTTTAATTTTTGTTTCTAGAGGCCTTCCCGGAGGCCGGACGTATAAGCTTCTCTTGCTGTTTTAATCTTTGTTTCTAGAGGCCTTCCCGGAGGTCGGACCTATAAGCTTCTCTTGCTGTTTTAATCTTTGTTTCTAGAGGCCTACCCGGAGGCAAGACCTATAAGCTTCTCTTGCTGTTTTAATCTTTGTTTCTAGAGGCCTACCCGGAGGCAAGACGTATAAGCTTCTCTTGCTGTTTTAATCTTTGTTTCTAGAGGCCTACCCGGAGGCAAGACGTATAAGCTTCTCCTGCTGTTTTAATCTTTGTTTCTAGAGGCCTAAATTAAAATGTTATTGAGTGTTTAAGCTAAACAAATGTTTGTTGACAACGTGAAAATAGAAAATTTCGTAACTTGAAACTGTGTGTCTAATCAACATATACCTTTCTAGGACCTATTTAGCAAAACTATTATCGAGCATAATCCTTGCATATATATATATTAAGGTATGATTGGTGGTGTGCATTTGTAAAAGAGTTTAGATATACTTGTGTTATTTATATCTTATATTGGATTAAAAACAGTGGTTTGGTTATTTCAAACAACGATTTATAGTAGTATTTCCAAAGGTTTTTTATTTAAAAAGGTACATATGCCTGAATGACGTAGCTCTATCAACGTAGGTCACACGTAGACAAACACTTATAAGTAGCGTTTTAAAAATAATCTCAATACATAGAATATATTGATAATACTGCTCATTTGAAATGTCACATTCGTTACGGGCTTCGCCTAGTGCCTTTAAAAAGCACTAGTGATCCAGGGAATGGGGACCACAACCCCCCGCAAACACTGTAATCCAAATAAATTTCGGTTATCATGGCCGGGCGCAAATAAAAGGTTACACCCAAAAGTTACACCCCCTCTAACTTTAAATCCTTAATCCGCCCCTGAGAAGGGTCTTTGTTAAATCGTTGGCTATTGAGTTTTTCTCTAGTTTTCCATGTTCATTGGAACTGTCACATTTGTAAAGGCTTCGCCTGGTGTCTTTTAAATGGGTCTTAGCTAAAGCATTGACTACTGAGCTTTTGCCTATAGTTTTCATTGTTGTTGTTTTTTTATTTTGCAGATTTAATCATTTAATATTGATAGGCATAGTTTGTTACCAATCAGAACATTAACATAACTATTTAACGGACAACATATCGAACTAAAATGTTTTTTTAGATTTGCAGATATATTTTATATTACATCAATATTTTAGCTTATATGCCCTCTTACACGACGAATACATTCACAAATTACCATTTGGAAGCACAGAATGAACAATAAAAGTTTTTTTTCACGTCAATTATGACTGCTTATTAAATGTTTTCAATGGAAAGTTTAAATTGGAAGTTCTCGCGATACGAGGCAGAACACATACAAGTCTGGATAGGGCTCAAGAGAGTACTGAAACAAAGGTCATCAGATCACTGACAGTACTGTATACCCTCACAGTCATTATCTCGTGAATCAATCTCGTGCTGAACGACCTGTTGGTTTAATTGAAAAAGCAGAATCCTGATTCTTGCGTTGCGATGATGCATCTTGAGACAAACAACTTCTGGGTTTAGAACGCCCTGTTGGTTTCATTCCAGTTACAGAATCTTCCCGATTGTTGTGTGTCCATGGTGCACCAAACGCCATACTTCTGGGTTTAGAACGCCCTGTTGGTTTTATTCCAGATACATAATCTTCCTGATTGTTGTGTGTCAATGGTGCATCAAGGGACATTCTTCTTGGTGTAGAATGCCCAGTTGGTTTCATTCCAGTTATAAAATCTTCATAATTGGTGTGAGTCGATGGTGCATCAAGGGCCATACTTCTGGGTGCAGAACGCCCTGTTGGTTTAATTCCAGTTACAGAATATTCCTGATTGTTGTGAGGCCATGGTTGATCTGGAGTAATTTTTCTTGGATTAGAACGCTCTGTTTGTTTCCCTCGACTTTCCATCTTAATATCCTGGCAAAATGGGTCAATCCTGTGAAGATGATAATTTTCGCATTCCGACAGTGCGGGCTTCCGTATATAGCCACCTAAACCACCATCTAGTCGACCATTATTGAGACTCAGTGTTCCCGTGATCCCTCTTTCCATTAAAGGCAGGTCATCATCCTGGTCTTCCCCAACTGCCGCACTGGTTAATACTCCTGATGCTTCCATTTTCTCGTCCTTCCTGACATGCTGGTTAGAGCCTGCCGCCCCTAAATCCCCTGGACCATTATTGAGGCTCAGTGTTATCCTTGTATCTGTGTCCTTTAAAGGCGGGTCATCATCCTGGTCTTCCCCATTGGCATCATTCGTTAATTTTCCTGATGCTTCCACTTTCTCCCCTTTTCTTACATGCTGGTTAGAGCCTGCCGCCCCTAATTTCCATGGGCCATCGTTGAGTCTCTGTGTAGGTGGGTCATCGCCGTGTCTCTATGTAGGTGGGTCATCGCCATGTCTCTGTGTAGGTGGGTCATCGCCGTGTCTCTGTGAAGGTGGGTCTTCGCCGTGTCTCTGTGTAGGTGGGTCATCGCCGTGTCTTTGTGTAGGTGGGTAACCGCCATGTCTCTGTGTAGGTGGGTCATCGTCAGGTCTCTGTGTAGGTAGGTCATCGCCGTGTTTCTGTGTAGGTGGGTCATCGTCGTGTCTCTGTGTAGGTGGGTCATCGCCGTGTCTCTGTGTAGGTGGGTCATCGCCGTGTCTCTGTGTAGATGGGTCATCGCCGTGTCTCTGTGTAGATTGGTCATCGCCGTGTCTCTGTGTAGGTGGGTCATCGCCGTGTCTCTGTGTAGGTGGGTAATCGCCGTGTCTCTGTGTAGGTGGGTCATCGCCATGTCTCTGTATAGATGGGTCATCGCCGTGTCTCTGTGTAGGTGGGTCATCGCCGTGTCTCGGTGTAGGTGGGTCATCGTCGTGTCTCTGTGTAGGTGGGTCATCGCCGTGTCTCTGTGTAGGTGGGTCATCGCCGTGTCTCTGTGTAGATTGGTCATCGCCGTATTTCTGTGTAGGTGGGTCATCGCCGTGTCTCTGTGTAGGTGGGCCATCGCTGAGTCTCTGTGTTTTATTTTTCTCTCTCTCCATAAAAGGCGGGTCATAATCCCGGTCTTCCCCTACTATCCATGTCTCTCCGATTCGCAAGTTGAAGAACGTTTTGGGGTCCAGCTTTTTCTTATACATCTGTGTTTCCAACTCTTGTGGTGGCTCCAGGTAATACTGAAGTAACAAAAGGTACACACACACATACGCACTTATTTTATGCACAACAGAACTTCACATAGACTTTCTTTTAAAACACAATGTTTAATTAGTAATTATCTTGAATTACCATTCTTTGGTATATAAGGGTCAGCCTAGCTGGTGGTGGTGTTAGTAGTTTATACTCCGGGTCCCGGCGTGAGCACATTGAAGGGTCCCAGAGTGACAGTTCAACCACCGCACACCTATCCTGGGCGGTGAACCAGTACTAGGTGCCTCCACTTCTGCAAGGAACTGACAACTTCTGTACATGCCAGGGGCAGTGGTACAGTGCGAATGGTTGTAGAAAGGATTTCATAACCAATCACAACAGAAGTGACCTGGTCCGCCCGGGAATCGAACCCGGGTTGTCCGATTAACAGTTCAACGCTCTACCGACTGAGCTAACCGGGCGGACTCAGCCTAGCTGATCTTGGGTTTTCGGTTAAATAAAAAAATCCTCTAAAACTTTCGCCAGCGCTCGAACATTTCCAAAATCTTCTTTATAAAATTATTCTGTCATAATGACATATAAGCATTTTGTGGGCATTATTCTGAAAGTGTTTTTGGGGGGATTTGAATAGTGCTTACAACGTGTGTTAAATATTGCATGTGGATTTCATACTTTAGACAATCAAAATTCCAGGATCAGTAAAAATAATTTGTGAACATTTGGATTTTGGATATTATGCTTTATTTTAGGTATTAAATATTTACAAAACTTCTTTGATTTTTCCCTTGTTTTGTTAAAAAGCAATTACTTATGTGAGTGTGCGTACGTGTGTGCGTGCTTGCGTGCTTGCGCGCACGTGTGTGTGTGCGTGCGTGTGCGTATGTTAAATCAAAACTAATTTGATTCGTGATTACAACACGATTATATAGCCCGAATCGTTTGTTTAAATGTAAGATCGTAATATATTTTACCGAGTGAGCACCAAAATTTATATTTCACGTAAAAAATTTACCTGGAATATATTGGTATATATCTTACACTAATTTTTTTAAAAGTGTACGCTTAAATTCGAAGTAAAAGTGATTTGAGGACACGCAACAATATGTATGCTCACGTTACGTCATTTTGATTTTTTCCAGCCCTGAGGCGCTGTCGTTTGATTTTAAATTTCAAACTAGTGAACAATATCAAATCTGTGTTGTTATCGAAAGTAACATATTCTGGAGATTTTCGTGTAAGACAGTAACATGTCTCTCTCTAATAAGTGTCCAAACGGCTTGATAATTCATTCTATGTTTTCATTTCAAACATATCCAAATGCATTAGCCAAAGCTATAATAAAGATCGCATAAACTATTTAAAGTTCATTAAGCTATAACGTGTGCAATGAAGTTTGGTATATCTCAATGTATATGTGGTGTAAGCTAAGTTTAAACTTAAAACTAAGTCAGACTCTCAGCACCGGACATAACAATGGAACAGACAGTGATGTATACCTCGTTTGTTAGTTCAAATGTTCCCCACTTAATACCAATTGAGACTTTACTCATTATGTCACTATGGACTTCCACAGCTTCCACCGGATTTACGCTCTCAAATTCAGTGATGTATCTGCAAAAGTATACTTCACACTGAACTGTATATTCAATTCCTTTTTGTTACTTGTCCTTAGGTGACTCATGTTTTTTTTTTCTCAAATTAACACAATTTTCACGATCACCTCATCAATATTTAATATGCGAAAAACTACAAAAACAAGCTCAGTAGCAAAAAGTTTAAACATAAACCCAGTTTAATGGCACTGGGAAAACTCCAAAGACATAGAACATAAAAACAAAAAAAAATCACAAACTAGGTATGTTTATCAAGGATGGCTAAGTACCGCCTTGGAACGGTCAGTAAAATGTAAATTAACTGGGTGTTCAGTAAGTGCACAACCCTCACGCGTATCCCAACAATCCTAAATAATAAAAAAACGCAAAAGGTAAACATTATCAAAGTATGCATTAACATTATTACCTGGGCTCATATGCTCCTATTGGTATTGATGCAAGATCAAAGGGTCCATATTTTTGGCCAATCAACTTAAATAGCTGACAAACAATCAGCTCGTAGTTTGTCATATTTCCGTTCGAAAATTAATGTTTTATGGCTTAAACCGTTACTAACAGTTTAAGAATAATGCTTAAAACATCAATTTTGTAACTTTAATATAAAAATCTGCCATCTAAATTTTGGTCAGCAGTCTTATATAACTAGTTTGCATGGATTTCGCAAAAATTGGCTCGTTCCAAGACAAAAAAATAAAAAAAGTTGTCAAAATGAGAGTGCAGCTTTAAACACATAATAAAATTTTAATGCACTACATTTGACATAATTTAAAACAGATGAAAAAATGTTATTTTTAAAAAGCACAACATATCCTTTATGTGACCTTACATTATAATGAATTTATTCAGATCATAATTAAGTGACTTCTTGCACTTAAATGTAAACAAGAAAGCTTTGTATTGAACACTAAATGAAACAAGAATGAAATTGAATGAATCACAAAATATCATCAAAATTATACACACAAATGTTCTTTGATATACAAAAAAAAGAACTTTTTTAGACTTTCAAAAATTTAACATTTACTAAATAGGGTTATATAAAATGATGAATACATTTGAAGGATTTGATATCTTACTAGATGTAACTCGGCTTCGTTCATTTTTCTAAACTTTCTCTCAGTGATGAGGAATAAATTTTATTCACTGCAGTTGTTTTCTAAGTTTATGAAAATAAGAACAATTGAAACAATTCATTAACTACTGTTGATCAGTGCAGATTGTGGGAGGTCATGGCTGATTTCAATGAACCACCAATAAGACCTGCCAAAATTGGATACTGATTGGTCAGTCAGGTGCTTTTGGTAGGCATGATTAGCACGAATGTTAATTTTAACCATCATTTATGAATGTTTACACTATCATTGAATATTGAAATAACAAGCGAAATGTTAGTTTGAATGATGAAAGCCATGAAATATGTGAATTATTGAAAAAGATACCATTTTTTCAGCTTGTGTAAAAAATGAGAAAATTGTGTTCAGTAAAATTATTTATTGTTTATCAGGGAAATGTTGAAATCTCATGTTTAGGCCTATAGTGATCATACTTGTTATTGGCACTTATTGCAATATGTTTTATTCATTGCAATATTAATGTAAAACATTAATTATTATGTTGACTTAAGTTTGTTGATAAGAACTAATGGTATAGGTGATGTGAGAATGTCTTTAAAACCCCTTTTGGTATTGTGAGTTTTTTTTCAAAGTAACTGCAAAACAAGTCAAGCTGTCTAGAAAGACTATGTCAAACCCTGACCAGATATAATATTTTGTCTTTTCAAATTACCAACTTGGCAATGGTTTTATTATAACATGGGATATTGGTTTTAAAGAACATGTTAGTGTTTTTGTATGTGGAATGAAATATCATAAGTGGCACTAAATTGAACATAATTTATAGTTCTCATTGATATTACACATAGTCCCAAGTACATGTTGATCTAAGATTTAAGGCTTGGATGGAGTCAGGGCAAGAACAATGCATGTTAATACATTGTACTTTCCAACGCAAGAACTGTTTGTTTATTCAAGTAAATAAAGCAATCCCCACACCAAGGAATTGCAGTATTGCATAACCAGCTTAATTGACATTATGAGTTGGAGTTCAAATTGCTGCAATTAAAGGCACATCTAGTTTTCAGAATTATTCAAACTCTGATTTAGCAACCTTAATATACTTATATGAACTACTTTTGCAAAATGAAAGCTTTTTTAGATTTACAAGGACGGGTGAAAAGTATTTGCCAAATTTACTGCAACACCTGATACCTGTTGCCTAGGAATCCAACAAATTATTGGCACTCCAAATGTTACAGTACTATTCAATTTGGAGTGCCTGAAAAGAAAGCTTCTTGATTCTACATTCAACATCTTCTTTCTGTATGACATATTGGACCAGGAGAATCATGAACCTACAACCTTTTGCATCTTTTGAGATAGGGAGCTATTAGGACAGTGACAGAGGACAATACAAGAATGGCCAACTGCTGCATTTATTGAGTTATCTAATGCATACAAATTAAGAAGGAGAAAATAATTCTTAATTTTTCCAAACTACTTCCTTAAACATCTTGTACATGTATGTAGTGGTCTTTTACAATGATTGTTCAAAGTTACAATCGCCCTGTGGGTTAAAGATGCTCTGTCCACGGGGTAACATGTTTTGTACATAATAGGGTTATAAGTACTGCGTTTTGATCCAGGAGGTTGTTTTCGACTCAAGTAGATTTTTGCAGATTCGGATTTCACAAGGCACAAGCCGAGTAAAAATCTACAAAAAACTACCAGAATCAAATATGACATTCCGCCATATCCGGATCAAAACGCAGTACTAATAACCCTTTTATTATATTATACATTACTGATTTGATCACTTAGAAGCCACATCTTTGCATAATACATTTCATTTTAAGGATGCACTCATTGGCTTAATGACATCAATTTAATATTGTGCAACATACTTGTTATGACGTGACGTCACAAGAGTGGTATATGGCCGTATTGCACTGGAGCGGAATATGGGTTAAAGTATTTTGTGATATGTATTGCATGTGGATTGATGATGGGTATAAAATAAAGAATAAAATTATGTTTGGTATTCCATTCTCACTAGCAGTGTGATGAACTGCTGACACCATGTTATGACATTTGATGGACAAGTGTTTAAAAGACATTTCAATATTTTATACGTTAAAAACGATATTCATCTCATCTTAGTCTACTCAACTTGCTTTGCTATGTACAAAAGTCTGCAGCAGTAATATGAATAGCATTAGACAGAAGGCAATGCCTAATATTTATCAACAGCACTAAGTTATCATGGTAACATGTTATATGAATTGAATACCAAGCACAAATTAAGAGGGACAACATTATTCTTAACTTTTTATATAAAAACTACTTCCTAATAGCACTGTGTATGCAGTCTGGAATAGGTGTACAATGTAGATGTCTTTTACAAAGATTGTTCAAAGTATGGCCCTATGGTTTAAAGCTCCCCTGAAAAAGAGGTGACAGGTTTTCTATATAGTATATAATTACATCATTGAAAATCTTCTCTGAAACTGCAAATAACAGTCCTTTGATATAAAAGGATTTGATCAAATTTAAGAAGTATGTGTGCCAACCACGTAAATTAGTTTGTACAAGTCTGATTTTACGACTTTGAGAAATTCAAAAGAACTATGACTTTATCTGATTTAACGTTTTAGCCCCCCCCCCCCCCTCTCACTCTACACACACTTAACTAGATTTTTCAAATTTCCTTTGCAGCTTGCAAGCAGTTTTAGTTTAAAGTTTAAGCTAGCCCATTAAACAGTGACCCCCTTGCGATGTGAACCGATTTTTTCAATGCTTAGAACATGGTTGTCAACATCTCTGAATGAAGCCCGAGTCCATCAGTGCTTTCAGCACTTTGATTGAAAGAGTAATTGTCCTTTACATTTAAAATTGGTTTCTTCGCAACTTCTCTTACGTTTTTCATGCGATTTCTACCAAACTTTCACAGATTAATGACTATATAGTGACGCATTGCATATTGTCGGGCTTTTGTGATTCAACCATTTTTTGAAAGACTTATAGCCATTTGTTTATTTTTACATTTACAATTGGTTTTTTCGCATCTCCTCTTAGGTTTTTCATGCGATTTCTACCAAACTTTTACAGATTGATGACTATATAGTGACGCAGAGCATATTGTCAGGCTTTCGCGATTCGGACATTTTTGAAAGAGTTATTGCCCTTTTTTACATTTAAAATTGGTTTCTTCCCAACTCCTCTTACGTTTTTCGTGCAATTTCTACCAAACTTTCACAGATTGATGATCATAAAGTGAAGCAGCGCATATTGTCGGGCTTTCCTGATTTGACCATTTTTAAAAGAGTTATTGCCCTTATTTGCTTATTTTACATTTTGAATTGGTTTCTTCGCAACTCCTCTAACGTTTATGACTATAAAGTGATGCAACGCATATTGTCAGGCTTTTGCAATTTGACCTTTTTTGTAAGAGTTATTGCCCTTTCTTAATTCTACGCATTTCTTATGTTCCTGAGAAACTACCCTTACCATTGATTGGCTTTCGTTACAAAAAATGGCCCATGAGGCGGGGGATATAGCTGTCTGTGACCGCTCTTGTTGGCAATTAAAAAGCTTTTCTAGACATGATTGTATAATAATTTTTGGTAAGAAATATACATTTTATTATTTTCGCTTTGCGCTCACCCCTGATTTGCCTTAAATGTTAAAAAAGTTGTTTTTTTTCGCTCGCTCGCTCCTCCTTTTTTGGCCAAAATCAGTAACACAAATTATCAATTTGTTGTAGCCTTAATATAGGATTTTTTTAATTTTCTATTCAGATCTTTTTTTCCTAAAGAATAGGTCTCTCATGAATAACTTATAACTCATTTCCCCCTAAAAAGTGGTTTTGTGCCAAAAATCGCGTGACTGGTCTCATATAAGAAAACTAGGGGTGTTTATCAAGGATTGTAGGGTACCGCCTTGGGACGGTCACTAAATGTAAATTTACTGGAGGTTTAAACAAGTTTACGTGCACAAACCTGACTCTTATCCAAAAAAATCCTGAATAAAGAAAAAACGTGAGCGAAAACACGAAAGGGTATACGAGTTGTTGATACAAATTGAGGTCTTCGAAATATATAATTGATTTTTCACAATACTGATTGACCTTTAAGCAAGCTCACGTAACTTTGACGTGAAAAAAGTTGCTGACCTATGAGTTATTTCCTGTTCCAACAGCGATGTTTGCGGATTCCGGTGGAATAAGACTTGCCAAATCCAAATCCGTGCTTAGAAATTAATTGCAAGTTGAGGCGTAGCACGTTCTACAACAAAGCAAGTAACATCGATACTTATATACGGATCTGCAGTTTTGAGGCTGTAGGCCGCAGGCAAATCGAAATCAGGTGTCGTTAGATTTACTTTTTGACATGACAAAATAATGTATGCTCCTGCTTACGAAATGGGACGTATGGTGTAATGTGGTTTAAAAAGGTGCAAATGAAAAGACCACTTTATTAAGATACATTCATAAGATCGCGACATTAATGTGAGTTTGAAAGTAATAAGAGGGATAAGAGTGAGGTTTGTGCACATAAACTGGTTTAAACCCCCAGTAAATTTACTTTTTACTGACCGTTCCAATGCGGTACCTTACAATTCTTGATAAACATACCTATTTTTATATATATACAGTATGTATGCACTGTGCTGTTTGTGGACTTTTGTTCTGTTCTTCTATGTTTCTTGTTTGTGATTTTGTGTTCTATGTCTCTGGCGTTTGCCCAGTGCCACTAAACCGGGTTTATGTTTAAACTTTTTGCCACTGAGCTTGTTTCTGTAGCTTTTTGCATAAAGTAAGCCGAAGAATCTTAAATAAATATTGGTAATGAACCGAGGGGAATACATACTAATATAAAATGAAAATGTGTTGACTTTATCTATTACAAAAAGTCAAAACGTCCTCCGTCAATATCGGGTTCTATTTAAATAACTTTGAACTAGCAATACACTTGCAAGAAGAAAGCAATGTTCATGTATCCTAGTAAATATAGGTTTATCAGTTGCTGTCATGAAACTAGCTAATTGTATTAAAACATCAATTTGCGTTACTAATTCTTAGGTTATGAAGCGAATCGATTTTAATATGCCCGTGAACAAAACCTTCCAACGCTTTCATATATTTTATACGCTGGTTATATGCGGATACAGTTGCTGACTTCATAGCAAATTTCCGACGGTGCATTTAATGGAAATTTACTAGAAACGGTATTCATCATTCTTTGACAGGCAATACAGCACAAAAAGTGAAACACGGGGCAACAGAGGAACTCATATTCAGCGCGTACACTTATTTCAGCTGCAATGCAAAATTCCTCTTTAGAAATGTATTATGTCGGTACCCGGAAAACAAAAACCTGTGTAACAACATTTCGTTCTCTAGTCTAGAAATGTGAGTGCTTCACCGTAACTTTGTTTTATATGATACGGCTTTTTGAAAAGGACCCTATTATGTCTGATAAAATTATGAATAAAATTAAATACTAGGTCTTCAATTTGTGAACTACATGTATATATTGTGACTAACAAAACAAGTATGCACACGTATACCTTCTTTGAGATATGGACCGGCTATGCCATTAAGAAAGATTTAGGGACAGCCTTTTCGTCATTTATGCATTTTTAAACCATGTTTTCTAACATAGCAACTGATTTACATGTAGACTGAAAATAGCATGACTACTGGTATAGTGTTTTTATTTACAAGTCTATTTTGCAGTGATTGTCGGTTTATGATAATAAGTGTTTCATTCTTCGGAGAAGTGGTGGAATATTCTGTTATGTTGAATGAATTTGCTGATGTGTGCCGTAAATTCTATGCACATCATGTAAAACACCGAGATGGCGAGATGTGACTTCTTTGTCATTTTGTATATCCGTGAGAATCACCTTATGACTAATAGTTTAAAGATAATAATGTTTAATTCCATCAAGATAACAGCTTTTGTACCTTTTATAACTACGAACATAACAAATATATTCTGGACGCGTGACAATTTGGAAGCACAGAAAACACCAGAGGTTCTTTCAGTTCAGTTTAGACTGCTTATTGACAGTTTTCAATTGAAAGTATAAATTGGATGTCCGTGCACATGGTGCAATCCGAGGCAAAACACATATAAGTCCGGTTAAGCTTCTAGAGAGCATTTAAACAAAAGTCAAATCACAGTCATAATCTCGTAAATCAATCTCGTGCTAAACTACCTGTTGGTTTGATTCCAGAATCAGAATCCTGATTGTTTCGTTGCAATGGTGCATCGGGAGACAAACTTCTTTTCGGTTTAGAACGCCCTGTTGGTTTCATTCCAATTGCAGAATCTTCCTGGTTGTTGTGTGGCCATGGTGCTTTGAAAGCTTCTTGGATTGTCATACTTCTCGGTTTATAACGCCCAGTTGGTTTCACGACAAGTGCAGAATCTTCCTGAGTTTTGTGTGACCATTGTGCATCACGGGCCATACTTCTTTTAGAAGGCACAGTTGGTTCCATTACAGTAATTGTTGCTAAATCTATGTGGTTGTTGTGTGACGATGGTCCATCTGGAGAAATTCTTCTCGGATGAGAACACTCTATTTTCTTCACTTGATTTTCAGTCTTAATATCCTGACATAATGCGTCAACCATGGAAAGTGGATCCTGCAGAGTGGCCACCGTTGTAAAGCCACTTAGATCACCATTAGGTCGATCATAATTGAGTCTCGGTGTTCCCCTTATCTCTCTCTCCATAAAAGGCGGGTCATAATTTCGGTCTTCCGTAACTACCTCAGTGGTTAATACTCCTGATGCTGTCGCCCCTAAATCCCCTGGGCCATTGTTAAATCTCGTTGTTCCCCTTTTCTCTCTCTCCATAAAAGGCGGGTTATAATCCCGGTCTTCCGTAACTGCCTCAGTGGTTAATACTCCTGATGATGTCGCCCCTAAATCCCCTGGGCCATTGTTGAATCTCGGTGTTCCCATTTTCTCTCTCTCCATAAAAGTCGGGTTATAATCCCGGTCTTCCGTAGCTGCCTCAGTGGTTAATACTCCTGATGCTGTCGCTCCTAAATCCCCTGGGCCATTGTTGAGTCTCGGTGTTCGCCTTTTCTCTCTCTCCATAAAAGGCGGGTCATAATCCCGGTCTTCCCCAACTATCCATGTCTCTCCGATTTGCAAGTTGAAGAACGTCTTTGGCTCCAGACCATTGTTGTACATCTGTTTTTCCAACTCCTGTGGTGGCTCCAAGTAATACTGAAGTAAAACAAGGTACACATAACTTCATGTTAAATTAGTAATACTTTTAAATAACCATTTTAAAACTAATATTTGGACGATATAATGACCAGCTGATATCTAATAAACACACTAACTTCTACAAACAAATCTTGTTAAATCCAACATATATCCCCGTTAAATGATACATGTATATGGAAACAAAATTCAAACGGACAGCCGTATTCATGCTAACAATAACACATTAAGCCATTTCAATAAAATGCAATCAAATATATAGTATGCAGGACTTTTAATTTAAATTGAAAATAAATAATCATTAAAAACGCGAATTTGAGTGTAACCTCTTGACGTCAATAGTGATCTAACATTACTACGCTTCGTGGCGTCAGTTAACAACGTCGCACGCGGTTTTTGGTGAAATGTATAAAAATGCGTTTCTTCTTTATTTTTCCCACTAATAATTTTAGGTTTGCAAGAAAAAATATCAATAATTTTCCGGTCTGGATCGGAAATTCCGACCCTCAAAATCCGCCCCGGAAACATATGATATACTCATAAGATGCGTTATATAAATGTTTAGGGAAAGTTCTTGAGTTGTATTGTTTTTGTAGTTTGTTCTGGTACATTCCTCTTTGGTATATAAGCGGGTAAACCTAGCTGATCTTGGGTCTTCGGTAAAATATAAAATCTTTTAAAAGTTTCACTAGCGCTAAAACATTTCTTAGATATTGGAATTAATAAAATTCTTCTGAGATGATTACATTTTAACAGTTTGTGGGAATTATTCTGAAAGTGTTTTTTTATTTAAATTTCAAACTAGTAAACAATATCAAATAGATATGTTCACTGTTTAAAACACTGATAAAATTATAAACAACCGGAAAGCATATAATAACTAATTTGCTTAGAGTAATCAATTGATGAAATACAGTTTGATTTAAAGCCGAAAACCAAAAATATCCTCCATTTCCATGCATTTCGTCAATCGTTTTGACAGATATTTTAATGTAAATCGGTACCGTATAGGATTAGGTTCGATGTGATCCGCTGTAGTACAATCCAAAACTTTATGTAAAATTCAACATATAAATACAGTTTTTAAAATCCTAAAACCTGCATTTGAAAATGTAAAATATTCTGGAAATTTTAAAATATAATTTATTGTAAGACAGTTACAATATATAAGGAAATCAAAGAATAGACGATCAAAAAAAGGGTCTGTATACTGTGTCACTTGCGATATATACCAGTTTGTGTTCATAAAGCATATAAATATCACTGAATAATGGCAATATGGGTCAATATTTGGTTGTTTGTGTGTTGTGTAGGTCGATTTTCATACACATTTTATAATTAGTTTGTTGGATAATAATAAGTGTCAAAAATTTTAGATAATTAAATCTATGTGTTCATTCATAAATGTAAACAAATGCACTAGCCAAAGCTGAGGATGGCCCGTTAATAAAGTTCGCACTTAAGTGATTTAAATTGCATTAAAAGCTTTAATGTGTGCAATAAAGTTGCGTACACCTCATTGTATATATGGTGTTAGATAAGTTTAAACAAAATACTGATAAGTCAGCACCGGAAATAACAATGTAACAGACAGTGAGGTATACCTCGTTTGTCAGTTCAAATGTTCCCCAGTTGATACCAATTGAGACGCGACTCTGTATGTCACAATGGACTTCCACAGCTTCCTCCGGATTTACGCTCTCAAATTCAGTGATGTATCTGCAAAAGTATACTTCACACTGAACTGTATACAATTAAAACTACAGAAACAAGCTCAGTGGCAAAAAGATTAAACATAAACCCAGTTATATGGCACTGGAAAAACGCCAAAGACATAAAACATAATAACAAAAAAAACATAAACAAAACACATGGAAGAACAGCACAAAACTCCACAAACAGCACAGTTCATACATAGTACTATATACAAAAAAAATAGGCATGTTTATCAAGGATTGTTAGGTAACGCCTTGGAACGGTCAGTAAAATGTAAATTAACGGGTGTTTAGTAAGTGCACAAACCTCACGCTTATCCCAAAAATCATAAAAATAAAGAAAATAACGCAAAAGGTGAATCTTATCAAAGTATGCATTATTAAACTTGAAAGCTTTGTGTAACTTTATTACCTGGGCTCATATGCTCCTATTGGTATCGATGCAAGATCAAAGGGTCCATATTTTTGGCCAATCAACTGAAATAGTTTTTTATGGTATCCCGTATCCCCGGCAAAGTAATACTTGTATTTCGGGCTTTCCACTACCCATCCACACCATAGAGCCTGGACAATATCAGAGAATGGATAAACATGTGTGATTTCTTTTATGCTTGACCTTTAAATACGTACACGCATCCTTGACATATAACCTTAACATAATTGAGCACCACATGCAGATCGAAATCGTTGTTAATCCGATGATGATGCTCTTCAAATTCTATCTTATATTTTCGAATATTGACTACCATGATTACTTTGTAATTATCTGTCTACTTGCTATGATGTAGTTTTTTAAAACTTAATTGTATTTATCAACATAAATACTGGTTAAACCAGAAGCATCATCTTACATTGTTGAAGTCGAGTGGATATCGCTGGCACCAGTGTTGTGTTGGAGTGCATACAAATGTGAGGGAACCAATACTTATACTTTCCCACCATTCCATCTCTTCCACATTTCCGCATCCTTTATCAACGCAAAAATTACCTAATCCGACCAACCAAATGGCATTTGGGTGATGTTTAGCAATGTCCCTGACTGACTGAGAATCTAAGTGGTCGTGGTGGTTATGACTGATGATCACAACGTCTATGGGCGGTAGTGTTTTTACTTGACACGCGGGATGCGTAAATCGTGTGTAGCCAAGTTTCAATATAGAACCACCTGGACCACACTTCTTACTGAATACTGGGTCAGCTAGAATATTCATCCCTTCTATCTGAACAAGCACAGTAGCATGTCCAATCCATGTTATCTGGATTTTGTCTTGTGGCGGGTTGTTTACTTTTTGAAAATCGTAGTCCAGAACTGGATGGACCCTTTGGATTGCCTAAATTGTATAATCAACATCATCCCCTAATTTTTCTAAGTCTTAAGTTTAGCAGGCTTAAGTAGCTTATTTCAATCAGCAAAAATACATACGTAAAATTGTTTATGTTAGACGAAAAATGGTTTATTGTGAATATCATAAAGATAATTCTTTACTGAAGTCTAAAAACTCTCAAAAACGTAAACATTAAACAAATTTAGCCAAAACAAAAATAGTGAGCTTAGCTTGATCCTGTCATAAGGGACTTAAGAGGTTATATTATACTTGTAATTGTACATTATCGGTAGGGATTTGCAGAATTTATGATTTTATACGTCTATATTAATAAGTTATTAAATTGAGTTGTTTTGATCATTCTTGTTCGACTCTTGGCTAATGGCAATGGCCATTAATTTGTTACGGGAAATATGATAAAAATCACTGAACGAGCATTGTTATTTGGGTTCCCGGTTTTGCTTCGTGCTCCTAAGGAAAGATCGAAATAATCACAAGTTTATTGTTATTTAATAATAATATCACGATATATATTACCTGTGGGTTATCCCATGGTATGTTGCTGTTTGTTTGTCTAAGTTTTCATTTCCCTAGCTTCAATGCACTTGGTTTAGTAAACTGGTTCCATTCACAGACAAAGGAGTTGGTCGAAAATAATCCAAACCGTCTGTGTGTTCGAAATTCAAACGGTACATCCGCGTTTTCTGCCATTTTTTAATCTGCATTTATTCAACAAAATATCTTATATTATCTGTACAGTACTGAAAGCATGTATGCACAGTTAGTATTTCAATAAAATCAAATTAAATAAGGGGATGACTAGCCGCACTAATGCGCGTTTAGTGACTAAAGCGGTTGTTTATGAGGACTAGGGCGCTACACACATGCATGATATAAATAATGCAAGATCGATTGAATGTGATTCGACAGTACAAATTTTATGTTCAAATATGTGGTCTGTTCAAAGTCCAATGCTCAACTGCATCATGGGGACGCATGGATACATGAATCATAGTTCGACCCGTTGCTCCTTATGCAAATTAATAATAAGAATCATATACACGCTTAGTAAATTGCGTATATTGAATGTGTTTTATAAATATCTTTTGTATAATTAATAAACATAAAATATGTTAAGCAATTCCAGTTCATTCTACAAATACCTGTCATTGCCTACATAATATGTTTGTAACTATAATGACTAACAAAATGACGAATTAACACTTTATATAAAGATACTAGCATGAATAGAGTTATATAACTTACTTCAAGATTACCTCGAATTTCTTCAGCACTGAGAGAGAATCTCTAAAACTAAACCTTACTTTTTCCATAAAGTACAAAAAATCACTAAAATGAAAATGCCATGTTTCAAACAAAAGTTAAAAATGATTTCAGTGTTTCACTGTACATCGCATATTTGTTTTTGTTCAACTTTAAACCTATCTCAATTGCGCATATGGGATATAATTGTTCACTCAGTTGAAGTTTACTTCACTTGTGTAGCTGATACCTCTACTGTGGCGTAGCTAGTCAATTATTAATTATGATTCATAATTATGATCGGGGCATTTCCTTCGGATTTTTTTTTAAAACCGTGATGCAATCTAGTGCATTCTGGGCGTTCTGAGGTGCTTTATTTAGTACTGGAAAATGGACAGTGTTAGGATCGTGGAGTCAAGTAGACATACTGAAACTTTTGCTGATTTTTTTTTTGTCCGAATCATGTGGATTCAGCCGAGTACTCGCGTATAGGCAGCTGTACGCGTCTGCTCTAACTCTTAAGGAATACACAATGAAACTGCCATGCCTGTCAGTCACTATCAGTGAAAACAAAATATATTATATTTCGCTTCTCAGAAAAATATGTGCCTTTAACTGTAATCTTCATTTCAGTTTGCATGTTTATAAATGTTCCTTATTGCCGCTAAGTCATTGGTTCACAATAGTGACGTACTCCTAAGTTAAAAAATATATAAAATAAAAAATATAAAATGAGGTATAAGTCTTGTATTTTATCGACATGCCGCATTTAGTGTGTATACACGCATGATCGTAGCTTAACATGAACGTTAACTATCATGTTAGCTTTTACTGAAATACATTGCCACAAGCGGATTTCGGTGGGGGGGGGGTAACACCGGTGGGTGCCCCCATCCCCTTAAATCGTCCCAAGTTTCCTTTTTTCAATATAGGAGAAGTAAAGAAATAGAATAAGCCCAAAATGCACCATTTCGGAAAACAACAATTTAAATTTTCGTTTCTGAGGGAGGGGCGCAAGTAAAAAGGGTAAGCCCATAAGTTACGCCCCGTCTTACATCGAATCATTGAGCCGCCTCTGTTTATCTTGTTGATAATATGTTTGAGCATGTACGCGTATATATGTACTGATAATTAAATTATTATTTGATTGTGTAAATATGATAATGATAACTATATTTGAGCAAATCGTATTTAAAAGGAGGAAATCTAGATATCTATATATAGAGTGAATTACTTTAAAAAAGATCAATGATATATGAAACAAGTACAATGTATTGTATTTATTACAACTAATATAACACACCATCCAGTCAAGCTTATTTTGTTTAATTCAAAACAGACATTGTAAACAAAATAAGTCTTATATTAGCAATAGTATCTTGTGTTGATATATGATTTAATTATGTAACTCATATATACCACAATACAACACACAAAATATTGCCCTGGTTACGAATTTTCGTTTAAAATCGCATTTCTCATTCTCAATATTAACTCATTTATAGGATTGATTCAAAATAATAATAGGTGGGTTTTTTTTAAAGTTTTGTTCTAGAATTACCTTTTCATTTGAATATTCACCAAGGAACTATATTAACATAATCTATGATAACTAGCAGATTTAGTAGGGTAAAACAAGACTTTGAAACATGTTAAGCTGTCGTGTGGCGTCGTGTGGCAAATCAGTTGAGATAAGAGATTGACTTTTTTTGGGACATGACTCAAAAGAACGATGGAAACACTCGCTCTGTCTTTGCATATACACACATATATTTATTCACTTACTTACAGGACTTGATCATTGAATCATTAGCTGATATGACGTTTTGCTCTGGACCTTCTTTGTTTACTGCTTAAGCTTATTAATCAGTAAATGCAGTCATATACAGAATCGTGAATGTATTAATAAAGGAGTCAACCATTTTAGTCTTATAATGTTTCAATCGTTATTCTAGGCTTCAGACATAGATGCTCTGATCATTCCTGGAGGGTTTGCACCGGACTACTGGAGACGGGACCAACGCATCCTAGACCTTGTGCGGAAGATAGACAAAGCAAGAAAGGTCCTCGCGTCCGTATGTCACGGACCCTGGGTGCTCAGTTCCGCCAAGGTTATACGTGGACGAAAGGTCACCTGCTTCAAAGCCATTATCGATGACGTCGTGAACGCTTGCGCGAATTATTCCGACGCACCTGTGGTTGTGGATATGAATATGGTCACGTCAAGAGAACCTAAAGATTTGCCGGAATTCTGTAAAGCGTTAATTTCACTCCTTAAGTAGACAAAATCCGTCACAACAAGGGAACCTAAAGATTTGCCGGACTTCTGTCAAAGCGGTAATTTCACTACTTAATTAGAAAAAAAACAACGTTCAGGGAAAGTGTTATAGTTACACATATTTTTTTTCAGACACTTGCGAGAAAACCAATTTTGACTATCGATTTTAACATTTGATTACTATGCAGTGTTGTTTCGCAGGTTTATTTTGTGTTGGATCGATGTATAAACAAATAAAAAAAACTATATTATGAAGAGTTAAGGTAATGTGTTCGACTACTTTGAAATTCCTCAAAGACTTGGTTAATCTTAATTGAATGTGTTTCATTTACACAATTTTATCATGTGCTTCAAGAGGTTCAAATTAAGACCTGACCAAATATTTGGAAATGCTCGAATGATGAATTACTCTTACTAGTCTCAAATGTTTTTTGTGATAGTAAGTTAAAATAGTACGGAATGAATACAGTAGTTGTTCTTTTTGGTCTTCGAATAATTGCACGTTACTTTGAGGAAATTGGAATACTGTCTTTACAATATATCCACGTTTTAATTGCTGATGCAATGACAGTTAATAGTAAAGCACTGGATCTTTTTGCCATTTGTTAAATATTGAGAGGGATTTAAATGGGTTACAATCACAACCTTTTCATTTATAGCTAAGAACCTTTTTTGGCAATTAAAAGGCTTTTGATAAATTATTGTATGATAAATTTGGTGAGAAATATACATTTTATTACTTTATTCTTTTTTAATTTTTGCTTTACGCTAGCCTCTGATTTGCCTTGAACTTTAATAAAAGTTTGTTTTTTTTCGCTCGTTCGCTCCTACTTTTTCCGCCAAAATCCGTAACACAAATGATCAATTTGTTGAAGCCTTATTATAGGACATTTTAATTTTTCTATTCAGATCTTTTTTTCCTCAAGAATAGCTTAGTCAGGAATTACTTATATCTCATTTTCAACCAAAATTTGGTTTCGTGCCAAAAATCCCGTGACTGGTCTCATATAAGAATCAAAGTGCTGAAAGCACTGATGGACTCGGGCTTCATTCAGGGGAATGTTGACAACCATGTTCTAAGCATGTTCTAAGCATTGAAAAAATCGGCTCACATCACAAGGGGTCACTGTTTAATGGGCTAGCTTAAACTTTAGACTAAAACTGCTTGCAATCTGCAAAGGAAATTGGAAAAATCTATTTAAGTGTGTGTAGAGTGAGGGGGTGGGGGCAAAAGCGTTTAATCAGATAAAGTCATAGTTCTTTTGAATCAACCCCATCTAAAATCCCCGCCCGGCGGAGATAATCTGATGGTGAAGTCCCCACCAAATGCTCCGAACCCAAGGGATATTAGGTTAAGCCCCATCCACACTGTATTTTCCGGGAAGACCTGGCACTGCGGTGCCACCTGAAAGGTAAAAACATGGCCCATTTCGCCGGCTATCCCCGGTAAACCCCCGGATGTGGGAGCCGTGGTTACAATTGACTGGTGCATAATGATCCATAGTGATCCAATCTCATGCCAAGATGATTTCTGGTCTGACATCGCGAGGTTATATATTCTTAAGCATAAAAAAGCCTGGACAGCATTTAAGAAAGACTGTTGTGAGGTTAAATCTTCATTACTTTACTATTCCACAACATTGGGTGATAAGGGAACTTTATTGAATATTTGATTTTAATTTCCCTAAACGCCACAAGTCAACTGATTAATTCATACAAATTCAATTCTATCTCCACAATATTCGGCACTGCATTGTAAAATAAAACTCAAAAGTTACACTTGTAAATTATTTAACCAAATACTACCTTTCCCTCAACTAATTTACAAATTTATATTGATCAATCAACAACAATGCATCACCATACTGTATCTCTGACTGATTTTTGATTTTCATTCTTGGCTAGAAAACAAAAAGTGAGCACAAAGCGTCTCCAGAATAAGAACTTGTAAAGTATGCACCAGTCAATTGTAACCCCCCCCCCCCCCGCGGATTTCCATCCAGCCAATCCCCGGTAAAATCCCTGCCCTGCGAGAACGAACTGGTGGTAAAATCCCGTGAATAACCCCGCACCCCGGGAATCTAAGGTAATAGCAATTCCCTGATATATTTTGAGGGAAGACAAAACCACCGCAATCACCCGGCATTGCGAGGACACTAGTTCTGGCTTCCATAACTTTAATGTTTACAACACGTCCAAAAAGGTAATAAAGAATGTGTTCGCTGATGTTCTTTAGCTACGAGGACACCTGAAAGGTAAAAACACAGCCCTTTTCCCTGATATATCCCCGAGGGGCCTTGGTAACAATTGACTGGTGCATTATATTATAAGAGAGGAAATCAAAATTGAGCATGCAAGATTGTTTTATCAATGGCGATGGTTAATCACAATGTCATGTACTTACACTGAGAGTGGCTCCAAGATTTTTCTATGCACATAGGTAAACAATCATCTTATTCAAAGATGCTGTGCACATATTCATACATTTGGCTTCATTTAGAATGAAACTTCATAAATAAGTATGCGCATATTTGATATTTTTTATCTCCATTTTGCAAAATTGAAATCACATAATTTTTTCAAACGAACTTGTATTGCTTGAAAATTTACGTGTCAAATTAAAAATGCTACCCACGGTAAGATGAAAATAAATCCGTTTGATGGTGGTAATCATTCAATGGCGGCTTTATTGATAAATTTCCTCAATAAAACACTATGAAATTCACATCATCAGCATCCGGAAGTAGTGATAACATACATGTCTGAATCATTCGGCCGCTCTGATGAGAGTAAATTTTGAGGTTAATAAGTAGACTGGTACCCTGATTTACTTTTCCTCAAAAATAAAAAGTTATACAGGTACGAGGCATATGGTTTTTAGTTAACATTAATAGTATTTGAACAATAAATACCAAAAATCATGTTGTATTTAAAAAAAAGTGCTAAGTGCCATGCGATGATTAGTTAAAAAAACTTGTATCGAAAACAAAATATCACGGAAACATGCAAATTATGTCGAAAAAAGATCAGGGACCGACTTCGGAATACCAACATTGTATACAAAGGATAACAATACTTTTATAAACCAACTTTCCTGGTTGTTTTCTACTTAGACCGCACGCTTTATTCGCTTTACGTATGAATTCACAAGACATTTCGAATGCGCGACGGGCACCGCGGTTAGCTGATTCTGGTTTCATTTCGGATAAAAGAGAAAGAGGGTAATAGTCTATCAATACAGAGCATTGAACGGAAACATTTCGATGCGTACTTTTCCAATATGTTCCTATTCTTATTGCATATAATCTGACCGTATGCAAGAACATTCATGTAGTTAACCCGATTAACTCACTCGCTACGTAATAATTTCTTGTGCTTCATTAAAAGAACATACAATTAGCTTGAATTGTTAGGATAACTATTTTTATTAGATGTTTTAATTGTAATCAGTTCCGGTACTACTTTGATTATTCAAATTCGCTAACGGCAATCCAATCAAAATACAGGGTATGAATACATTACGTCAGTGAACCCCCAGATGCGGCTTGAAAATGCAGACGGCGCGTTTATGGCTATGAACTAGGTCACAAGTGCCCAAGTCCAAAAATAGGGGTGTTTATCAAGGATTGTAGGGTACCGCCTTGGGACGGTCACTTAATGTAATTTTACAGGAGGTTTAAACAAGTTTACGTGCACAACCCTCACTCTTATCCCAAACATCCTGAATAAAGAAAAAACGTGAGCTAAAACACGAAAGGGTGCACGAATTGGTGATACAAATTGAGGTCTTCGAAATATATAATTGATTTTTCACAATACTGATTGATCAATACTGATTGATCAATACTGACCTTCAAGCAAGCTTACATACTGTTGATGTGAAAAAAGGTTGCTGACCTATGAGTTATTTTCTGTTTCAACAGCGATGTTTGCGGATTCCGGTGGAATAAGACTTGCCAAATTCAAATCCGTGCTTAAAAATTAAATGCGTAGCACGTTCTGCAACAAAGCAAGTAACATCTATACTTATAGACGGATCTGCAGTTTTGAGGGTGTAGGCCGCAGGCAAATCGAAATCAGGTGTCGTTAGTTTTACCTTTTGACATGACATGTTAAAATAATGTCACTGGTTACGAAATGGGACGTATGGTGTAATGTGGTTTAAAAAAAGTGCAAATGAAAAGACCATTTCATAAATATACGTTCATAAGAGCGCAACATCATTGTGAGTTTGAAAGTAAGCCGAAGAATCTTAAATAAAAATTGGTAATGAACCGAGGGAAAAACATACTTATATAGAATGAAAATGTGTTGACTTTATTTATTACAAAAAGTCAAAATGTCTTCCGTCAATATCGGGTTCTATTTAAATAACTTTGAACTAGCAATACACTTGCAAAAAGAAAGCAATGTTCTTGTATCCTAGTAAATATAGGTTTATCAAGGGCTATCATTAAACTAGCTGATTGCATTAAAACATTAATTTGCATTACTAATTCTCAGTTAATGATGCGAATCGATTTTAATATGCCCGTTAACAAAATTGTAAAATAGTAAAGTCACGCTTGTCGCGCACAGCCTTCCAACGCTTTCATCGCTTTCATATATAGTATACGCTGGCCATCTGCTGATACAGTTGCTGACTTCATAGCAAATTTTCGACGGTGCATTTAATGGAAATGTAATTCATCATTCATTGACAGGCAATACAGCACAAAAAGTTAAACACGGGACGACAGAGGAACGCATTTCAGCGCGTACACTGTTTTCAGCTGCAATGCAAATTTCTCTTTAGAAATTTATTATGTCAGTACCCGGAAAACAAAAACCTGTGAAGCAACATTTCTTACTATAGTCTAAACATGTGAGTGCTTCACCGTAACTTTGTTTTATATGATACGGCTTTTTGAAAGGACCCTATTATGTGTTATAAAATTATGAATAAAATTAAATACTAGGTCTTGAATTTGTGAACTACATATATCATGTTGACTTTGCTTACAAAACAAGTATGCACACATACACCTTCTTTGAAATATGGACCGGCCATGTCAGTAAGAAAGATTTAGTGACAGCCTTTTCGTCATTTATGCATTTTTAAACAATGTTTCCATGTTTCTAACATAGCAACTGATTTACATGTAGACAGAAAATATCATGACAACTGGAATACTGTTTTGATTTACATGTCTATATTGCAGTGATTGTAGGTTTATGATAGTAAGTGTTTCATTCTTCTGAGAAGTGGTGGAATGTTCTGTTATGTTCAATTAATTTGCCGATGTGTGCCGTAAAGTCTATGGCACATCATGTAAAACACCGAGATGGCGAGATGTGATTTCTTTGTCATTATGTAAATCCGTGAGAATCACGTCCATCAAGATTACAGTTTTTGTACAATTTATAACTAGTACGAACATGACAAAACTATTTTGGATAATTTGGAAGCACAGAAAACACCAGAAGTTATTATGACAACACTATTCTGGACACGTGACAATTTGGAAGCACAGAAAACACCAGAAGTTATTTCAATTCAGTTTAGACTGCTTATTGACAGTTTTCAGTGGAAAGTATAAATTGGATATCCGTGCACATGGTGCAATCCGAGGCAAAACACAAGTCCGGTTAAGCTTCTAGAGAGTATTGAAACAAAAGTGAAATAACTGACAGCACTGTATACCCTCACAGTCATAATCTCGTAAATCAATCTCGTGCTGAACGACCTGTTGGTTTGATTCCAGAAGCAGAATCCTGATTGTTTCGTTGCAATGGTGCATCAGAAGACAAACTTCTTTTAGGTTTAGAACGCCCTGTTGGTTTCATTCCAATTGCAGAATCTTCCTGGTTGTTGTGTGGCCATGGTGCTTGGAAAGCATCTTGGAGTGCCATACTTCTCGGTTTAGAACGCCCAGTTGGTTTCACGACACTTGCAGAATCTTCCTGAGTGTTGTGTGGCCATTGTGCATCACGAGCCATACTTCTTTTAGAAGGCGCAGATGGTTCCTTTACAGTAAGTGTTGCTAAATCTGTGTGGTTGTTGTGTGACGATGGTCCATCTGGAGAAATTCTTCTCGGATGAGAACACTCTATTTTCTTCACTTGATTTTCAGTCTTAATATCCTGACATAATGCGTCAACCATGGAAAGTGGATCCTGCAGAGTGGCCACCGTTGTAAAGCCACTTAGATCACCATTAGGTCGATCATAATTGAGTCTCGGTGTTCCCCTTTTCTCTCTCTCCATAAAGGGCGGGTCATAATCCCTGTTTTCCCCAACAATCCATGTCTCTCCGATTTGCAAGTTGAAGAACGTTTTGGGGTCAAGATTTTTCATGTACATCTGTCTTTCCAACTCCTGTGGTGGCTCCAAGTAATACTGAAGTAACAAAAGGTACACACAAATACTTACTTCTAATACACAACAGAACTACACATAGGGTTATAAGTATCTGTCATGTGTTTCCGGTCCGGATAGAAAATCCCGACCCACCGGGCACGCACGTAAGGCGGTGACGGGCCTGCCGAGTTACCGGCCACGCAGCGTGCCCGAGGGTCGGATTTTTCGTTTCGGACCGGTTAATACAAGATTTACATTTTCTTGCATACTTAAAAGTATCGATATGTGGAAAAATTGACGAAGAAAACGCATTTTTGGATAAATTATCAAAAAGCGCATGGAATGTTGTTTACTGGCGTCATGAAAAGCATTGTTATTTTAGATCGGTGACAAATAGAGTCGGGTTTTTATTTATTTTATTTATTTTACTTATTTTAAATTATAATTTGAAGTCTTGCATACATGTACATATACATTTCATAGCATATTGTTAAAATGCCACACTGTACTTTTCATAAACCATACAATAAAAGAAATAAGAAGTGGAGCGCTGATGCGCGTGACTAAGACGGATTTACTAACACTGATCATATGCCCGGAAACACACCTCAGGTGTACAAGAAATATTCGTCATTAACGTACTGTTTAATTAGTAATAATCTAAAAAAATAATTTTAAACTGTTGTCTGAATGATGTCACGTGCAACTGATGTACATGTATTATAAACGTTTATAAACATATTCATATCTACAAACATCTATCGTGAAATCCCGTATTTTTCCCATATTATTAGGACAAAGTTCAGACAACCATATATGCTATCTTTTAAAAATGCAATGCAGATACCTCATCGGTGAGCTCAAATGTGCCCCAGTGCATTCCAACAGATATTTTGGAATTTATATCAATGTGAACTTTAACTGCCTCTTCCGGGTTAACATACTGAAATTCTGTTATATATCTGGAAAACGATTTAAACAGTTTAACGCTACACCTCAAACGATTCAAATGTGTTAATACAACGGTCAATGAATGTTCAGAAAAATTCAGATTCTTTATCTAGATTGCAGTTATTCATATATATTAACATATTTATGATTTAAGTTTACCTGGGCTCGTATGCTCCTATTGGTATTGATGCAAGATCAAAGGGTCCATATTTTTGGCCAATCAACTGAATAGTTTTTTATGGTATCCCGTATCCCCGGCAAAGTAATACTTGTATTTTGGGCTTTCCACTATCCATCCACACCATAGAGTCTGAAAAAATCAGTGAACTGTATAATTTTTTATGTTTGACCTTTAAATACGTACACAACAAATAAACTAAACATTATTGAGCACCACATGCAGCCGCATAACTAAATCGTTGCAAATCATGGCGTTCTTCTTTTTCTTATATTTGAATGACTTTTTAAGTGAACTTTTTTCAATGCGTCATCAGAAGAAAGACTTAGAAAAAGCATTTATGCATATTTCTCAATTCTGTTAATGTTACTCTAATTGCGAGTAGAACTAGTTCTTGATATCTCATACTTTCAAATATTGACTACCATGATTACTTTGTGATTATCTGTGTACTTGCTCATTTCTGTGTGGTTTTTTGTAACTGGATTGTATTATCAAAATAAATACTGGTTAAACCAGAAGTCATCATCTTACATGGTTGAAGTCGAATGGATATCGCTGGCACCAGTGTTGTGTTGGCGTGCATACAAATGAAGCCATCAACAATTGTAGGATCCCACCAGTTCAATTCTTCCACATCTGCGCACCCTTTCTCAACGCAAAATTTCTTATTTCCTAATCCGACTAACCACTTTGCCTTTGGATGAAGTTCAGCAATGCCCCTGACTGACCATGTGTCTAAGTGGTCGTGGTGGTTATGACTGATGATCACAACGTCTATCCGCGGTAGATCTTCCATTTTACACGCAGGAGGCGTAAATCGTGTGTAACCAATATTAAATCCTGGACCACACTTGTTACTAAATACTGGGTCAGCTAGAATATTCATCCCTTCCATCTGGACAAGCACAGTAGCATGTCCAATCCATGTTATCTGGATGCTGTCATGTGGTGGATTTTTAACTGTTTTAATGTCGTACTTAAGGACTGGATGGACCTTTTGGATTGCCTGAAATGTGTATGTGTTAGCACAATCACACGAGTTACAACAACATACTTCCATAAATAATAAACATTGAATTGAACTTCACATATCATGTCAGACAGTTCACATAGTTTTCAATAGTTTGCATATTTTCTTTTAAGACAAATTATACTTGTAATTGGACATTCTCGATGAATTTATGACCCATATGTCCCTATATATTAGTTAATTCATGGTGTCGTTTTGATCATTTTTGTTCTTGTCCTACTCAAGGCTAATCATTATACAGACCTAATATTATCTATACAGTAATAACAATGGCCATTAATTTGTTACGGGAAGTTCCCGGGGATCACATAAAAAATCACTGAACGCGCATTGTTTTTGTGGTTCCTTAACTACGATATTGCAGGGGCTTATCCTATTGTGTTAGGCAAACGGTTTCGCTTCGCACTTCTAGGGAAAAATCGAAATAATCACAAGGTTTATATTGTTATTTGCCCTGAAGAGAACGTCGCGAAATCCGTTGGCAAATAAAATAGGACAAACCATGTAGTGAGTTTTTTTTTCATTTATAATTCTTTTGAACCGGCACACCTTCACCTTTCGATATATTTATACATAATTATATATAGCTACTGTACAGAATGCTTACGGTTTTATATTAAAAACAAAGTAATCTATAAAACGATATATATCTTACCTGTGTGTCATCCCATGGTATGTTGCTTTTTGTTGGTGTAAGTTTCCATTTCCCTAACTTGAATGCATTTGGTCTAGTAAACGGGTTTCATTTACAGATAAAGGATTCGGACGATAATAATCCAGCACTCTGTTTCGTCGTTCGAAATTCAATCGGTATTTTATCCAGGTTTTCTGCCATTTCTAATCTGATTCTATTCAACAAAAATATCTTGTATTATCTTTTCAGTACGTAAATCATGTACTTACTGTTAGTTTTTCAATAAATACAAATTAAATGAGGGAGCGACTAGCCACAATCATGAATGCGCGTTTAGGGAACTGATGCGGCTGTTGATATTGACTAGCGGGCGACAGACGCATGCATGATCAAAATAAGATCGAGTTAATGTGATTCGACCACAGGCATCTGAATCATTGTTTGTCACTAAAATGTTGTTTAAAACCATTTTGGGTACATACAATGAGATAAACAACACATCTGAAGATATTTGGTGTCTTTGCTATACAAAAACGAAACAAGGTATGTAACTCAAACTTACCGGATTTCATGGTAGAGTCCAGTGTTATGCAAATTTCTCAACCAACATAAAAACAATCCATTTTTAAATAAGTGACATGGAAAGAAGAGTCAATTACCTTTAAAATGGTGTGCGATATGTTGGTATAACTATATTGTCTTTAGACAAACAAGCATAATTCAATGTCCAATTCTCGTGTTTTTCTTTAGTCTGAAAGAGTACAGCAAATTCAAATCGTCAATTTTCCCCGTGTAAACAGTACTAAAAACAGACCTATTGAAGTTATTTTATGCTTCAGTGTACAGATAAATTAATTCCATTCCTTTATATCATAATAAGACTAACACCACAGTTTAAGAAACAACCGTATCAGTCTTCAAATTAAATACACTTTAAAATTTTGTTTGAGGCGGACATTTTGCTGACAGCGCTCAGATGTTTCTGATCAACCTCCAAAGAAGAGTATTTGACCCATCCAAGCTTGTGTGGCTCATATTCAAGCCGGTACAAAGATGTTAAATGTACATGTCAATGACATCATCTGGGCGCTTGTGGGTAAAATGGCCAGCTGCCTACGAAATTTAAAGAGGATTTAGTTTAAAGACTGATACAGTTGTTTCTAACATTGTGATGTTAGGGTTTTCGTGATATTAAGGAATGGAATTAATTTATCTGTACACTGAAGCATAAAATAACTTCAATAGGTCTGTTTTTAGTACTGTTTACACGGGGAAAATTGACGATTTGAATTTGCTGTACTCTTTCCGACTAAAGAAAAACACGAGAATTGGACATTGAATTATGCTTGTTTGTCTAAAGACAATATAGCTATACCAACATATCGCACACCATTTTAAAGGTAATTGACTCTTCTTTCCATGTCACTTATTTAAAAATGGATTGTTTTTATGTTGGTTGAGAAATTTGCATAACACTGGACTCTACCATGAAATCGGGTAAGTTTGAGTTACATACCTTGTTTCTTTTTTGTATATCACAGACACCAAATATCTTCCGATGTGTTGTTTATCTCATTGTATGTACCCAAAATGGTTTTAAACAACATTTTAGTGACAAACAATGATTCAGATGCCTGTGGATTCGACAGTACAAGTATTCATGATGTACAAATATGTGGTCTGGTTAAAGTCCAATGCTTTACTATATCATGTGGACGCATGATTCATGAATCGTAGCTGCCTACAAATGAAATAGTTGCTCTTTATATGCGTAAATGATATATTCATGTACACGTTTAGTAACTTGCGTACTGTATAAGAAATGTGTAGAACTATAAATATCTTTAGTATAATTAATTAACATAAAATATAGAATCCATGCCAGTTCATTCTACAAATACCTGTCATTGCCTATTTAATATGTTTGTCATTATAATGACTAACAAATGTCGAATTAACAGCATTGTTATGAGCTTCTTCATAAGTTTCAAATCGAAAGTAGTCTTAAAATTTAACATTAAAATTGTGTGTTTTTTCTACCAGGAAATTGATTCCTACTGATTTATTATAAGGTTATCAAATTACAACGATCTAAATAAATTCACATGTGCCAATTGGTATTCAAACAAAAAGATACTTACATAAATTCCACTTCTTCTGAAAGAAACTATAGCCCAAATGTTTGACAGCTCGTATAAAATCACTATCGTCACCTGTGAGCAAATTACTTCCGTTTTCGTTTTGCAATATTTACTTCCGCTTTCGCTTTGGAAATAACGGCCTACTTGAAAGTGGTCTGTATTTTACTATTTCCATTCGTCAAGCGTTGTATTTGTGTTTAAAGATGCCGGGTAAACGAGTTGGTATTCTTACTGAGTTCAACTACGAAGACATTGAGCTTTGGTACCCACTTTACCGCCTGAAAGAGGAGGGTCACGAAACGTTTACCATCGGCCCCGAGAAAGGGAAAACTTTCAACTCGAAACATGGATACCCGTGCAAGGCCGAGTATGGGATCGATGAAATTAAGGTAAAGTCACGACAAAAATGATTGCTTAAATTATCCATTGTGTTTATAATTACTTATAGTGTTGATAAATTGAAGTTGTACTGCATGGCTTTCTTAAATACAATCATAACATCAAGTATGTTCCATCAGTGTTTAAGCCTACATGAATGTCTTAAGAATCCAAACGATTTTTTTGAAAGCGATAACATATTTAACAGGCAAGTTACAAGTCAACACTGATAATCTTCATATATAAAACCTTACTTTTTGCAAATTTAAGTACATAAAACACTAAATTATAAATGCAAACAAAAGTTTAAAATATTATCAGTGTTTCACTGTTAACTGCATATATATTTGCTTTTATACAGCTTTAACATATCTCGATTGCGTATATTGGATAATATCATTGTTCACACTGTTGGAGTTTTAATATTTCACTTTTGGAGCTTACACACTAATTCCAGAGGGAAACACACAATGAAAGTGCCGTGCCTGTCGGTCATTGTCAGTGAAAACAGTTTTAAGTATGATGTTTCACTTCTTACAAATATGTGCCTTTTACTTTTATCTTTATTATAAAATGCATGTTTATAAATGTTCTTCATGGCCGCATAGTTATTGGTATATACTAGTGATTTACTCCTGAGTATAAAATATTTTTGTTTCGGCCAACAATCTGTTTTATTACTATCTAGGCTTGTATACAATATGTATAAAGCCTTTTATGAATTTTAATACATATACTACTTAGGAGTCTTGTATTTTATTGACAGGCCGTATTTATTGTGTATACAACCAAAATCGTAGCTTAACATGAACGTTTACTATAATGTTTGCGTTTACTGAAATACATTACTGTTTATCTTGTTGTAGATGTTCGTATTTGTACCTGTACGCGTATATATGTACTGATATTTGATTGTGCACATATGATAATGATTATTATATTTCTATAGATTTAAAAGGAGGAAATAAAGATATAGATGATCTATCTATAGAGTGTATTGAAAAGTTAAAAGAATAACGATGATGATGATGACGATGATCATCATCATCATGATGATATGTAAATATTGCTCTGGCCCCATTTATTTTCATAAAACACAGTAAATGATACAAAATAATACTTGTTTTAAAAATGCAAGTTTGATCTAGAATTACCTTTTCTTTGGAATATTCACTAAGGAACTATATTAACATAATCTATGATAACGAGCAGTTTTTTAGTAGGGTAAAACAAGATTTTGAAACAGGTTAAGCTGTTGTGTAGCAAAAGCAGTTGATATAAGGAATGAACTAAGTTTTTTGTACATAACACAAAAAATATGGAAACACTAGCTTAAATCGTACACACACACACACACACACACACACACACACACACACACACACACACACAAATATACTTACTTATACAACTATATCATTGAATTATTAGCCGATATGACGTTTTCCTCTGGACCTTATTTGTTTACTGCTTAAGCTTATTGATCAGTAGTTGCATTCACATACATAATCGTAAATGTATTAAACAAGGAGTCAACCATTTTAGTCTAATTATGTTCAAATCGTTATTCCAGGCTTCAGACATAGATGCTCTGATCATTCCTGGAGGGTTTGCCCCAGGACTACTGGCGACGTGACCAACGCATCCTAGACCTTGTTCGGGAGATGGACAAAGCAAGAAAGGTCCTCGCGTCCGTATGTCACGGACCTTGGGTGCTCATCTCCGCCAAGGTTATACGTGACCGAAAGGTCACCTGCTTCAAAGCCATTATTGATGACGTCGTGAACGCTGGCGCAAACTATTCCGACGCACCTGTGGTTGTGGATATGAATATGGTCACGTCAAGAGAACCTAAGGATTTGCCGGACTTCTGTAAAGCGTTAATTTCACTCCTTAAGTAGACAAAAACAGTCACAACAAGGGATTCTAAAGATTTGCCGGACTTCTGTAAATCGATTATTGCACTCCTTAAATCGACAAACGCCAAGTTCAGGGAGAGTGTTATAATGATCACACATACTTTGGCAGGCACTTCGGACAAAAGCAATTTTAACTACAAATTTAGTTTTTCATTACTATAATAATATTGTTAATATCTGTAAATTAGACTCTTCTCTTATATTTAATTTATTTTGTTGTGATTTCTACTTGTTGAGGTATTTTTTAAATTACGTATTCACATGGACATGATGTCTATATGCATTTTGAATTAACTTTTTAAACTATCTATGCAGTATTGGTTCGCAGCTTTATGATATATTGGATTGAATGTATAAAAACAAACAAAGCAGAAACCCAATACAATAGCTAACTGCTTTGAAAATCATCATTAATTTGGATGCTCTAAATTGAATGTGCTTGATGTACTCTTAGATAATGATAATAATAAGTTAGATAGCTTATTTCCGCAAAGGATATACGTGTCCGAAAAGTCACCTGCTTCAGAGCAGTTTATGTAGTCGTGAATGCTGGTACAAACTATGCCGACGCCCTATGTGGATATGTTTATGGTCACGTCAAGGGAACGAAAAGATTTACCAACTCCATAAGTAGATATCCATTTTAGGGAACGTCTTAAATTTTAAGACACATGGATGCGCGTGTGTAGAAAAAAACCCGGAGGATTTGCATTCAGATTTCTGTCGTTCGTATTTACTTTATAAATGAGTTTGACTTCTTTAAAACTATAATCGTTTTAATTCGTGGTGTATGAATTTAAGTTGAATGTTCAAAAGTTAAATGTCATTTGCTATTAAGTTACAATCTACTTTATTTTATGATTATTGGTTACATCTTAACATTGACGCAAACTACTCCATTTTTAGCTCGACTATTCGAAGAATAGGTGTGCTATCCTACTCGCCCCAGCGTCGGCGTCGGCGTCTGATTAAAGTTTTAGGGCACGTTGGGATTTTCACTTATAAGTCCAATACCCTACATTCAATTGACTTAATACTTCACGCAGTTGTTCATGGCCATCCCATGATGAGGTTAGATAACTCCATATTATTCTTTACACAGATTATGGCCCCTGATTGACTATGGAATTTAGGTTGAAGTTTTAGGGAAAGTTGGAATATTTATTAATAACTTATATATCCTTTGTTCAATTGACTTAATACTTCACACAGTTGTTCAATACTATCACACAATGAGGTTACATAACTCCAAATTATCCTAAATACAAGATTTGGCCCCTGATTGACTTAGGTTAAAGTTTTAGGGCAGGTTAAAGTTTTAGGGCAAGTTGGGATTTTCACTTAAAACTCCAATACCATTCATTCAATTGACTTAATACTTCACACAGATATTCAGAGCCATCACATAATGAGGTTAGATAACTCCATATGATCTTTTATACAAATTATGGCCCCTGATTGACTATGGAACTTAGGTTAAAGTTTTAGGGCAGGTTGGGATATTGTTTAATGACTTCTATACCCTTCATTCAATTGACTTAATACTTCACACATTTGTTCAGGTTACATAACTCCATATCCTTAATACAAGTTATGGCCCCTGATTGACTTAGGTTAAAGTTTTAGGCAAGTAAAAGTTAAGGGCAAGTTGGGATTTTAATAAAAAAAACTTCTATACCGTTCATTAAATGCACTTAATAAAGTTCAAAATTATTTACGACCATCTTACAACAAGAAAAATAACTCCGTTTTAAGCCTAAATACAAATTATGGCCTTTGAATTTATTTTTTTAAATTTCCTTTGAAGGGCATATTTGTATATTCTTAACCACATTTTCATAATGGGAAATCAAATTATTTGAATGACTTGCGTCATTGTTTGGGCGGGCTGGTGGGAGGGCATCATCAAAGTCACCTTATGTATCGAATATTTTAGTTAGGTTTGACATAATGAGACCACACTTGGTATTATTACATCATTATTGTATTCTAAGTCAAAGCGGCGTAGTCGAGCGCGCTGTCTTATGACGGCTCTTGTTTACATAGTTCTTGACATGAGTCCATATGGTCATATCATGTTCCGCATTTCTGAAAAGCGATAAGAAATCTTATTAAATGAGATCAAAGAATACAATTTAAGAGAGAACCGTTAGGTATTAGGTTTTTCTAAGGATTTCTACCAAATAGAATTTAGACATCACTGCCATGAAATCCATATATACGATTCATTTCACATTCATTTTTTATGAAGATACCATATTGTTTAAGACAGAGAAACCAGTAACTCTGCTATAATTGTATAAACTCAATTATTTGGCACCATCGCAGATTATAACGTTTTCAAGCTTCGATACTTTTCCGATGTTTCTAATGAAATTTGGGTGTGTTGTCGCCACGTTTAAAACTATGCGAATGAGCATCATGTCTAGTGTTCCTGATAAAAAGCACTAGCGGATCCAGGGGAAGGGGAATCCTGAATCCGACTCTGAGAAAGGTCTTTGTTAAATCGTTGGCTACTGAGTAAAAGGGTTTGTTTCATGCTCATTCGAAATGTCGCATTTGTGACGGGCTTCGCCTGGTGTCTTTAAAAAGAGTCTTTGTTTAATCATTCACTACTGAGCTTTTGCCTAAAGTTTTCAAGGTTTTTTATTATATTGCAGTTTAAAACATTTAATAATGATAGGCATAGTATGTTACCAATCAGAACATTTTAATATTTAACAAGAGCTGTCACAGAGACAGCGCGCTCGACTATTCCGCCGCTTTTCAATGTAAGGATTGAAAAGTTTTGGCGAAACATATATGGATCACTGTCAGATTAGAGTTCAATGCAATACATGATGTGCTGAGATATTAACATAAATGTGGTAACATGCAAAAGTTTTAACATAATTTTTAAGTCTAATAATAAAGGGCCATTATTTGCAAAATACAGTTAACTTATTTGCAAAATGCAGTTATCTAACTTATTCAATTACGATGGGTGGTTGAATACCATTGTATAAAGTCTCAACGCAATACATTAATTAGTTGCTGAGATATCATACTATGTGTGCTAACATGCAAGACCTTAACCAGAATTTCTAAGACTCATAATAAAGGGGCAAAAATTATATAATATAAAATGCCTAATTGGTTAATACTCCTGCTTCTTCCACTTTCTCGTCCTTGCTGACATGCTGGTTAGAGCCTGTCGCCCCTAAATCACCCGGGCCATTGTTGAGTCTCGGTGTTCCCGTTTTCTCTCTTTCCATAAAAGGCGGATCATAATCCCGGTCTTCCCCAACTATCCATGTTTCTCCAATTCGCAAGCTGAAGAACGTCTTTGGGTCCAGACCATTGTTGTACATCTGTTTTTCCAACTCCTGTGGTGGCTCCAAGTAATACTGAAGTAAAACAAGGTACACATACATACACTCTTACTTTATTATGTACAACAGAATTTCACATAGATTTTCTTTTTAAACACAATGTTAAATTAGTAATACTTTTAAATAACCATTTTAAAACTAATATTTGGACGATATAATGACCAGCTGATATCTAATAAACACACTAACTTCTAATATTGTTAAGTCCAACATTTTCCCATTAAATGATATATGGAAACAAAATTGAAACGGACTGCCGTATTAATGCTAACAATAATAAATTATGCCATTTCAATAAAATGCAATAAAATATATAAGTATGCAAGACTTTTAATTTGAACAGTTCATAAATAATCATTAAAGCGCGAATTTTAGTGTTACTTTTTGACGTCATTAGTGATCTTATATTACAACGCTTCATCGCGTCAGTTAACAACGTAACTTGGCTTTTTGGTTAAATGTACAAAAATGCGTTTTCTACGATAATTTTCCCACTTATTGCTAATTTTAGGGATGCAAGATAATATTTCAATCATGTTTTTTCCTGTCTGGATAGAAAATTCCTATCCTCGTGGCGGATTTTTCTATCCGAACGGGAAACATATAATATGTAGAGAATACTAGGTCAGTACCGCGGATGGAGGATGTTTATCTTGCAAGGCGGAGGAAAAACCGTAGCCGAGCCAGATAAACTTTTTCCATCCACGGCACTAACCTAGTATTCTATTTATCCTGTTACTTTGTTTAATTAAACACTATAATCACCTTAAATTATTAAATATCTTTAAAAGTAAGGGGGGGGGGCTGTTTTTCCCTGTTGACGTCATCACTCTCGCCCCCAAAATAGTTCTCAAAACTGTTCTTTTTCGATACGTTTATATTCAAAGTCATTGCATTTTAATACGTTAATATCAATTCAAAATATAAAAAAACACTTTTAAACGTGCATAAGCATGGATCAGTCTCCAAACATTATCTGATGATTTAAGAATTATTCCGCAAGTCACAGAGTGCAGTAGACTGGTCAAGATTCAAGATCCCGAGTGTTTACAAACAATCGCCACATATTAAATGGATTTACTGTACAGTAATTGATGTTGATAGTATTGGATGTTCAGAATTGCACCGGCAAAGAGATCATTTGTTTCTGTTGTAAGTGAGATATTGTCATTATCCACAGAAATGGAATAAACTATCGACGAGTATCGTTGAATGCTGTTTCACAGTTTCAAGCATTTACGGGTGGGGTAAGATTTTCACATCACATGTAGATTTCAGGTCGATTGTTTTGCCAGTGTCATTATTTTGCATAATGATGGGACTTTATGGGCGAGTGAATGTTGAGGTCGGCTGTTAGTGATCCATTGAAAAGATACTGAAACAGTATTAATTTGTGCTGTTCCTTTGACATTGAGAATATAGAAAAGAAGATCGTTTTCGCGGTCACATGACCACCTGACTGTAGATAAGCATCACGCGGTCTACTATCCTAATAAACTAAAGTTTACACGGCACCTTGTTATTGGACCGATTTGTATGCAAGTGACAAGATAAATACTTATAAAATGCATATAGATTTTTTAATGAAAGTTCTTGAGTTTGTTTTAGTAGTTTGTTATGGAACATTATTTTTTGGTAAATAAGGGTAAACCTAGCTGATCTTGGGTCTTCGGTAAAATAAAAATGAAGTATTCCGGAAGTGATTGTTTAATCTAAATAGTGCTCATATAATGTGTTCAATATAACATGTGGATTTAATACTTCGGACATTACCAGGATAAGTGAACACATTTTGTGAGCATTTGCATTTTGTGTGAATGCGTGTGCGAGTGTAAAATTAAAACTGATTTGATTCGTGATCACTCGTGAAATATTTACTTTCGTTGTTCAACAGTCGAAATATATTGCTATACATCGTTCACTGAAACAAATTAGTTTTCTTTTCAGTGTATGATAAAAATTGAAAGTCATTTATAACACCTTTTAAGAACAATGTATGCACTCGTAACGTTAATTCGAAAATGACGTCGTTGAAACTGTGTTCCGGTCATATGCGCTCTTTCTTTTGACTGGGACCGAGATTGGACTCAAATTTCAAACTAGTGAACAATATCAATATATATTTTCACTGTTTGAAACACTCGTTAAACTTAAAACTACCGGAAAGCATATGATAAATTATTTGCCTAGTGTAATCACTTTAAGAAATAAGGTTTGATTTAATTAAGGCCGAAAACCAAAGGAAATCAAAGAAAAGTCGATCGATAAAACTGGCGGCAAGACTTGAGGTCTGTTTATTCGGAGACAGTATCGACTGTGTCACTTGCGATTTATACATGACTTGGCTTATTTGGGGCGACAGTTTTTGTTATCAGCTGGTTGTATAACAATAAGTGTCCCCAATAATTTTACATTTTACTTTCCATTCCAAGGCGGTACCTAACAATCCTTGATAAACATACCTAGTGTTTTTATATAGTATATATGCACTGTACTGTTTGTGGAGTTTTGTGCTGTTGTCCATGGTTCTTGCTTGTGAGGTTTTTTTTGTTCTATGGCCTTTATCCCGTGCCATTAAACGGGGTTCATGTTTAAACTTTTCGTTACTAAGCTTGTTTCTGCATTTTTTTCACATAAGTATCCAAAAGGCTAGATAATTCATTCTATGTCTTCATTTCTTCGTATTACCAAATGCACTAGCCTAAGCTGACTATTTAAACTGCATTAAGCTATAAGGCCACAACAAATTGATCATTTGTTCTACGGATTTTGCCCAAAAAAAGTAGGAGCGAGCGAGCGAAAAAAAAAATTAAAATACTTTTTTTTAATTTAAGGCAATTCAGAGGCGAGCGCAAGGCGAAAAATAAAATAAAAATTAAAAAGTTTATTTCTTACTTAATTTATCATGCAATATGTCAAGAAATGCTTTTTAATTGCAAACATAGGTTCTTAGTTTAAATATAAATGAAGTTTAAATATAAATGAAACGGTTTTGATTGTATCACATGAAAATCTGTCCCAATATATAACAAATGGCAATAAGATCCAGTGCTTTACTATTACTTAAGACACTGCCGATTAAATTGCGGGACAACACAATTGAAGCAGTATTAAACAAATCTGCAAATGTGGCACCGGTCATTATATTAGAGCAGGTGGTGGAATAAAGATGTTTCCCTTTCAAGACCTCGCCTTTACCACGAACCAATGGTTAATAGGTCCGTGCCTTGAAAAAAAAATCATGACACCCTCCATAGCTTTAATGCCCGTAAGAAACAGGCCACTTTAATAACAGGCCACTTTACTACAAATCGATCAAAGAAAACAAATGGATAAGAACAAAGAATTGAGAAAATTAAAACAGTCATTTTACTTATAAAAGGTTTTATTTTTTGATTTTACTGATGTTATTTTTATACTGTACATGTATGTGTAATGCACTAGTCAATTGTAACCACAACCCCCATGGTCCGGGGAATAGCGGAGACTTTGACTTCCCGTCCAGCCAACCCCAGGTAAAACCAACGGCACTGCGGGGCCACCTGGAAGGTGAAAACACGGCCCATTTCACCGGCTATCTCCGGTATACCCCCGGTCCTGGGGGGGGGGCATGGTTACAATTGAATGGTGCATAAATACAGACTGTTTCTGAAACATTTACAAGTCCTTCTATTTTTATCATTACGAGTATAAAACTGAGAAATGCATTTTAGAATTTAAAAAATAACTCACGAAAACATGTTCATTTGTTGTAAGTCGAGTGTCCGTGTATTTTAATATAAGTTTTGCACTCAAAATCTGATTTAGTTATTATCTAACACTAAATTTTGAGTACAAAACAATGAATTACTTAAAACACACATAAATAATTATTGCCTTCGACGCTGTGAAACTGTTGTTGTTTACTGAAGACTATAATCCATTGACTATGACACTGATTTTCAATTAAAAATGTGTTTTTTACATTAACGAAAACTGAAAGTATCCTGCAAATTAATACCGGAAATAGATAACAACGGTGCGTCCTGCAAAATATTCCCGACAAAAAAGACTGTCAACAAATATCGGCTGTTTTGCGGTTACCCGGACCTGATTTTGTCCTGACACGAGGAAAGTTTGCTCGCGGAGTATGTAAAGCATGGAAATACCTTAAAAAAGGCGAAGTCGACGTTGCAGGTTCAAATTTTAAGTAAAAAAACTTCAGAAAATAGAGGAAATTCAGAAGTAAAAAAAATAAATAATATGCGCGGCCAAATAGTAAGTGCGGGCGCAAAAAAAAGTTTTTTTATTATTTTTTTTCGTTTTTCGAATTTTAGGTGCGGCAAATCCGACGAACCAATGATCAATTTGTTGTGGCCTAACGTGTGCAATGAAATTGTGTATGTCTCATTGCACGTGTGGTGTAAGTTAAATATTAATAAGTCAGACTCTCTGCACCGGGAATAACAGTGGAACAGACAGTAATACCTCGTTTGTCAGTTCAAATGTTCCCCAGTGAATACCAATTGAGACTCTACAACGTATGTCCATGTGGATTTTCACTGCCTCCTCCGGGTTCACCCTCTCAAATTTAGTGATGAATCTGCAAACATATGAACTGTATATTCAATTTCAAATTTGTTAATTTTCCTTGGATGACTCGTGCTTTTCAACTTGACAAATTTTTCATGATCACCTCATCAACATTAAAAGCATTGTGTAACATAATTACCTGGGCTCATATGCACCTATTGGTATTGATGCAAGATCAAAGGGTCCATATTTTCGGCCAATCAAATTAAATAGCTCGTCCTGATATCCTGTGTCCCCGGCAAAGTAATACTTGTATTTCGGGCTTTCCACTACCCATCCACACCATAGAGCCTAATAAAATATGAGTGAATGTATAAACATGTGTGATTTTTAACCTTTAAATACCTACACGAATCCTTGACATATAAACTAAACATAATTGAGCACCACATGAATCGATGTTAATCATGATGCTCTTCAAATTCTAATATTTGAACGACTGTTAAGTGAACATTTTTCAAAAGCATCATCAGAAGAGACTTCTGCTTGTGCTTACTTCTCATTTTTGTAAATATATACTTTAATTGCTAGAAGAACTAATTCTTGATATGTCATACTTACAAATATTGACTACCATGATTACTTTGTGATTATCTGTCTACTTCATATAATGTTTTTTCAACTTAATTGTATTTATTAAAATAAATACTGGTTAAGCCAAAAGCATTATCTTACATTGTTGAAGTCAAGTGGATATCGCTGGCACCAGTGTTGTGTTGGAGTGCATACAAATGTGAAGGAACCAATACTTGTACTTTCCCACCATTCCATCTCTTCCACATTTGCGCATCCTTTGTCAACGCAAAATTTCTTATTACCTAATCCGACTAACCATCTTGCCTTTGGATGAAGTCGAGCAATGTCCCTGACTGACTGAGAATCTAAGTGGTCGTGGTGGTTATGACTGATGATCACAACGTCTATCTGCGGTAGATCTTCTACTTGACACGCGGGAGGCGTAAACCGTTTGTTACCAAGTTTTATGCCGGTCGGGACGAGCTTAGTGCGGCTGTCGAGAGTTGTCAAAATAGGAGGTCGCGGGAGTTGTCGATTCGTTGAGGAGATTGTTCCCGAAAATGGGAGCTTCACTGACTGAGCTGAATAATGAAGATGAAGTTTATTTGAAAATCAAGTCCTTTATTTATTCTGAAAGCAAACACACACACACATATATATATATATATATATATATATATATATATATATATATCAATAAACACAAAGTACAAATAGATGTTACAAATACTTAAACTAATTTGGGGAAATTAGCATACAACTCGCTTTTAAAAATGCATGTGAAAGGTTAACTGGTTGACAACATTTCATATTACAATTAGTTTAATTTAATAATTGTTTGTTTAATAACTTTAATAAAATGAACTTTATAAATACTTGCAAACAGAAATAACATCTGTACATTTCTCAGTGAGTTCATATTTTAAGACAAATAATTGAATAACATAATTTCCACATAATTCAAACTTGTTATTATATGAATATAACTTCTAAATGTTTTAACAATAAATTCACAAAATATTAAAACTATTATATTTAAAAGTACTTTGATAAAATAAATTGAGTTAAACACAAAAAAGTAATATATAAAAATAATGACAACATACCTGAATAATGAAGATGAAGTTTATTTGAAAATCAAGTCCTTTATGATTTTCAGGACACAGGCTTCATCTTAAATACTAAGTTTTTAACAATATGATACAGATCTCAGATTTGATAAGCATCATTAAATCATTAACTTGTCAGTACAAAAATTCTAAAATTGAAGCTGAGTATCCTGAGGGATTGTGCTACTGTTTTGAAGAAAAATATATGATAGGTTGACATCAATTAAGGTAATTAAAGGAAACCACTTAGCCTAAGGTGGCCAAATTATTAAACTTAAAAACAAGTTAAGAATCTAAAAAGATATTTATTAACTGCCAAAAATATTATACAGGCTGCAGGCATTAATATGTTTACATGATGTATAGACATGCAAAGTTCGAAAAGGAGTTTTAGTCATAATAGTTATTCTTAAACTATATCTAAATAAGTAATTCTGAGTTAAACAAAATACACATATTATCCAAATAAAAACAAATATTTGTAATTACAATTATCATTTTTACATAAATTTATATTTAATTTATGTAGCAAAAATGTGGGGCATAATACAAGTTTTATTCCGAAACCAGCTGGACCACACTTCTCACTGAATACTGGATCAGCAAGTATATTCATCCCTTCTATCTGAACAAGCACAGTAGCATGTCCAATCCATGTAATTTGGATTTTGTCATGTGGCGGATTTTGTACTTTTCGAAAATCGTATTCCAGAACTGGATGGACCTTTTGGATTGCCTAAATTGTATAATCAACATCAGCCCCTAATTTCTCGAAGTTCTTAAGCTTAACAGGCTCAATCAGCTTATTTCATTCAGCCAAAATACATACTCAAATTTGGTTATGTTAGAGGAAAAATGATTTATTGTGAATATCATTAAACATTATTCTTTATTGAAGTCTAAAAACATTAAACAAATTCAATACAAAAATAGTGAGCTATAGTATGCTTGTAATTGTACATTCTCGGTAGAGATTTGCAGTATTTCTGACTTATACGTCTGTATTAATTAGTTATTACATTGAGTCGTTTTGATCATTCTTCTTCGACTCTTGGCCAATGGCAATGACCATTAATTTGTACTGGAAATATGATAAAAATCACTGAAAAATCATTGTTAATGTGGTTCCCGGTTTAGCTTCGTGCTCCTAGGGACAAATCGAAACGATCACAAGTTTGTTGTTATTTAATAAAAATACATATATATATCACGATATATATTACCTGTGGGTTATCCCATGGTATGTTGCTGTGTGTTTGTCCAAGTTTCTATTTCCCTAACTTCAATACACTTGGTTTAGTAAACGGGTTCCATTCACAGACAAAGGAGTTGGTGGAAAAAAATCCAAACCGTCGGTGTGTTCGAAATTCAAACGGTACATCCGCGTTTTCTGCCATTTTATAATCTGCATTTATCCAACAAAAATATCTTATATTATCTGTACAGTACTAAAACATGAATATACATGCACAGTTAGTATTTCAATAAATACAAATTAAATAAGGGGGTGTCTAGCCGCACTAATGCGCGTTTAGGGACTGAATCAGTTGTTTATGTGGACTTAGGGGCTTCACACATGCATGATCTAAAAATGCAAGAGCGATTAAATGTGATTCGACAGTACAAGTTTTATGTTCAAGTATGAGGTCTGTTCAAAGTTCAATGCTCAACATTATCATTGGAACATGAATCATAGTTCCTTTGCTCCTTATATACATAAATTATAAGAATCATATACACGTTTAGTAAATTGCGTATATTGAATGTGTTCTATAAATAACTTAAGTATAATTAATAAACATAAAATATGTTAAACAATGCCAGTTCATTCTACAGATACCTGTCATTGCCTATATAATATGTTTGTCGCTATAATGACTAAAAAATGTCGAATTAACACTTTATATATATATATATATATATACTGGCATGGATTAACACACACAGAGAGTTATATAACTTACTTTAAGATTACCTCGAATTTTTTCAGCACTGAGAGAGAATCTCTACATACTTAACCTTACTTTTTCCATAAAGTACATAAAAATCACTAAAATGAAAATGCCATGTTTCAAACAAAAGTTTAAAATGATTTCAGTGTTTCACTGTACAACGCATATTTGTTTTTGTTCAACTTTAAACCTATCGCAATTGCGCATATCTGATATAATTGCTCACTCAGTTTACTTCACTTGTGGAGCTGATACCACTACTGTGGCGTAGCTAGTCATTTATTCATTTGGATTCATAATTATGATCGGGGGCAGGTTCCTCGGAAAATTTTGAAAACCGTGATGCAATCTGGGCGTTCTGGGGTGCTTTATTTAGTATTGGAAAATGGACAGTGTTAGGCTCATGTAGTCGAGTAGACATACTGCAACTTTTGCTGATTTTCTTTTGACCGAATCATGTGAATTCAGCCGCGTACTCGCATATAGGCAGCTTTACGCGCATGCTCTAACTCTAAAGGAATACACATGCCGTGCCCGTCAGCCACTGTCAGCGAAAACAAAATGTATTTTGGTGTTTCGCTTCTCAGAAAAATATGTGCCTTTAACTGTAATCTTCATTGTAGTTTGCATGTTTACAAATGTTCCTTATGGCCGCTAAGTCATTGGTTCATAATAGTGACGTACTCCTAAGTTTAAAAAAAATATAAAATAAAAAAAATCTAAAATGAGTTATAAGTCGTCTTGTTTTTTATTGACATGCCGCATTTAGTGTGTATACACGCATGATTGTAGCTTTACATGAACGTTAACTATAATGTTAGCTTTTACTGAAATACATTGCCGCAAGCGGATGTCGGGGGGAGGGGTGCACCGGTGGGTGCCTCCATCCCCTTAAATCGTCCAAGTACTTTTTATTTCAATATAGGAGAAGTAAAGAAATAGAATAAGCCCAAAATGCACCATTTCGGAAAATAACAATTTAAAGCAAATAATTTTCGTTTCGGAGGGAGGGGCGCAAGTAAAAAGGGTAAGCCCATAAGTTACGCTCCCTCTTACATTGAATCCTTCAGCCGCCCCTGTTTATCTTGTTGATAATATGTTTGAGCATGTACGCGTATATATGTACTGATAATTAAATTATTATTTGATTGTGTAAATATGATAATGAGAACTATTTTTGCGCAAATCGTATTTAAAAGAAGGAAATCTAGATATCTATATATAGAGTGAATTACTTTAAAAAAGATCAATGAAATATGAAACAAGTACAATGTATTGTATTTATTACAACTAATATAACACACCATCCAGTCAAGCTAAAGATGTTAAATTCAAAACAGAGATTGTAAACAAAATAGGTCTTGTATTAGCAACGGTATCTAATGTTGATATATAATTTAAATATGTAACTCATATATACCACAATACAACACACAAAATATTGCCTGGTTACGAATCGCATTTCTCATTCTCAATATTCTCATTTATTGGATTGATTCAAAATAATAATAGGTTGGGTTTTTTTAAAGTATTACCTTTTCATTTGAATATTCACCAAGGAACTATATTAACATTATCTATGATAACTAGCAGTTTTAGTAGGGTAAAACAAGAATTTGAAACATTTTAAGCTGTCGTGTGGCGTCGTGTGGCAAAATCAGTTGAGATAAGAGATTGACTTTTTTGGGGACATGACTCAAAAGAACGATGGAAACACTCGCTCTGTCTTTGTATATACACACATATATTTATTCACTTACTTACAGGACTTGATCATTGAATCATTAGCTGATATGACGTTTTGCTCTGGACCTTATTTGTTTGCTACTAAAGCTTATTAATCAGTAATTGCATTCACATACTTAATCGTGAATGCATTAATCAAGAGTCAAACATTTAATTATGTTCAGATCGTTATTCCAGGCTGTATACATAGATGCTCTGCTCATTCCTGAAGGATTTTCCCCGGACTACTGGCGGCGGGACCAACACATCCCAGACCTTGTTCGGGAGATGGACAAAGGAAAAAAGGTTCTCGCGTCCGTATGTCACGGACCTTGGGTGCTCATCTCTGCCAAGGTAATACGTGACCGAAAGGTCACATGCTTCGAAGTCATTATTGATGATGTCGTAAACGCTGGCGCAAACTATTCCGACGCACCTGTGGTTGTGGATATGAATATGGTCACATCAAGGGAACCTAAAGATTTGCCGGACTTCTGTAAAGCGATTATTGCACTCCTTAAATACACAAATAGGAAGAGTGTTATAATCGCGCATACTTTTTTCAGGCATTTCGAAGAAAAGCACATTTGACTACCGAACTTATATTTTCATTACTATAATAGTATTGTTAACATCTTTAATGACTCTTCTCTTATATTTACTATCGTGATTTTTGAATTTAGACGTCATTGCCGTGAAATCCCTATATACGATTCATTTCACAAGTTAATAGATACAAGTTTTGTCTGATGAAGAAAATATGTTGTTAAAGACAAAGAAACTAGTAACTATGCTATAATTGTATATACTTAATTTTTTGGCACCATCGGTACCCACCGAAATAGATAAAAGCATTTTCAAGAATCGATAGTTTTCCGATGTTTCTATTGAAATTTGGGTGCTTAATAGTTAGTAAGAATGTTTTTAATCAGATGGAATGTTATTAGCCTACTACGTCAAAGCTAAGAAGTGTATGTTGTCACTACGTTTAAATCTATGTGAATCGGCATCAAGTCTAGTGTTCTTATACGGTATACCTCGAATATTACCGCGTACCATTTGATGCGAGGCCAGTCAATGTAGTAAGGAGGATTTAGAAGTAGTCTTTTTGTCATTCATGCATTAATAAATCAAGTTTTTTATGTTTCTATAACGAGTAAATTGATTCACAGGTTCAAAGAGAGTGCCATATAACAGATACCATGCAGGTCAATGATCATTAGTGTTTTCCTTTTCTATGAATGACACCTGGAAGAGGTTGAATGCTCTGTTTTGTGGATCGGATTTTCGTTGCTTGCCATTACTTTATTGGGTACATCATCTGAACAGCGAGTTTTCTCTTTCATTATGTATATCAATGAAAATCCTCTAATGGCAAATAGATTTAAATGGTATTAAGGGACCAAAACCTCGAGCGGATCCTGCTAAAGACATGCATCACTAGGCCTGATACATATTACCCCGGCTGTAAATTTAAATCAGATCTGAATGTACACTATATGGTAAAAAGGTCACAAGTCTGTGGAAAATACTCCGAACAAACCCAGCTGAACGCATGCACCACTAGGCTTGATGAAAAAAGACTGAGAGATGAAGCACGAAAAACTTCTGGTACACTAGACTGTGGAAAAAATAAATTAATGGTAAAATACGAAAGGTCACAGCGCTGTGTATATAGTCCGAGCAAACCCTTCCGACGGATATAATGAAGAAGTTTGTTTAAAATAACATACAGAACATCAACATAAATATGTTGACGTAAGCAACATATTACACTTATATGTTTTTCAAATTGCAGATATATTTTATTTTACATCTCAAGATTTCAGCTTATGTGCCTTTAACATAACACGTACAATCAATATTGAGCATTTGGAAGCACGTAATAAACACAAAGTGTTTTTTTTCAATTCAGTTGTGACTGCTAATTGACAGTTCTTGAAGTATACATGGGAAGTTCGTGCAGTACGAGGTTAAACCACATGCAAGTCCGAATAAGTTCCTTGAGAGAGAGAATCAAAACACAATAAATCAGATCTCTGACAACACTGTATATATTGTCACACTCATTATCTATCTCGTGCTGAACGACCTGTTGGCTTAATTCCAGAAGCAGAATCTTGATTGTTACGTGGCGATGGGGCATCTGGAGACAAACTTCTTCTCGGTTTAGAACGCCCTGTTAGTTTAATTCCAGAAGCAGAATCTTGATTGTTGCTTGGCGATGGTGCATCTGGAGACAAACTTCTTCTCGGTTTAGAACGCCCTGTTGGTTTCATTCCAGTTGCAGAATCTGCATGATTGTTGTGTGGCGATGGTTCATCTGCAGAAATTCTTTTCGGATTAGAACGCTCTGTTTGCTGCACTTCACTTTTCGTTTTAATATCCTGGCATATTCTGTGAGTCCTATGAAGGTGATCACTTTCGCATTTCTGCAGAGCGGTCTCCCTTTTATAGCCACTTAGATCTCCATCAAATGGACCATTTGTCAGTCTCGGTGTTCCCTCTTTTTCTCTTTCCATGAAAGGAGGGTTATAATCCCGGTTTTCCCCTACTACCCATGTCTCTCCGATTCGCAAATTGAAGAACGTCTTTGGGTCCAGAGCTCTGTTGTACATCTCTTTTTCCAGCCGCTGTGGTGGCTCCAAGAAATACTGAAAAATAACTAATTGTACAAAAAACCATCAGGTATCTGACAGTTTATTAAAATGAGTTTAATACTTGTTCGTCAAGAAATATTATTCGCTTCAACTGAGTAGTCATGATACCTGGACATACGCACATACACTTTGAACAATGGCATAATTGAAAACGACGGAAAGGTTCACATATCGTGTGGCCGTATTCATAATAGCTTCTTTACTTTAGTTATTTCCTAACTTTAGTCTATTTCTCACTTTTTTGATAGTTAATTAAACGAAATATGCTTTTAAAATTAAAGTATGCGTTTTATGTTTTTTTATCATACCACAAAATATATACTTAAATAAGATAGTGAATTAAGTTAGGAAATAACTTAAGATGCTTTATGAATACCAAACCAGTATCATTTCATTTTTGTGCAGTTTTCCCAGATGTATGTTCAAGGCCGATGTCACGATCGGAAGCCATGACAATAACAGCTATTCGTAGACGAGCGTCTGATGTTCCCATCACATAGACACGGTTTCATCTTTTACTTGACTTGATTAGAAATCTTTTTTTTTATTCTTTATATTAATCATCCTAAAATAACTGTATGTTATAAGTTGAAATTGATATGTTCTTGTTTGATAATTTCATAGCTAGGTGATCTAGAGTCATTACAGTAAACCAGGTTTTTCTCATATGCTATCTAAAGATTGTATTCAGCAGGACTTGTTTAGATTATTGTAGAATTTTCTATTTACTCCAATTATTGACGTGTTACAATAAGTAATATTCTTACAGAATTTAAAGCTGCACTCTCACAGATTTACCGTTTTGACATTTTTTTTCCCTTCTTTTTTTCTTAGAATGATTCAAATTCCGTAAATAGCTAATAAACAGTAATATAAGACTACTGACAAAAGATCAGATCGCATATTTGAATAATGTTTTATGGCTAAAATCGTTACTAACACTTTAAGAAAAATGCATAAAACATGAACTTTTGAACATAAATATAAAAACCTGCGATCTGTTTTTTGTCAGCAATCTTATATCACTGATTTGACGCATTTTTGATATGAGATTGCAGGTTTACAAAGTTCTTGAGGATTTTTGTACTACGTTTTGAAACATTTCTATAAGTTTTAGAAAAGTACAATTTCTCTGATTTATGTGGTTTCTGTTACCTTAGTTAGTCTGTAAAAGTTTAACTAATTCTAGATTTTTTATATAAAATTTTGGATTTAATTAAATACTTAATATGTGAAAAACTACAAAAAGAAACTCAGTAGCAAAACGTAGCATAAATCCAGTTTTATGGCACTGGGTAAACGCGCCAAAGACATAGAGGACAAAAACAAGAAACATGGAAGAACAGTTCAAAACTCCACAAACAGTACAGTGCTAACATACTATATATAAAGTATTATGTGAAGTGTTCTGAAACTGTTGTTTGATTTTAAATAGTGTTCATAAAGTGTGTTGCATGTGGAATTAGATATGTGCATCAGGCCCCAATTTCTCGAAACTTCTTAAGTCCCTTATAACAGGATTAAGCTTAAACCACTATTTTTTGTCTTTCAATATTTTGCGTTTTATATACTCAATCAAATGTTTTAATATTTAAGAAAGGAATTATCGTTACGATTATCACAATAAACCATTTCTCATTTATAAAAATTCAATTTAAGTATGTATTTTTGCTAATTGAAATAAGAAGCTTAAGCCGATTAGGCTTAAGAAGTTTCGAGAAATTGGGGCCAGGATCAGTGAATATTTTGTGAATTTGATTTTGGACTTTATTATTTATCCTAAGTTTTTACACATTTGATTTGAAATGTCTTTGTAAAATTGTTGGTTAAATAAACTTTGTTTACAGTTTGTTGCTGACTTTCATTCACTGTTGCATTAGGAGGTCTTAACAACGTAACGGCATTATGATTCTCCCGTTTTTAATAAACGCCAATTTCTGTGTAAGATCAAATTTGATCACAAAACATATAATTATTTGCTTGGTGTAATGATCACTCAGTGGTTTCTTTCTCGATTTTACGCTGAAAACCAACACTTCGTCAATTATTCTCTCAGATTTATATTCTGTAAATCAATATATGTTGTACAGAGGAAATGGTTCGCAGTAATACAGTACAAATGGTAATGAAAAATATCCCATAAAAACACCCTTTTTAAAGCCCCATAACCTATATTTGTGTTGTAATCTAATGAAAAATATTCTGAAAATTTCAAAACGATATTTACTTGTAAGACAGTTTGATCTAAAAATATACAGAAATAAACGAAAGGTAAATAGAAATATTCGTCGGCAGCAAAACTTGAAATTGGTAATATAAGGTGGTGCTTCTAGTCGGGGACCTTATCGACTGTGTCATTGGGGTTATATTCATGTACCAGTTTGGTTTCATAGAGCATAGACACAAAATACTTGGCGAAATGGGTCAACATTGGGTTGTTTTTGTTTTGTGTGAGTCGATCTGATCATACTGTAGAAAAAGAAATTATAATATGTAGGGAAGTTCTTGTCATCTGCTAGTTGGATGATAAGAAGTGTCAAAGAGATTAGATTCTATGGCTGAGAGAGTATGACAGGTTCATCTCAACCCGAGGGTAGGGTGTGTTGCGGAAACGAGTTTTTTTCCCCACCTCAGTTAAACAAAATGAGGTAAAATTTATTTTTTCACTTGAACTTTTTAGTGCGTTGTGAAAATAATGCGCGTATAGATAAGTGATTGTTCGTGGTTGTCGTGGATATGCGCGCAGTGATTCAGATCATGTATATAGTCAAATCCTTCTTTATAAAGTTTTGAGGAGAGTGTAGTATTATTTCTTGAATGGGGCGTGAATTTTTTTATGATGGCATTTGAAGCTAGAAATGATTTATTTGGATTTAAATATTTCCACAAGACAAGGTTCCATGATGCTACAGATGACAGACCAGACTTGAACAACGGAGGTTATTGTGTGATGAGAATGTCCCTTTAATAAATTGTGATTTAAATTGATATAAGTTATTCGAATGATGGTGGGTATGTCTCATCGTACATGTGGAGTAAGGTAACTTTTAACTAAATATTAAGAAGTCAGACTCGCAGCACCGTAAATCACAATGGAAGAGACAAGGAGGTTTACCTCATTTGTCAGTTCAAATGTTCCCCAGTGAATACCAATTGAGACTCTACTATTTATGTCCTTGTGGATATCCACAGCTTCCTCCGGATTCACGCGCTCCAATTCGGTGATGTATCTGGGCTCATAAGAACCTATTGGGATTGCTGCAAGATCAAAGGGTCCATATTTTCGGCCAATCAACTTAAATAGCTCATCCTGGTAGCCCGTATCCCCGCCAAAGTAATACTTAAAATTTGGGCTTTTCACAACCCATCCACACCATAGCGCCTGAAATATATCAATGAGATGTTTTAATATGCATGTGTGCATGTTAGACCTTTAATTACGTAAACACATTTTTGACTTCTGCACTAAAAATTATTTTAATTTTATTTTTAATTGAGCACCAGATGACGCGACGGGTTTATAATTATCGTTAGTTTAAAGTTTTCCACCAAAAGACCGCGTGTCAGTATCTTACATTAGCTCTTGCTCAATCTTTTTTTTCATTATGCATTATGTATGTGTTCTACTAGTAACGACTGTAAAATAAACATTTTCAGAGGCATCATCTTACATGGTTAAAGCCGTCTGGATATCGCAGGCACCAGTGTTGCGTTGGCGTGCATACAAATGTAAATGCACCAACAGTTTTAGGTTCCCACCACTTCAATTCTTCCACATCTTTACATCCGCTCGTCTTGCAAAACTTTGCATTGCCTGAACCAACCAACCACTTGGCATCTGGGTGATGTTTAGCAATGTCCCTGACTGACTGTGAATCTAAGTGGTCGTGGTGGTTATGACTGATGAGCACAACGTGTATGGGCGGTAGATCTTCTACTTGACACGCAGGGCACCGAAACCGTGTGTAGCCTAATTGTAAGCCAAAACCAGCTGGGCCACACTTCTCACTGAATACTGGGTCAGCTAGAATATTCTTTCCTTCCATCTGAACAAGCACAGTAGCATGTCCAATCCATGTTATCTGGATTTTGTCTTGTGGCGGGTTGTTTACTTTTTGAAAATCGTAGTCCAGAACTGGATGGACCCTTTGGATTGCCTGAAATGTTCATGTATAAGCTCAATCAGAAATATATAAATTAGAGCTATGTGTAGGAAGTAGCATTTTATTATAAACGATATACTGAAACTCCTAACGCATCAGCTATTGCTAAATTTAAAATGAAATTTTCAATCCCATTAGAGCACAAACTATCGTGAAATGTGAAATGGATAAAGCAAAAGCTATTTCATCGAGTATTTGAATACAGCACGTTATGATGACATCCAAAAAATGAATTCTGGATGGTTAAGGACAAAACATAAGAAGAAATGTTGTATGACAAAATGATCGATCATTCTATTGTTCAAATAATATAAAGATGAAAAACCTAACGATTATTCATGATTGCTTTAAACATAAACCAGAATAATGTATTGAATTTGCATGGTTTTCATTCTTTTCAAAAGCCGTTTATAAAATCAAACAGAAGTAAAATTTGAAAGTTTTTTTGAGCCAGTATGAAGAAATTGGATACAGTTTCTTTCGTGATTTCCAAGATTATAAAAGGAGAATCTCATTCTTTGCATGCTAAACTAAACAGCAAAAAGAGATCACATAAGGAACTCTATGCAACTGCTTTGCTCATCGTTATAAAAGGTAATGTTCAATATGCAAATAAAAAAACCAGCGAAATAAGATCACTAGTACGTATTTAATCCATATAATTAAGTTTCAAGTTTTATTAACAGACTATCAAAAAGTCCAAAGCCGATGTGGACAAGTACATACATTAAAGGAGTTTACTATTGATTCAATGCATATAGCATACGAGTAAAACAATCAAAGTTCAATATTGAATAATATAATGTATAATGCAATTTTGACAACAACATTATTTTTTCAATTGATTGCCACTACAGGACTTTCAAATGCTCCATCAGAATCTTATTTTACTAATTCACTAGTGTTAACACCAGTAAGTGAAAAATGTATCCCGATTTTCCTAATGAGAAACCTAACGTTTTTTAGTATAACATGAGTCAAAAAGTGTTCTCTTTATACCGTGTGGTGCAATGATGACGAAACTACATTGCAACAATGTATTTAAAAGAAGCTTTCAATATATTCCTTATTATTAGATAGCCCTTAAGGAGTTGGCATTAGTATATTGATGAATGTTGTTTTGTATTCAAAATAATAAACAATGATAAAAATCAGAATTGAGTTCGGATTATTTTTAACTGTGTGAATCGTGAGAAGTTATGCTATGTTTATAAGACTGCTTTCAGGAGGTCTCTAGTGAGCATGTAATATTATTTGTTCTTAAAATTTATATACAGTCGAACCCGTTGGCTCGAACCCGATTGCTTCGATTTTCCCGTTGGCTCGAGCTGGATGGATAGGATCGATTCTTTCTACTGAAGTATTGCTTCTTGGCTGATTTTTTTCCGAAGCTTGAGGTATCATTGCCAACTTTGGAGCTTATCAGGGTAACGATGGTCTCTATCGATTTCTCCCCTCAGTGCAATAGTAGCGTTAAGATAAGCTAGTTTAGCACTTATTTATCTATTGGACGCAGTGTGAGATTAAGGCAGATAAGATTCTTTTACATATTATATTCCGTGTCTATTTGTTGAAGTCTATAATTGATCGTTTATCAAGACATTTAATTGGGACCATTTCCACACCTTTATTTTAACAGTTTGGTAATTTTTCTAATAGCAGTGTAACACAAATTTGGTTGTGAAATTTCGGAAAGGAACAGCTAAAATGAAATATTATCTGCAGCTGCTTTCATTTAGTACCGGTCTTTAACGATACAAGTTAAAATGTCATTGATGTTGTATTGACAATAAGACAGGTATACTCTTTTATTCTATAACAACACGTTGATTAAATTGCATTTTGACACGTTATGTAAACCTAGTGCACTCGTTACTAAAAATATGCTGACAAAATTCCATGTAACACATTTTTTGCCTAATCAAAATTATATTTACGCTATTTTTATAAACATGTTTGGTTGAGTGCAAAATGGTAGACCAAAATGTTTACCATTAAGAATTAGAACTTAAGCATTACTAATGAACATGTTGATTCAATGTAGATATGTAAATTATTATCTTATTTATTATGTTTCATAGCCCATATGTATTTCCAAAATTTCCAATGAGACTTGAAACATTAACATTTTATAAGAAAAGTATTACGTTTTAACTGTCTGTAATAGTGATTGCGATTAAAAATGGGAATAATTTTTGCTAAATATATTACTTTCTTTTTATTGAAAAAAACAACAATGTATGACATTTCTTAACTACTAATGTAAATGAATAATCGAGTATCATGTATAATTTCAATTATATGATAATGATAAAAGGGCAAAATCCGAAATAGTTATGGAATAATTTTATTGCTATAAATGACAAACTTCGTTGCACATTTTACACACAAAGTGTCATAACCTTGCCGATGGATTATTTCTAGCCTGCTGTGGGGTGGGCCATAAAACCATTATCGTACAGTTGAATACACAATTCTGGGCATCGATTTTCTACAAAAATTATATAAATGTTCAAAAAGGACCAAAAGATATTTAAAATTCATTATTTCGAAAAGTGCATTTGAAAGAGAAAAAAATATGCATCGTAATCCGCTGAAAGCTAAGCGATCGGATGTCTATAATGACTTTAAATAGCAAAACAATTCTTAGTTCCTTCTTATTTCAATGTAACTTTAAATGACCAACAAAACCCTTAAAAAGGACCAAAATGTAAAAATCATACAATTAATACAAAACCATCATCTTCAAGGGCAAGAATTATCCTAACATATACGTAGGAAGTAAGTTGATCTGTTGAAAGACTAAGTCGTGAGAACTGTTAAACAATATTTTCCCTATTTAACTCTATAGGCACTTATGCCTCAGCGGATTTCTCCAAAGTTGGCAATGTTTTCACCGGTTCACTGTAGTTCGAGTCAACGGAGTTCGTCTGTGAACTCATGTTTTTCAATTCTAATTTTAGAAGTTGCTTTTAAATTCAATTTGAGCAAGTACTTATGAAAAACTTATGATCATGTTTCATTGATTTGTACATGTATCTAATTGTATAATTTCTTACCTGTAGGTCATTCCACGGTATGCCGCTATTATTTGGTTCAAGTGTCCAGTCTAATAACAGCAATGGACCTGGTCTTGAAAACGCTTTCCAACCACACCTAAACGAAATCCGGCCTTTCTTTGTCAGAAACTTTTCGGGAACATCGGAGTCCTCTGCCATTGTGTTTTCAAGTTTTATTTTCTACAATAACGATATGATTAGCATTGCATTACTATGAATAGTATTTCACGAAATAAATAATTCCTAAGCAAATAATATCGACATTGTAGTGAAATAAACGTAGCATGTGACTGTTAGTTTGCACAGGCAATGAATCATACTTAATGTAGCTGACCTGATTTTACTGGCGGATACAAGGGGGGGGGGGGGGGGGGGGGGGGTGGGGGCGGCGGCGCAATAGTTAAGAAGAAAAAGAGTAATAAAATTCACCCCCACCTTGCCAAAACTTTAAACCAAAGAAATATCGGTCCCAAGGGGGGGGGGGCGTAAGTTAAAAGGTAGCATCCCTAAGTTACAAAATAAAAAAAGCATTATGATATTGCCCAAAACTTCAAACCGAAAGTATACATTTGACAATATAGCATTACATGTACCAATTACACAACTGTGCTGATATTCAGGGAGATCTAATTAGGATAATACGTTATCACAGCTCCATATTTGAAAGTTGGAAAAATTGATGTTTTCACCAAAACTGTAGGCTAATTCTATTTCCCATTCATTTTGCCATTATTTTCAGGCTTCCACTTGAAATCGCTTCGGACATTTACTGTTTTTAACACACATATATATATGTTTTATGACGGCTGATGTAACGGTACACATGAATCATGATAGTTCATACTGCCTGATATTTTTAAACTACTGACCCATAATCAGCGTACACGTATCTATACAGTTCACAGGCGGCAAAGTTATGTTGACAGGATCCACCTCATTGACACTTCTCTCCCCTGCCCCAACCGAAATGATTCGACCGAACATGAGCATTAATACACAAAACCTGGATATCGACCAAAAATGCCACGAAAAAAAGTTCCCAATATATTCTATTATTACTTATTTAAAAAAAAACTTAATAATAGAATATACATTGGGATTTTTTCGTGGAAATTTTGTTTGATATATAGGTTTTTATGATTAATGATCATGGGTGGGTCCTGTCAATGTAACTGCCTCCTGTGCATATGTTTGGCAAAGTACCACGTCTTATCTTACATTTTAAGTATGTCATTGCCTATTTAATATGTTTTTCAATATCAATTATTACTTGCAAACGTAGAATTAGCCGTTCTCACTAACTGCAACGAATTTCTTCGCGAAATTAAAATCGAAAGGAGGCCATTTTTTACACTGAATAATGATGGTATTTTTACCCAGATATCCTTTAAATAAAATTAATTATTATTATTAGGTAATCAACATTAGAGATATCTAATGAAATTCACATGTGCCAGTTGTAATTCCAGCAATCAGATACTTCATCAAATTCCATTTCTTCTGAAAGAAAAATGTAAACCCAATTCTTGACAGCACGTAGAAAATCACTATCGTCACCTGTACTTCCGTTTTCGTTTTGCAATATTTACTTCCGCTTTCGCTTTGGAAATAACAGCCTACTTGATACTGGTCTGTTTTCATTCGTGAACCGTTGTATTTGAGTTTAAAGATGCCAGGTAAAAGAGTTGGTATTCTTTCATGCTTTTTGATGAAATATTGGGTTTTATCAGTGAAATGACAACAGTGAAAATATCAATTCAAAATAAGGAGTGAAAATATCAACTTTCAGAACTACTTTTAAAATCCTTTGTAGTTACTTCCCCTTGATCAAAACAGAACACTTCACTTTGAACCAGAAAATGTTGGCAAATTTAAAGAAATGTTTTATAATTTTAAATAAATACATATTTGAAAATTAACAACTTACCGTTTATTACCGGTTATCCCGTTTTTCAAACGTTTTCTTGATCTTGAAGCTGAATGTTCATTTGCTTTCACATTCGGAGCTCCTCGGCCATTTTATCGACAACAACCTCGGATGTATTTGGATGGTTTACATACTCAAAAAGTGGTACGTTTAAGTCCGCTGCTGCGTAGTAATTTTATTTATCAGTTAAACTTTGAGATTTAACTCTTGGGATTCGTCATTATGTTTGCTATAATACAATTCAATGACAATAAATTTAAACTTAGATCAATAAATACAACTCTAAAACACTCCATTTAACCACGGACCTATAAAGCATGGATTGGCAACTGCCCCATATCGGTGAAACGATAAGAAATAATAATTTACCCACAATCCTTAGCGCGCGCTCGGCAAATATCGAAAAATTCCGCCGAATCTCCGATCGGTGATAAACGGCGATCTTCGGTTATTTCCGCCAACTCTGCTAATAATGCCTTTTTCGTTATAGATTCAATTATAATCAATAACTGTGATTTTAATCAGATTCCATTGGACTATTATCAACTCAAATAAAAGTACCACGCATTTAAGTCAATTTTAATTAATGTTTTCCTACATGTATATATTCGGCCGATGTCGGACGTCTCGAAAATGACCACACGGTAAGATCTCGGAATGAAATCCCGCTGCACGCGTGAGTTTGAGATTATCGCATTAACATAGATGAGAGTTGCCAATCCATGGTTTATAGGTCCGTGATTCAACTAATGATATAATTCAAAATTTTACGAATACTTAACAGATGTACCGGCATACATCCGAGGTAATTTTCGATAAAATGGCCGAGGAGTTCCGAATGTTGCTTTCATACCAACCAAATTAGAGACGAAAGCAACTGTTCGAACATAAAAATAATGTTATATCATCGTTCAAATGTATTTTGAACTGTTTGTCGTTGTAATACTTAAAACGAGCTTCCCGTAAAATTCACACAACAATTGACAGATAATCTGATATTTTTTACCCCACCCACGCCTCAAAATATGTCAACAAACTAGCGTGGTCCTCATCATTACCTTGTAAACGACCTGTCTTCAAGCAAAACAGACTGGTCTCTGACAGTAAGATGACTGAATATCCATGTATCATGAAACACACTCTAAAACTAAGAAAAAATGTTAAAAATCCGCATTTGTTTTGCTAACACATTTGACCATCCAAATTTTCATTCATAAAATCGCGGCGTCGTAATTTGGTTATGTATTCATGCCCCGCTTAAAATAAAAGTGTTTTTGTTATTTTTTTGGAACATATGTGCACTTATAAAACTTCATTGATTACTGTTCATAAAAGCTTTGCACTAAAAAACGAGCGAATAATAAACTATGAGAATGAAGGCAGAGAACTTTTTCTCAACAAACCGGAAATAGAAATGTTGACAGCTATGATTTTGCGCGAGGGGCGCCCAACGGGTAGCGGCGTAAAAAAACACCCTTTTCAAAAAGGGGGGTAATTAAGAAATAAATTAAAAAACTAATTAAACTCCGAAAATAAGCATAAAAGAAACAAAAAAATTGTTTATTTCAGTGTAAGATCGTATTTAATTTCACTCGTGATCATAGAAATACTATATTTTCTATAACACTCGTGAAATAAAATACGATCTTACACTGAAATAAACAAATATCCTCTATTTCTTATCGAGTTAAACTACGAAGACATTGAGCTTTAGTACCCATTTTACCGCCTGAAAGAGGAGGGTCACGAAACGTTTACCATCGGAAAGGGAAAACTTACAACTCGAAACATGGATACCCGTGAAAGGCCGAGTATGGGATCGATGAGATTAAGCGAAGTCACGACAATAATGATTGCTTAAAGTATCCGTTGTCTTTATAATTACTTCAGGTGCTCATACTTTCTACTTTCATTTTCAACACTTGTTGAACTTTAATTGGCAATGTTTAAGCCTACATGTATGTCTTAAGGATCCAAACAAATGTGTTGAAACCCAAAACGATATTTTTCCAAAGGCAAGTAGCAAGAAATGCCATCATCATAATGTACCTGATAAACAAACGTTTCGATCAAAATTCTTTTAAAAGAATGCAAGTTTAAAATGTATATTATGTATCAGAAAGTTAGATACGTTTACGTCAAATTTCTTCAGCACTGAGAACCTTACTTTTTTGCATAAAATTGTTAAACAATCACTGAAATGTAAACATAAGTTGAAAATAGTATTAACGTTTCATTATGATTTAAGGGGTCATTGGGTCGAAGGTCAAGGTCACAGTGACCTTCAACGCATAGATCTTGTCTGTGTGATAGCTCGACAATACCTGCACCCATGGCCCTCAAACTTGACATTTAGGTTTGGGGTGACCAGTAGATGACCCCTCTGAATTTTGAGGTCAAGGTCACAACTCATATTGGCAGTAAAATTACATCATATTTTCTTATTCCCTGCTGCTAAGAGGATACATGGTTATTCGCAAAGACCAGTCATCATCTGAACATGATTTAAAACTGTACCTACTATCCCCACACTTTGAATGGTCATGATCTTAAAAGTGCATCAAAGGCATCAAGCATCAATGACAAATCAGCTGTAATTTCGATCCATGTATATTTCATTCAATTGTCCAAATATTCTTGACAACATGACGCTTATGGGGGGGGGGCATACTGTTTGACAACATCTCTTCTTTTATTTTATTGGATTCACGAATGTGTTGTGAAATGAAATACAGAACACCCTCCTGATTCAAATGGAACATTAAGACAAGAAACACACTATTAACCATGGTTGAAAACTGGATACGTGTAGATACACGTACGTGTAAAAAAGCAAGCATGAACATAAAGGAAGACCACCCCTAAAGAAAGATCGCAGATGCAATTCAAAATGATGAATACAGATGCAGTTTGATAATGCTATCAATCAATAAGGGGCATTTATAAACGTTTCATACAGAGTACAGAGAAGCAAGTCAACACTAAATATAACATGTAAAATTTACAAAAGTACAGATCTTTACAGCGTAAAATAGTTCAGATCAATCATGTAGATTTGTTTTATCCTGCGCTCTAAGTAAGCAACAAAGGCATACATACTCATAAAATAAAAAAGTAACACATTACATTTTTTTATAAAAAGTGAGAGCAAATAGGCATGACTAGTATTGTAATATTAAAGTTTAAAATACTAGTGTACACATTATAATTGAGCAAGCAATACATATCGCAAAATATATTTGTCCGTGTTCAACATAGTGCAATACGTCCGTTTACCATTCTGATAACGCTGCTTCAAAACAATATCACGAAAATACTTAAGTCAAATCTCAAACTCAGTCTCAACCCGATTTACCACATAAAATAATAAAATGTTTTACAAAATAATTATTGTTTTTACAACTTTTAAAACCACATGCTATCATTGCATATGTTGATGAAAACTTTTGGTTTAGATTCCAGAGAAAAATATTTTACCCCCAATAATGTACTCGAGTACAATTAACTGTTTTATAACAATTACTCAGGTATAATTTTTGTTCTAGAATTAATTTTCTTTGAAATATTGGCATAATCTTTTTATTGATCAACACATTTTATGAGAATATTTTTTTTTAAATGCAAGATTTTTAATGATAGCATGTTTTATGGGGTAAAATGGTTCAGATTGCGATTAGACTTCAGTATTTTTGTTAAATTGGGGCAAGATGTTCAAATAACGTCATAAAATAAAATATTGCGTCTTTAAATGCAATTTAGTATAAGACTACTTGTCTAATCGTGGTTAACATGTAATATACTTAACAAATTGGTTATTTTAATTGGATTCTGATCTGGGAGGTCGTATTCGACTGTGGTGTTTTTATGCAGATTTTGATTTCACTCGGCAAGCGCCTCCAGAAATCCGAATCTGCAAGAATCTATTTGTGTATAATACAATCTCCGGGATAAAAAACGCAGTACCTATTACCCTATTTTATACAATACCTCTTGCATGGTTATACAATACCCTTGCATGGTAACATACTCATTTACTTCCCCTTAGCTGTCAAAGACTACTGATTTATACTTGTAGATACATATTAATTCATTTGTTCTTTTTGTCACTCAATGAAGTACCGCTTTCTATCAGAATTTCTGCAATCTCATCCTTCTGCGAATCCGAGTGCTTTGTCCCGGTATCTTTCGGCTCATCATTCAAACTGGCTTTCCTAACTTTCCCCCTTTCCATAAATGGTGGGTCGTAGTCGCGGTCTTCCCCAACCACCCACGTTTCTCCAATACACAGACTGAAGAACGACTTTGGGTCCAGTTTCTTTTTTAACATCGCTTCTTCAACCTTCTGTGGCGGCTCTAAGTAATACTGAAAGAAAGTAAGAAATTTTCAAAAGTAGGGTCTGCCTAAAGATTATACTGATTTTGGAAAGAGGCCAATGTATTAAGGTATAATATAAAGATTTAAAACGTCATGAAGTGGAGCTCTTATGTAAGGTTAATAAATACAAGTTTGCTACAGAGGGGACTCCTTCCTTAAAGATGTATTGCAATAAAAAGGTTAATTATTACAAGCTTGCGACAGAGGATGCCTCTCGTTGAAGATGGTTTGCAATAAAGACAGTGTGAGCAATTATAAGACTTTAATTGTTTTTCTTAATTTATTCTTATTCATATATTTGTTACTTGTAAGCAAAACAATAACTGATATATGAACAGCTAGATAATGTTTATGCAAATATAATTTGACGACTATTGAAGAATCAAATTACGTTATAAAGAACCCAACATGACATGGGACGGTTTTAAACAATACCTCATTTGTTAATTCAAAGGCGCCCCAGTGCATTCCTATCGAACATTGAGATTGTATGTCCTTGTGAATGTTAACCGCTTGTTCTGGGCAGACGTGCTGGTACTCAGTTATATATCTGGAATTTGTTTCTTTAGCAGTAAGTATATATACAACACAAGAAAATGATGAGCCGTTCCGAGTGTGTTGTTTTAGAACACAAAAAAATGTAATTTTTTTCAATGAGACATGGCGCAATAGATTTTGGCAAATTTTATCTTCTCTTATCTCTTAAAAACTGCCAGGCAGTTGGGTAATTTCAGGAGTCGATTCAACAACGGGTTAGTCATGTGCTTTGAAAGGAAGGTGCTAGCCGACCGGTCTATCTGTCTGAAAGCATTCTGACCGACCATAGATTTTCAGAACGAATGAACACACGCGAAAAGACTCATCAGTTCATGGGATACAATATGTTCCTCTACCTCACAAGCCATTGTGTGAAATGTGCCCCAGTGCATCCCTACAGAGCATTTCGATTTGATATCTTGGTGTATGCTTACTGCCTCTTTGGGTTCAACATGCTGATACTTTAAGACAAATCTGGAAAAACATTTTGATACAAGATACCACTCTGGTATATGACAACATACTAGAAGATAGAATTCAACCGATAACATTCATTTTTGAATCTTGAGAAAAAAATATGTTATTTACTGAGTAATTATATCGACATTTTGTATACATGTATGGTATATGGTATTGTTTCTAGTGTGCCATGTCATTGACTCTATTAAGTGTAAAACAATATAGACAGTACATATTCAAACAAATACATTTATTCTATTTTAGTCATAAAAACTAAAGCTGTTTAATACTGGGTGAAATATCAACACTTTTTATACATGAATCTTGTACAGTTTTATTGTTTACGACATTGACCATACTTAGTATATTTCAATATAGACAGTATTTAAACAAATACATGTATTATTTGAATCTCGAGAACATAAGCTGTTAATTGTGAAATAAAATACCATTATTTTCTATTATTATAGATGTATCAAGTATTTTTTTATTGTTCAATGTCATTGACTACAATATATGAACGGAACTCAGCAGATTTGTTAAACAGTTTATCGCCTACGAGACAACCATCCCTAGTGTCAGTGTAAATAACACTTTCGAAATATTTTTTTCAGAAATGTAGTTTGAAGGCTAGGCAACATTTAACATAACAAAAACAACAAATGGTTCTAACTATGCTACCAAAGGATGTTGCATTTGGATTAAAGCCAAGAATGATATATTTATAAATGTTATATATAAATGCATCCGATGCAAAGCTAACCTTGGATCATAGGCGCCAATGGGAATCGCAGCAATGTCAAAGGGTCCGTATTTCTCGCCAATACGTTTGAAGAGCCTGTCCTGATAACCAGTGTCTCCAGCGAAATAGAATTTGTATTTTGCGCCTTCAACAATCCAACCACACCATAAAGCCTGAAACAGTTAATCAATTAGAACTCGTGATGCAACATAGCATGAATAAAGTAAATTGTCTATATAAATACACTTAACCAGACATATATACACTGTAATAAACTTGTTCATCGAATAACTAATCTTAAACATATAATTAAGAATTTCAAATATATAATTGTGAATGGTTATATTTCGGACAATCTGATGAAGGTTCTCAACACATATTTTAACCTACAGCGAGGGATGTACGTTAATGTAACGACGCTACTGGTCTATACATTGTAGTCGGTCCCAGTAGCAAGCTTGTTAGTTTTGGGCGCATATTGCACATGACATAGCCCTGACTACAGCTACAGTCCAGTATATAGCATCGTCACACGTCCCTCCCTACAGCATGTTCACAAGCACAGCTTTATCGAATACCATGATAACAATTTTACAAGCGCTTTACATGGTCGAATGAATGCCAATACAATACCTTGTTGAAATCGATCAAACCCCTTTGACACCAATGCTGTGTTGGAGTACAGAAAAATCGAAACTGGTGACCGTTAATTTCCACTTCTCGGCCATCCCACCAATCCAACTCGACAACGTTCCTACATCCTCTCTTTGTTAACCATGACTTCATGCCTTTTGCAACAAACCATACGGCATCAGGGCTATATTTTACGATATCTTTTACCGACCCAGTATCCAGGTGATCAAAATGGTTATGGCTGATAATCACAGCATCTATTTGCGGTAGATCCTTTGTTGTGCAAGCTGGTGGTCTGTAACGTTTGTATCCAAATCTCCAAAAAGGACCACTATACTCGCTAAAGACTGGGTCGGCAAGGATATTGGCCCCGTCAAACTGAAGCAGCATTGTAGCATGCCCAATCCATGTGACTTGTAGTTTGCCTTCTTGTAGGTTATATATATTTTCTTTATCTATTTTGTGCACAGGGTGGACTTTATCAATTTCCTGAAAATAATTATATTGTCTTAGATGATAATGAACATTTCCTGAACAGGATTCTGTTGTCTTAGATGATTATGCACAAACAGCTATTTTAACCCAAAACCTCAAAACTGCCCAGAAGCTGTTTTACAAAAAAAAAAAAACATTCAATAATAATAGGAATCATAAACAAACTTAGACGTGTTGTATGATTAAAACTCAGTGTATTATTATGACGAACAAAAGTATTAGTAGAAATATTCAAATTAATTGCCTTTCTGAATATATACACAAACATGAGATAAGAAATGCAAATACCTCTGGCTTATTCCAAGGAATGTTGCTCCTATTTTCGGTCCAAAACTTCCATCGTAATAAGCTCAATATACTGGGCTTTATAAAAGCACCCCAAGGGGCTACAAATCTATTGCAAATTCCTGCATTTTTCGTCTGAAACTCTATTGGGATGCCTCTGAAATCGGCCGGAATTACGACACCTGAAATAAAGTTGTTTTACATACATGCGTGTATTGTATTTATTATAAATCATGGCGTGTGTGTATATCATTTTATACATCGAGAATTAATGAACGCGAGTGCAAGCATACAATTTTTTTTCATTAAACATTGAGTCTGGTAGCTTTGCGAGTCCTTGCAAGATCAACTGGAGCGAATTACATAGGCAAAAGGTACCAAACAGCACTATGAAAGAGCCCTAATACTTCCCTACTGATATGAAAGCAGTGATCAAAAATGAAATGGTAAACCAACAATCAAATAAACGAGAAAGTTTAAGCCCCGTTCTCAGAAAATCTATATTTTTGTAACACGCATATTTTCTATGCAACGACCTCGAACGAAAAAGTGCTACATGTATATACGTGAGGTAGCAAAATTCTAGGCAGAGGAACCTACATTGCGCACTATGCTACCTTACCATTGTTTTTTCAAGATTTTGTTGTTGAGCGCTAGATTGAAAACAGCGTTTAGGGACACGTTCATGTTTTATAGGATTAACACTATTAACACATTAATTATATCTAAACACAATGATTTTAAAAATACTAAAACATCATCAAAACTTCAATCAATTATTAATTATTTTTAAATTGCATAAATTTAGGGCTATAGAAGGCTTAAACTAGCTAGACCTTTAATTTATTTAGGCCAACAAAATGGTTTTGTAAGGGTTACACCCTTTACCAAAAGAGGTAGAGAAGGTATAGGCTTTCTTAGTTAATGTTATCATTGGAGGATGGTATTAAAATAATTCTTTAAATCTTTAAAAAGCTTTATTTAGAAGGTTTTAAACTACGTTATTATTAAAACTCACACTTTCATTTTCGATTATTATTACATTTTTTTAACAACAAACTATAAAAACGGTCGGGTTAGCGCCTATTTCGTAGTTAGGCTCAGGTAAATGAAACAAAATGTATATGTAAGGCCTTAAATACAATACATGTATAATTTTTAAACCAAATATATATACGTATGTATGTCGTCGAAGGGTTATGTTTTTTTCAACCATCAGTCTTTCTAGATGAAGACTCCATGAAACTACACCTGCCAGGGGCGTAGCTAGGGTCTTAAAAACTTGTAGGCCCGATGATTCTATGTAAGTTTAGGGACTTTTATATGCATATTACACAGACTTAATTATACTTGCAATGATTACAAAAAATAAAGCAATACACCTTGCTTGTTGTTTAAACAAACGCCAAACTTGCTTTGGTTAAAAATAATACAAAGTTGTGTTGTTTCAAGAGTTTGAGTTGCTATAAGTTTTTATAGCATTTATGGTATATTTAAATTTTGTCATTATTTTTCAAAATAAGTTGTAGGCCCAGGCCTACAAGGCCTATATGTAGCTACGCCACTGCCTGCTTAACACAGTAACTTTTGGACTAGGACATATATATTCCTGGTCATCAAGCCGAAGTTTCATATCGTACAAGCCTAGTATTGTTATTTTGATCAATGAATACTATATATAAGTAGAAAAATACGTTATTTATTTATATTTTTTGTCCAGCCTTCTCTGACAATGCTCTCTCTTGCCTCAGTTACATAAAAAGACAATATCAGAGACATCGACTATGCATTATAAAGAAGTTGTTATAAATGCGTATTTATTCATATAACTTATACAACGAAAGGTAAAATTAACAGGTAAAAGGTTTGGACATGTACTTATGTGAGCCTAAGAACATACCAATTGTCCTTTCAGGTTGCGGTTGACTGAACAGATTTCCCATTGTTGAGTAGGCTAACTAGCATGTTTTAACACAAACTTTGAAAAAAAGAGACTAACGATTTCCAAAATCGTCTCAAAGGCGGAAGTAAAATATGAATCAATACTAAGTATTGTTAATCATTCCATATATAAATTTTATATTTATTTGAGCTTTGTATACGAGGCATAGTAGGTAAACCAATAAAACGATATTCAAAACTCCCTTATGTTATCAATTACAAATGTTTCCGTTGCTACAAAATCATAAACTTCAACTGATCACATTAACTGAACACTTTGTGCACTTTCGGTTTGCTCGTGTATTTCCGTAAACAGTCGTTATTGTCGTAAAGGTTACACGCAACTATTATAATTATTCAACCTTGGAGCATGGAGCGATATAATTATGAGGTAGGTTTTTATTGACCCGTATAGATGAGATATTTCGTTTTTGAAGGGTTGGGGTGGGAGGGGGTGGGGGTCAAGGTACCAGTCAATGTCGATTGTCAATGACAATTTACAACAACTTGAGATTGCAGGTTTTACCTTCAGCCATCAAGGGTATATGAAGGTTGTACTAGACTTGTATATTACGGTGTATTCATCAACATCACTAGCGGTTCCAGGGGCGCACCCGGCACCCCCCCACCCCCCAAAAGATCGTTCAACTTTACTTTATATTTCAATATAGAGAAAAAAAACTGATAAAATAACGCCCAAAATGTACCATTTCGGACTAAAATGGTTAACTTGAGTACCCAAAACTCCCCTGTCAACACATTAAACCAAATGAATTTCGGTTCCGTGAGGGAAGGGCGCAAGTCAAAAGGGTACGCGCCCTAAGATCCTAGATCCTAGATCCGCCCCTGCACTATGTGCATTTTATTGATTATTTAAACAACTAATAACATATATCCTGGTAGTGTATGCCTACATTAATGTTTAATCCAGTGCTACCAAGAACAGAACAGATATAACTGGATGATGAATTCATTATATGATTGACGTGCGAGCGGGAAAAAAGGCGAAAATTAAACAACTAACATAGAGCTTCGCATTTCGTTGACGGTTTTATGCAGGCTCAGCCTAGTGGTTTCTTAGAATTGCGAAGGCCTTTCTACCAAACAAGGGTACATAAAATTATAGCTATACACGAAAGGGGCCACGAAGTAGAAGCAGTATCATTTATATATGTATGCCGGCGCGTTAAATTCAAACGTACTTTAGAGATCAGTCAATCGTTACAATAATACAAGATTGTACATTGTTCAAATTGAAATATTTTTAAATGAGCTATTACAGTATTTTCAGATTTCTCTTGAATGTTGAATAAACGTAACTAGCGGCGTTTCCTAGATGTGTTGAAGCGTCGGTGAACTTTCTCATGTGCCATCAAATATAGGTTCAAATGTGCAACAGGAGGTACGTAAAATAATGTATAGATCTATTCTTCGAAATTGTTGTCTCGATTTTTTTGTAAAATGAATTATTTATATTACTGTTTTTTACATTTGCCCGTTTTATTGTTGGATCCTAATCCAGTTTGCATATGAAGTGTAATCCGACGTGTCTTACATCGTCAACCGGAGTACTGCCAACCCGGCGTACCTAAACGTTTCTCTAAAATGAAAGAAAATGCCGTAGACATTAAACGTGGTCTTAAAGTGATAGTGCTTCTATTTCCAGTCCCCTTTTGAGTAGGCATAATAGATAAGCCGCCAAGGTTATAATTGCGACATGTCGAGATCATTTGTTGAAGGTTTACTTCTTAATTCATTGGATAATGCAACCATGTGCTTACATTTATTTAGAAACTATAGTCTTATTATTGGTCAACTGATTGTTTGATTGACAAATGGCGACTTGTCATGTATGACGCCTCTCGCACAATGCCGAGTACCAACTAGGTGCCAAAACGTAATCAAAATACAATCTTAAGGTGTAAAGTGTACACATTTTCGGTCGCATGCTCGCTTCGTTCAGTTATGTTTAGAATATTTGATAATACATTAGAAACCCAGAAGTCAAAATTGTCAGCGAACCCTGCTTAGAGGCACTGAGTTAATGTCTAACAGAAACTCATTAAAATCATATAGATCACATCAATATTATTGCTTGTCACATGTATTATTATGTTACTAATTCTGAATTACACTAGATTTTAGTTTAACGTAAAGGCATATAGGCCTCAAGCGGATCCAGCAGACCCCCCCCCCCCCCCACACACACACACCTAAAATCGTCCAAGTTTACTTTTTATTTCAATATAGGAGAAAGCAAGTAATAAAATACGTCAAAATTGCACCATTTCGGACTAGACATTGCTAAGGAATACCCCCCCCCCCCGGCCAACACATTAAAGCATATACATTTCCGTTTGGAGAGAGGGGCGCAAGTCAAGTTGCGCTCCCTAAGTTACGCCCGCTCTAGATAACGTCGGATCCGGGACCGCCCCTCTAGGCCTTTCTTTAAATTAACCCCATGAATAAACCATGAGGTGCCCCGAACACCACTCATTGTTTTCTTAGCTATTGGAAAATTGTGAATTACTGATTTCAATATCATATATCTTCACTTTGACCAATTACAACAATGATAATAAAAAATCTTGTATTTTCGTGGCCTTTAATATGAGTGACCAATGTTTTCATCTGTCCCATCTGAGTCTCGTTCTGAGAATGGAGCGTAAAGCATGCATTAACATTGAGAAAGGCCTATAGTGTTACAATTTTTCTTAATTATTCCAGAAAACTCGCATCCTTTAATTCAGACTTTCCTCACCGTTGGCAACCACGGTACTTTTTACGTTACACTTAGCGTAGTGTGTATTGGGGGTAGCCGACGTAGGACTTTCCTGGACCCATACCACAACGGGCCTACACATTTATGTATGTTTCGCTACGCATGTATTATCAATTTATTATTGTAAGAAATTTTCGGAAAAGCCAAGATGCAGTGTGTGTATACCACGTGAAAAATATATGCTACGTCGGAAGATAACATTTTGCTTAAAATTAAGACTTATATCAAGATAACTTTTCTCTTACAATACCATTTGAAATAAAACAAAGTGCAGTCTATGCCGCTTTAAGAGCCCCGCCTTCGTTTTATTACCGGAGTTTGATAAGGTCATTAGTATCATCATTAAACACCTTCGTCAAACCTGTTTCCAAAATAATGTTTTGACAGTGCTCCGTCATTTAAAATAGTGAAGAAATGCTGAAGTTATCTTTGTTTAAAGTTGTTGTTTTTTCAAATCAAAATATTGCCTTCCGACGTACGTAGTATTTATGAACAATTTATAACGTGATATAACGCTGGAGATATATTAAAATAAACGGAACTAAAGCAATAGTAGGAAGTTTCATTCAATAATAAAACATGTGGCTAAAATTAAGCTAACGCATACAAAACGTATAGGCTTCAATTCAACAGACGTAGCTAATCTCAGATATTCGTTTAAAATGTTCCCTTGGTCGAATGATTTATTCTCAATGTAAAGATACCATAAATCATTTAAAACAGCTTTTCAAAAAAATATTAAGCGATCTGCAGGCGAACTTAAGCAGTAATATGTAATAAAACATTATATTGTATCGCAAAACAAGGCCATAATCCTTAAGTATAACATTTCAATTAAACTATGAAGTTTGTTAGCAAGTCGATTGATCAGAAGTCTACATGCTTGTACTGGAATAGAGTTTAAGGATTAAGAATGCTAGTATATAGATTAAGGTTTACTTTACATGATTTAATAATCAATAACATAAAAGGCAAACTCTAGGAAGTTTGAACATGAGATTTCACGCGTGGGTGGGACTGTACGAGATCGATCATGATTCCGCTGTACTTGATAATACTCCGATATTGGTTTTTATAATTCGATCACAAATGTACATTGATCAAATCTGAACACACGTGTCTCATAGCATTAAAATAAACTGCCGTAAACCGTGGATATTTTATGTGAAATATGGCCGTGAAGTTTAAGTTATTTTGAAATTGTGTCTTTATATTTTTGATTAACCGACCTTGCATGCTCGATAGGTTTCAAATTGTTCAATACGCGCCTTCAGGAACTTTGGTTCCATACACTTAATGGACCATGGGTTAAATTCGTAGCCTATATGCACTTGTGTATGGATTTACTTCAAGACAGCTGAAATGGATTTTAAGTGAAAAACATAATTCTCACATCAAAATGTCGAATTTTACAGAAGGTAATGAACAATCGATCATAATTATATAAACATCTACACTGCTTCTGTATGTTTTTAATTATTTTTATTCATAATTTAGTTAGAATACTTAATATCTAATGAGCATCTTTTATAATAAAAAATATATTTTTTTCTGGCTCCTTGCCTATAACGAAGTAGGGCAGTAGGGGGCATGTAATCCAAAATATACTATATTATTTACAATTACATTGTATATACTTTATTGATTAGGTATTAGATGGATGAAGTATGTAACAAATCAGTATCATATACCGACTGATCTATTTAGATAGTTTAGGCGCACTAAACAAATTGTTAAAAATACTTTTGTAAACCGTTTATTAGTATGGCTTAACTACGTGTGGTATTTTAGGTTTAACCAAAAGTACCTTAAATACAGCTTATTTCGCATTTAGCTTTACTATTCATGTGCGTTTTCGAGACGGAACATTGCGTACTATGTTTTTTTTATATGGAAGGATAAATTAAACAAAGCATATTCAATGCCTGTATTATGTATCAACCCATTAACATACACGTTTGAATTAAACACATATTCGTATAGTTAGTAATCTACTTCCTTGTTATTTATATGTTTAGTTTTTTTCTGTTCAGTTTGCCATTCCCTTAAAATGCTTATACTTAAAAAATCTTCCTTTTCAGGGAAATCCCTCATCAAGAGGTCCCGGCAGTTTTTCAAAAGTTCCCTCATTTTACACCTGATATTGGCCGTTCTAATGCTCGGCAGCGGTATCGTCTCCTTGACTTTATCATATGGATCTAACGGGTCTGCCAGGATCCCTTATTACTTCACCGCATACTTTGCGTTTGCTTGGGTAAGACAGGCATTTAATGTAAAATTAATAATATTCGGTACGATATTCCTCGGCCATTTTATCGAAAACAACCTCAGATGTATGCCGGTACATCAGTTGAAGTAGTTCGTATTTTTTAAATTCTATCATTAATTAACTGTAGTGGTTTAGAGTTGTATTTATTGATCTAAGTGATTGCCAGTGAAGTGTAAATTCAATTCAATTCAATTCAAGTTGAACTGCTAAATAAAATTACTACGCGATCTACTTGCAGCGGACTTAAACGTACCACCTTTTGAGTATGTAAATGGTCCAAATACATCAGAGGTTGTTTTCGATAAAAATGGCCGAGGATCTCCGAATGATTAGTAACATTTTTTTAGTTTGTAAAAGTGTTATCTGTAAATTTGCTGATTAATGGTCATTTTGTCTTTCGAAAAAAAAGACAAAAGCTGTGAGACAATTCGTAGTTCTTTCGACCTGTTTCCTATGAGTATCTTTAATTTCTTAGAAAATCTTATTAAAGATTCAGTTTTTACGCAATTGTTCTTTTCTTATCATCAAAATCAATATTTTTTCTTGGCAATGAAAACGTTTGAAGACTATTGGAAATGACAAATACCATAACCTGGTAATGGGATTTTCAATTCAATGTAAGATCTCGAAATGTTTTTATCATTCAGCGAAAACATTCAAAATTGGAGTGATTTTTTTTATTGCCTTTTAGCGTAACTATGATCAACCATTAAAAACTGTCAGATATGGCTTGACTTAATGTCAGTTAAAATGGAAAGCGAATTGATAATTGTTTAAACAAGAAGAAAGATAAATAGAATGTAATTAGCAAAGTTATTGATAGTTAAACTTTTACATAATGCTGACCGGTCAACGTGAAACTCGGCTAGGAAAATACACAATAGTGTGCGTTTAAAATATGAAATCAACCAAACAACAGTATGGTTTGTCAATATAAGTATATTTTATATACATAGTATAATAGGTTACACAGTGGTAATATCAAACGGTTAGACACGTGATACATTAGCCAAACGAAATGAATTTCAAAGAAATATGTACTTGTATACTAAAGTCTGGCATCATAAGTTAGGGCCATCGAAATCCCGTCCCTCGCCTATGTATATATATCCAAGAAAAAAGAAGAATAATTGTTTGTTACATTTTCGCAACTCTTCTTCCAAATGTGTAGTACTTTGTTTCGGAAAACGTTTACGTTTTCATTTAAATTCGATAAAAAAATGAGATATTTGACATTTACTTCGTTGCATCGTTCTTAATAAGTCTGTTTGGAGAACAAACAATGCAATATGCGTTGTTGCATCACCGCATATATTTTCATTGCCTGCAAAGAGGATTTACTATATAAAGTACTGAACAAACTGAAATAACACGATCTTTTAGCAAACAAGTATCGTGGGGTTCTTTTCTAGGACATTTTAAAAGGAGAGGATCGGGATCGCGATTGCCATTATAGAATTCCGTACTTTAGGCTTAAAAAGGTTGGAAGGTGTTTCTGAATTGAAATGCCTATGATTTTGAATGGAGGTTATATAGTTTATCATGTCGTAATGTTTCCACTTTGCCAACTTTTGGCACCAGATGAAAGAAATATTTTCTATTGTCAGTTCAAAAATAGTTGTGAATTGTGACAATAAATATAATAGTTTGACAGCATAAGAGAAAACGATCCCTTAAAGAGTGGACATGAATGTAATCCTGTCAAATCATAAAGCGGGCAAGATGACAGTTTTTATGAATAGAAAATCCGAGTGATTTGCAGAATTTTATTTCAAGTTGAATAGTTGTTCATTTATACTTTGCCCTTTGGAGCTTATGATCAAACAACGCAATGTAAGTGGTCTTGTGAATGGTTCAAGGTTATGTCGACAAACCATAACCAGATTCTATGTTTTTTAAAAGGCCGCGGATAGACATCGAGATATTTCGTTTATTACATTTCTATAATAAAACTGCCATCATTCTCTGGTCCCGAAAGCAGTGCTCTAGCTTGGCTTAAATAGCAGAGGGGAGTGCCCAGTTGCCCTTTTCCAACACTCTGCTACCTTTTACTGCATGTCCTACCGAGCCCTTTTGTTTGACAAAGCTGCCATTGATGATTTTAAACTATATTTGATGATTATTGGACACATTATAAAGTCATTTTTCAGAAATAAGTGTAAAAACAATAAAATACATAATTTTGACACTAATGTAGAGATAACAGTTAAGGTACAAATAACTAGTGTTTGAAAATCGGACTACATCTGCTATCGATAATCGAATCGAATCGAACCAAGCATTTCGATTTACTATCGGACAATAATCGAAAGTTCATAATATCAGTAAGGAATACATTCTTTATACATAGTATCATCATGATCATTTAAATGGTTAAACCTGATATCAGTACGTGTGATGCTATAGTCATGCTTTTTACAACAGTAAGTAAATTTCCATAACCTCTTTCTGTCTTTAATAACTTAACGGAAAAACATAAACACAACACATACTTAAGAATTGCACATCAATTGCAAAATGATGCACACCGCATCAAGTATGTTATCTTAGCATTTTATCCATGTAAGATTTGTGAACCACCTTAACATTCAATGACCTGTTATATTGAACATTTCATTAGAAATTAGTTAATTACAAACGATACCAAAATAGGTTTCAAAAACAGAATGCATCAGCCGGGATCCCCGGTATTTGCAAGAAAGAACGGACCCACTGCACCATAGAGACAGGTTACTGAAGAAGGTTTTATGAAATATATAAACAATTAAAAACAATTTGTAATTTTTGGAGAGTTTGTAAGCTTTTAAGCAAAAGTGTTTACATTCAGCGCATTTGTGTAAGAGAGTGACCTCCCTTGTTAAAATGAACTCAACAAGAATTTACCGGAAAGAAAAGTTGACTTTTACTCGACTGTACCACAAAACAAAAAAATACGTAGTTACCGGAAGTAACGTTAGCGACATCGATTTTGGACAGACACTATCGATTGTCGCCGACATAGCATTGCCAGCGACGATTTATCGATTGTACTCGATAATCGTTTCATCATTACAAATAACAAACAATCAGTATTGGGAGTATTTAAAACACATATATATACACACTGTGAATTGAACATTGACCCTTGCAAGTGCCCCACTAGGGCTCGTTCAATGCGCATCAAAAACGCACTAATGACCAAGCACCATGCCCTTTTCAAATCTTGGCTCGGCCACGGCCGTGTATATATTTTCTTCACAATACACACAAGTACCCAATGATTTTAAGCTAGACATATTAAAATGGTAGTGACATTTTTTGTGCGGATATCGTTAAATGAAATTGTTTAAACATTTGAAAATATCTCGAGTTACATATGACCTTAAATCAACATTAATATCTACCAATTAACATTCCTATAACTGAATATAGCATTTCAAAATCTCTATGAATTTGAAACCTGTTTAAAACTATTAAGTAGATCTACGTGTATGTTGCTGTAACAACATGCAAGCTTCACATAACAAAGCATTCCTCTATTTTATATTTATTCAATCGATCGTTACAACTCGGCCATCTCCGGCAAGCTTCGAGATAGACATCGTTGTCAATTATGATTGAGTTCCGATTGTTACTGAATGACAAGTTTACGCACACAGAAGTCCCACTCACAGTTACTTTGTATTTGGACTGCATTTTATGGCCAGTCGAGCAATAGGTCCCTAGGGTGATCTCTTGGACTGAAAATCATAAAAAATGTGTTTTAGTACTCTATGACCGTTTTTTCATCTAGTTATGTATCTAATTTTATTTCCGTTTTTTCCAGCACGCTTCGTTCATCCTTATCTGTAAGGTCTGCCTGTTTTATCTCGACGCTGAGGGACGCCGCTGTAGCTCCGCGGCACCATGGGTGAGTACTCACTACTCTCGTTTATATGGGACGCACCGTTGTTCATATATAGTACCCTGCCTCGTGAATATATAAAAAATGTCACGGCAGCCTCTATCTAGTTGCAAAGATCAGAGATATATAAATGTTTGTTTTTATTAATTGGGTGTTATTGATTTTAAGTTTAAATTAAGACTATGTATCTCTATAGTGTTATAAGGGAACTTCTTATTAAGTCTTTCTGAGTTTTAAAGATACCAGCTCTCAGAGGAAAAAGCGCATCGTAAATATTTCTTCAGAAGTATAGGCATCAGATATATTAATAGAAATTCCCGCGATTTTGAAATAAACACTATTTGTCAAACAAATAATTGGTGAGTAGACCGGCAACAAAACAAATACTTTTAACTTGTAATCCCATACGTCATGTTTTATACCAAAACCAATACAGTAGATTGTGAAAGTCCTTTAAGCTTTATTTATGTAGCAAACAAAATCTAATTTAATGAATAAGACACTGCAATTACGTGAATTGAATTTAAATTGGCCACTTTGAAACATTTTTATAGATCCAATTTGCGAATAAAATCTTTTTGAAACTAAGGAGAGACGTACATATTTTATTAGGCTATTGTTTTATAGTAGTTTATATATTTAACCTTTTGCCCTTAAACAGAAAACAATGCCCTGCGTTTTATTTGAAGTTAACAATGACTTAGGAACAATCCCGAGTTGTGTTTGTCTTATTTTCTGACCTTGGCTTGTATTGCCTCGTTGGAGATTAAAATAATATTTACAATAACTGCAATACATGTTTGTGCATCCAATAAGTATGCGTTGTTTATGAGAAATTTATAACGTGGTCTATTTCCCTTTCAGGTCAGAGCGTATTCTGTCAGCTCATCCGTACTCGTCCTGTTCAACGTCATGGGCGTCGTTTTCGTCGTTGTTAACGGCATTTGTTTAGAAGGCCAGATGTGTTTCTATGACAAAAATGAAACTGCAAATAGAGTAATGGCAATATGGCTAATAATTCTCCACTGCGCTTCCATCTTAATAAACGTCTTCCTTGCCAAACGCGCTCACGTCATAGACTCTCAGTTAAATCACGACGTTTCCGTTAAACTGAACCAACCTCTTGACTGGTTACATCGACGTAGCCGTAGAAGTTCGATGACGTCAGCTTTGCCGTCATGCGAGTCTTCTATTGGATCAGCAGCAAGTTTGAGTGAAACGTCGAACAGAACGGAAACGCCAAATTTGTCTCAAGTGCAGACGTCAAAATCGGGAGTCGTCATGACAACCGTTGAGATTTCTGCAAAGAGGTTCACCAAAACGCATCGTCGGTCGAAGTCCCATCCAAACATGGTACGCAATATTGACTTTAAACCCGACCCATCCGATGGCACAATGGTGCCGATTTTTTCGGACACAGAGATGAGACAATCAGAGGAGAAGAAAAAGAAAAAAATAGGGCTTTTTAGGAAGAAAAAGAACAAAATCGAATCGGGATCTGTGCATGTGCAAAATCAGCCGAGCATGTCAAAATCATCACGTGTACGTGTGCAGCAGCCGACGAGTCCTAGACTGTATCAAAATAATTCTGATTCTGAGGACGATATTCTAGTTGTGCAACCAGTCAAAAACAATGATGGCGACATTCATGAAACCAATGCCAAGATACTCCTTTCGGAGCAGCGGAAACTGCAGGAAAAGCAAGCGCAGTTATTGGAACAGCAGCAACAGTTATTAGAAAGGCAGCAGCAATTTATAACGTCACCGGCGATTCAAGCAAATGTACCCCCTCCCCCGTATCAGAGTTGGCTTGATGGAGAAAATGAGGGTGATATAGAAAAAATATAGGACTTGATGATAACTTTCGGAGCACCTCGGCCATTTTCAATCGAAAACAATATCTGATGTACGCCGGTACATCAGTAGAAGTAGTTCGTAAAGTTTTAAATAATAGTTTTAATTAAGTGTAGTGTTTTAACTTGCATTTTGTTTAACTTAGTTTAAATTGATTGTCAGTGCAATAAGTAATTGCAGACATAATTAAGATTTCCCAGAGTAAAGGCACTAAGTTTTACTGCTAAATTGAAATTACTACGCGATCAACTTTCAGCGTTGTTAAATGTTAAGATTTCTGGCATTGTAAACCGTCATTAAACATCGGGGGTTGTTAACGATGGAAAATGGCCGAGGAGTTCCAATTGGATGATAAAATGTACGCAGTAAAATACTCAGGTGGACACAAAAGAAAGCGAAAGAGGCGTTACTAGAATACTTTCTTTGCTAACTAGTCCATCATTATAATACTGCAGGACAGGGTTGTTTATATCAGGGTATTCCACGTATTGGTCATAACACCCTGGACTGCCATGAAAACACATTTTGAATGAAAAAACCCAATAAGTGTCCATATTAAGATAAGGATCTCATATGTATCCGTCCAAATTTAGAATATATATATATATATATATATATATATATATATATATATATATATATATATATATATATATATATATATATATATATATATATATATATATTTTATCTTAAACGCTAAATAACATTTTGTTTCTGAACAATGAATTTTAAGATAGCGACTAGTATATTTTACTGATGCCCTTGTCTTTTCCACGTCTTCGTTATATTGTCTGGTATATTTACCATGATATTAGAATATATTTTTTCCGCGGTCTGAATTTTATTCATGGCTACACCAAAGATTAACTGTTTACAACATTGTGTTTCCATGGTTACTGTGCCGTTCGGTTGCAATGTCTTTCAAAAGCAATTATACGTATAATTGAGTTGAAATAGCCATTTTTATATCATTTCCACTCTTAGACGTATCATACTGACATCATGTATTACATTTTTATACTGCCAAAGGAGATCGTCACATACTAGAATATGGCCATTCGATCAGTCCTTTGATTTTGTTTAAAAAGTAATAATATGACACCTCAATTCAATGCTTAGAATTTCACTTAAATATTATATTTTTTCAGGTAGATATACATGTATTTTAATGATATTTTTTCAAGTAAAATTTTTAGATTTGTATTGAAATGTCATGTTATTACTTTTAAAACAATATCAAAGGACTGAATGGCCATTTTAAGTGTCCCAACTATGAGACGATTATCTTTGTTTAATGTTACTATAGTAACATTGCCAATTCGATCATTAAACTATTTTAGTTGACGCATAATGTACTTCTGTCCAATGTTACATGTATGTTTAATTCATGTACAAATATTAAAACAAAGCGTACATCTGAATGAACAGACATGCAGTTGATAGCACCACTTTAACAATGTGCCAATTCGTTCATTAAATTATTCTAGTTGACGCATAATGTATTTCTGTTCAATGTTACATGTATTTGTAATGCAAATATTAAAACAATGAGAACATCTGAATGAATAGACATGCTGTTAATAGCTCCACTATAACCAAGTGCCAATTCGATCCGTAAATTACGTCTATTGATTCAGGTTTTCCTTTGTTCAAAATCGAACGTGCAATTTTAGCAACGTCATTGCATGAATGGGCATAAAGGAATATTGAAAACGAGTTCAAATATTAACTGGGCATTTTTTATGTATTTTTTCTTCATAAATAAGAACATCAATTCATCAGGGAGTCGAACAGCTTGCAATTGTCATACTTTAAAAATAGCAGACTTTTTTAAATTCCAGGGGATATGGATCCCCCGGCGGGGGGCCAGGGGATGGGTTGGAATTCCGGGGGATTCCACCCCCCACCCCCTCCGCCGGGAGATTTGGCATGTATGTCCGAGGGTCTGTTTCAGTATGAGGGATTCATTCCAAAAGCAGGGTTAAGAGGCTTAGACACCTTTTGAAATTGCTAATATTTATTTAAGGTATTTCCTACTGTTTTTAATACAAATGTTCGAGAGTAAAAAACAATCTTTACAGCTGTTCAATAGTCAAGAGATACAAACTCCCAATCCTGGGGCAGTGACTACGAACAGTCTCAAATCCGAATTCAGACTCAAGATGGCAAAACTTCATTTTATTGTGATTTTCCTTCCATGAAAGCAGTAATGGTTAAAATTGATGAAACATATTACTTTTTGAATGTTTTACTATTATTTACATATATTTTTGTAAAAGAAATGGAATAAATGTGATTTTTGTTCCTTCACAAAAATGCTTTTCTGAGTCTGAGTCTAGACTTGGACTTGAGACTGTTTGTTATCATGGGCCCAGATTTCAGGATTAATTCTGAACTTTAGAACCCCTGTACTATGTTCATCATTTTATTTTCAACATTCTCTATCTACATACCCATTAAAGTGACACTCTTATTCAAAATCAATACATACACCTGTATAACAAACATAAAATTTGAGTAATAAACCTTTAACTACTTCCTAAATAATGCATTTATGGAAAATATTAACTTCTGATAACAAGATTGTAACCGTATATTTAATAGCTGATTACGCAAAAGTATTAAATGATTGGTGAATGCTAAAAGATTTACTGCGATCTACTATCGTCTCAAAGGGTAGAAATACTGTGTTTTCTGCAATTTTCTTTCAAATTCAATCGGTATCTGTAATTACCATTGACTTCTACAATTTTTCTTCCTTTTGGAATATAAAACAATTGTATTAATTGCTGTAAATCTTTTTTGGGAGTAAGAGTGCATCTTTTAATAAAATCAACTCATTCTGTGCCAATCATTCTCGTTCACCAGAGTGATGATGCTATGCGTATAAATCTATGTTAGATTAATCATTATCAAACCTCTTATGAATGAGAATGGTGCAAATATTCATAGTTGGTACATGTATATCTCCATTCACCATTCCATTTAACCCAACCACCTTAATGTATTGTTCATAAATATCATCAATCTTCTAACTGCAGAGACTTTGCAATTCTAATCTAATATTCTATTGTTTCTTTAATTGATCTATTGATGTAGTTATTCCGTTTCAAGTTTTATGTTTAAGAACATAACTGCCAAGTAAGCCGATATTAAAAGCTTAATGTTGAGATTGATTTTTCCCCATGACAATTCATGATTTATGCATGTACCTGGTTTCAATGCAATGCACCATTAGTAGTCTTAGCAATATTGTTATAACAATGCAAGTGATTTTATTAAATCATTTTTGTTTTGTTCTTTTATACAATATATTTTGTTTTATTGTTTTATTCTTGTAAACAAACACTGTTGCTGCGCAATGTCTATTGATATTCAACCTATATTAAATATGTAAACAATTATATACTGTTGTTTTTTACAATGTATTATACTGTTTTACCGGGTTATAAAACTGAACTCATGCTGTCTCATTTGTTGATCTTAAATAAGGCTTTTTGGGCCAATTCTTCCAAACTTTGGTTAAGTTAACAATGTGATTAACTACATCATTCTTAACTTTCAAATCGTTACTGTTCTAGGAGTTGAATGAATACACTTAGGATCTGCAGTGTCCCTAACAATATATGAGATGAGTGTTTCAGTTGTACTTGTTTTATTTGAATGTTATTTATCACATTGTTAAAGTTCTGAAAAATCCACCCATTGATGCATAAACAAGAGCGCTCATCTGATTGTTCCACCTGGACAAGGGGAATAATTTAATAATTATTGAAGTCAGAGTAAGAGGACTTGCCATGCATGTGTGTATTGCCTCTAGCAACATATATACCAATTTTGAAATAAATATCTAAAATGGTTTTTGAGTTATGGGCAAAGATAGAAGTTTTACTACGCTACCGTCACCAACTAAGACACTGACACCAAAATTATGACAACACCAAAACTTTTTTTTTCGCAAAACAGCTAAGCTAAAACATGAAAAGAAGTGTACTGTAATTTGTATCAGTTTATTTGGGAGTAAAGTTTCATGATAGTTCAACAATAAATATATTGTGTTGTGTGCTAAACAATGTTTACATTGAAGTGTGAAATACTTTCAGGAATTACTCCATCAACCTTATCATGAACACTAATCCAAATATGCCAACAAATATCATCAACCAAGTCACATAGAATAATCAAAAACATCACAGGGATGTAGGTAATGTTATGTAGCCATTTCAAATTCAAAGGCCAAATCCCCCTCTGCCCTCCAACATTTCATACATTAGTTTTAAGATGTGTACAGACGAATCACTTTCTTTCAACTTGAATGACTGTGGAATGTTCATTACAGATTTTTGTTTGTAGCAAGACTTAAGCCAATAAAGATAAAAAATGTCTGATATCTATAAAGCAAAAAAAAGGAATTATTAATTAGAACTTGAGCCAACAAAGAAATATACGTCTGGAGTGGTATTCAATATACAACTTAGGTTAATCTTAAGGTCAAACATCATTGTTTTCATTCACACTATTGGTCAGTTATTTATAACAAGCAATCCGATTAGCTACATCGTTCTCATATCTAATTAAGGTCAATATTGAATACCAGCCCTGATATCAAAGCAAATTAAGTTGACAGAAGGAATTATATAGAAATACATGCATATGTATTAACATGGAATGCATACAAACCTTTGGTCAATTTGTATTCTTTGAACAATAAATCGGTCCAACTCAAAACTGTGAAAAATAATCTACCAACATTTTACAGTTTTTACAGATCGATCACAGTTCTCCTGATTTCTGACCTCTACATGATGTTCTAAGAACCAATCACATCTATAATTCATAAAGAAGAGAACACTGTTCAGGTTACTGGATAAATAAACCAAAGGTGGAAAAGTCTAAATAATAAATAAGCATTTATGGTACTTTCATTTGTGAACAAAGAAACATTAATTCCAATAATGTACATTAGTGAACCATTGAGCCATTGTATTAGGGCCATAAGTACCATTTAAGTTACTAAGTAAGTCTGATGGTCAGTAAAAAAGACATTCAATTTCTCAATGAATTTATTATTGCCATAGATGCCCATTGTTTAGCCCAAGTAATTGGAGATTATGTTTCCTACTATTTCAACCAATTTTTGACACCACCCTGACAAAAACAAGAGCACCTCACTCAGTCAATGCTCGTCTTTCTTTTTTTACTCATACCGTGGGCAAATACTAAATTTTTATCAATGCCAAAGTTAAGGGCCTTTCCGTGCAGTATGCATTGTCTCTGGCAACATGTGTACGCAGTTTCATTTGATTATGTTCTAAAATATTTTTTTTTGGTTATATTCAAGCCACAACAGCAAGGCGATACCAATTTTTTTATTTATTTATTTTAAATCAGATGAGATAAAAATCCCTGTAGAAAATTGTTAATTCAGAAAGTCGTACTGGTATATTAAATGAATATATCATGTAAACCAATGATTTATGAACAAAATATACCGAATACTTCATGTCTAGAACTTGGATATTAATGTACACAAGCGCTTATGAAAATAAATGACAACATCTATGATAAATGTTTTGCAAATTAATAATTTAAAGAAAATACCTGATTAGAAACAATGACATGCGGTTTAAAATACAATAATTGGCATTTCATTTTGAAGCAGAAATACTATTTCTATTTTCTTGGAAGATAAACAAATACATGTTGATGCATTGTTTTTTTGTTGTTTTTTTACATTTGCCCCGTTCACAATTCCCAAAAGAATAGTTTTTTCATAAAAATATGACTCAAAATTCACAATTCTAAAAATAAAAAAATCTCTTTAACAGTTAATAAGTCGACCAGTTCAGATATTTTTGAATGCAGCCGAATTCTCTTGACTTTCTTTAAACCAAGCATCATAAGGAGTTCTTTTTTGCATTTGTTTCCAATTTCAAAATACACCATGCCAGGTCTGTTCATAATTATAGGCATTTTATCCTCATTTGCACAATTATATCAGGGCTCTGGCCCCATTCACCTAAAAAAGTGGAAATTAACACTGGGATGATATCCACAACTGTAACACACCCATAAGCAAAATTATTTTATTGTCTTGAATAAATCAACAGTACCAGTACCTTATCTCTACTGAAACATACAAATTAAAGCACTTCTAACTTTTAACATGATCATGCACCAAAGAAGCACAGGAAATATTCTCAGATATAAATTTACCAATACAAAGATAACTGACAGCACTAGTGCCTTCAAAAATAAATATGAGAATCAAAGACATTCACAACAGACAATCAATTAGATAATCTTGGTATGAAAAATGAACACTGAATATATAAAAGAATCAAGCTGAATATTGTTCTTATTTTTTTCACATTGGCCTATAATTTTTTTTTTATTTAAACCTTGAAAAGAACAGAAGACATGAGACAATATATCAGCTTATCAGCTATATCAAAATTCTAATTTAATAGCCTGGTTCAAGACAACTTCATTTTGGCGAATTCTAGCGCGACCTCCAGGGCCTTGGATATTGCTCCCGTGTTACTTCCTGTGGCCTGGGCAGAGAGTTCCTTCCCCCCACCTTTCCCGTTGATCAGACCCGACACTTGGCCCACCCACTTGTCTGCACCAAACTCAGGAGACACAATGGACTGAAATTGTAAAGACAATATTTGTTAGAATAGAAATAGAAATATTTTTTAAGGTAGCAAAAATCAATTCTAAAGATACAGGGTTAAAATTTAGCTATATCATGCACTCACATACCAGTATTTTTGTGTGAGTGTTTAAGTGCTTACTCGAAAAATGACAAAACACACACGCAAAATCTCAAATAATATATTATGATGACATTAGATATCATCATACACAGGCTCAATGTTCTTTTAATACATGCATCCATAATAAAATATAATGTACCCTGGTAATGAAGGTCTAAAAGTTGGCGTTTTTGTTTATCACCATACCATTACAGTCATTAAAATTAGACTTTTGGATGAACAAGCCTGAATTATTATACTATTGCTTGGCATCAATTTTTTTAACAAGCCCTGCTATATAAAATTCAAAATTTGAGCAAACTGGAAGACATTTTATTTGTGCAGGGCTTGCAGGCTTGTGTTAAAAGACAGTTATTCAGTTTGATATCATTATGATACTCCTGAGTTTATCAAGAATTTTAGAAGATTTGACAAGAAGAAAATATCCACTCAAGGAATTTTGCAAGCTTAGGCAAAAGTCACTCACAATAAATAAAAGTTCACTCCCATTTTGCCAGTAAGCGAGTCTAAATTTCTTTGAGATATATTTTTTGCCCTTAAAAGTAACGCTCCATATAATAGAACATATCCCTGCAAAATATTCAATTAAATATTGCCGTCATCAATAAAATGGTTGTTCACCTTAGGTTTTTCAGTAAATCCATGTGGATTATGCAGTTAAGTGTTATCATTCATTAATAAAATATAATCCTATCATTTGTCTGCTGATTGTATGAATGAAAAATTGGGGATTTGCAATAGACATGAAACTAAACCAATCAGATGTTAATATTTATAACTGTGAAACAAACTGAGAGATTTATGAGTAACATGATAACTCCGGACAAACACAGACATGGATTCAACATATTCTTTATGTTTAAACAAAGTTAATTACTGAGAGCAGCCATAATCCGATTTAAGCGTTATATCAATTGTCAAGGTTGTCTGGGAAGGGGATTTTTAGTTAATCCATTGGATCATGCAACCATGTTCTCTGATTTTTATACTTAATATAATCCTATCATTTTTCAAATGTTTGTCTGACAATTGCCAACTGTTTAATTAAATAGTTGCGACCATGTCGTCATTGAAACAATCTGTTACCAATAACAGGATTATATTTTGTAAATAAATAGAAGTCTATGGTTGCATTATCAAATGGATTAGCTAACAACCCCCCGCCAATCGATCACAACAAGTTACAATAATTGCTTGCAACTGGTCAAATATTCAGTAATCAATAAATAAGATCATAAAAGTTTGCTTTTACTACAGACACAACAAGGAAAGTTTCGAATTACCTTAGGCACGCAGCTCATGCAGACAATCTTGCTGTTGTCTGGATCGACAGTGAAGAACATGGCAGCTGTCTCCGGACTGAGAGCCTTGTACTGTTTCATTGCAGCATCCAAAGCCTGCAGGAGAAAATATATAGTTACCATTTTTTTCCCTTAATATTGATTACTATTAATTCTGTGAAATTGATCTTAAAGGCAAAATGCACATGCAAGGAACTCAGAAAGAAAAAATGCTTTGTTAATTTATTTTTTTCCATATTGAATTCTATTAATTCTGTATAAGTGATCTTAAATGTGAATTGCAAATGTCAGAAATGGCAGGAGCATGCAGAGGCTCCTGTTTTCTCTGTTGTACAAGGGGCGTAACTCCAAAACTATTCTAGCCAGAGTGATGGGCCAAATGGTCAACTTCTTTACTGGAGGATCCTGTCAAAGACATTTGGTAAAACCTCAACTATTTTATCTTTGAAAAAAATACTAGCGAATAAGGAACTGTCACAGGAACATGTCAAATACTCCAAAAGGCCTCATTGGACTGATGGTAATTTGTATCAGGGCCTGTATGGACATTTATCCTTCAGTTTCTTCATGTTTTATGTCACTGAACCTAAGCATTTTCTTCAGTTATTGATCAGAAACCGTGGGGATGGACGGACGCACTTTCATTGCTGCTTTATGTGTTTTTTTTACAATAGAAAACACAACTATTAACCTCCTAGCTCTAATGGACACAGACCCTTAACACCACTTTTTAAGTCCCGACAGACACACAGTCAGATAACTACATATATATGTCAGCCTTTAGGGGCATAAAAATAATATAATCAAATCATTTAGGTTGTAATAGAAAGCCTTCAAATAACACCTATAATCTTTTCTTATGACATACTGTTTCATTTAAACCTCTCTTATGTACAAACCTTCGCATTGGAACCAGCTTTAAACTCGTGCACAATGTATTTCTGTCCTGGGTTTTCTGTGATCATCTGTTTTGCTTGTTCCGTTACCGTAGCAACCACAGCGACTTTACGTTTCTTATCAAGATCATCCATTTTCTTTTTGAGGCCCTTGAGCTCACTACGTATATGATCCTTCTGCCAGTATGGAATAACTGACTGCGTTACCTCCTGAAGATGAATTAAAGATTTGTAACACATGTGAACATTCACAAGAAATGTACATTAAGACAACTTTGTAGATTTCAAAACATGGTAATAATGTTATGTGAACAAAGGTTATGAAATTACAGATTTTATACTTAAAAGAAATATGAATACTGTTTCTCTCTGTACCTTAAAGTTAGACACATTAAGGCTATATCAGGGTGAGGAATCATATAACATGAAGGGGTTCTGAGAAAGGTCACCACGGATCACAACCAATGTAAACAAACAAGTGATAATTAATTTCTAAATAACTTTTTGACAGAAAAGATATGAAAATATTACTTAGCCTAACAAACACTATGCTATTTTCTGCTCATACATGTGTGAAATATTTTAAGTTTGCTTATATTTTTTTTGTATTTGGCTAAAATTTCAGCATTGCATCATTCTACAAAATACAGTCAAGATGAAATTTTGGCCATGGATTTCATCCATGTGAGAACCCCTTTGAAGTCACTTGACTCCTCACCCTGTTGATGGCCGATACCATGATAAGTTGCATTAAAAATGTCAAGATGAAAATTTTTATAAGCATTTTAGATTGACTTCCATATACTTCCAGAATGCTTGACAGTATTCTTTACTTGGCAATGTCCATCTAAGTTATTGACATAGGATAGAGAAATGTGTACTCACATCATCCATATCTACAATCATGCGTGTGAGCTGTTTGTCCGTGAACTCCTGACTTTTCTCATTGCTCTCCACTTTTTTCTTCAACTCCTGGACCTCACGTTCCAGCACTTCTGTACGGTGTAAAGCCTGAAAAATGGGAAATCATCTTGGTCAATATCAAATATGGAGAGGAGATGGAAACATCATGATTTATGATTTTATCATGTAAATTATAATAAGTATTTAAGATGCATACAAAATTATGAGTGACCAAGTCTTACATATGATATTATATTTTAAAAGTCAAACCCTCTCAACAACAACTCTTATTATGCTGATATACATGTACCAGTAACTTGTTTTTACCATCACATGAAGAATCTGAATAAAAATGATATTTTAAATTAAAAACATTTTTGGATACATGCATTGAACATGTTCAACCATGTTTTTTCTTTCTAAGATTAAAATATTAGTTCACCTTCATCGCCTCAGCCCCAGTGATAGCAATGATTCTGCGGACTCCCTTAGAAATGGCTTCCTCCGACACAATCACCATCTTCCCGGCATCTCCTCCCTTCCTCAAGTGCCTGATATACATGTATGTAACTAAGTGTAACCACGATATAATTTTTTACATTTTTACATGTAGTATACAACAGCCTTTGAACATATGAGCAATTTCCACAATGCAATACATAATCGGTGTCTAAGTAAACATTCAGTTTGACGACTTTAAAATTAAAATACACTGAAAGACAATTCATAAAAGAATGGGGAATTGAAACTTGGGGTGTTTGAAACATCGGTTCCTTCAAGATTTTAGCTCAGACCCCGGCGCCCTCGAGCGATAGCAGTTTTACTGTAATGCCAAGGTTTATATAATATGTATAGGAACCTACCCCACTATTTTGGTGTAAGTTACATGACTTACGTTCCACCACAGAACTCCAGTGAAGTGATGGACCCTCCCGGGCCCATAGGGTCAGCTAGCAACTCCTCAATTGGTATGCCCACAGAAACTACCCTTACTGGATCAGGGTAAACCTAGAAGAGAATTTAATGTTTCCTATAAAATGGTATCCTAATCATTTATAGGGGATGTTCATAATGATTATTCAGCACAGGGGTACATCAAACCAAAGACCCTTTGGGAATAGGGGATGACATTTTTTTTCTTAGAAGACTGTTACACCATAGAAGTATGTGATCACGCTCTTTCTTATTGCATAAATGTGTTTCTAGACCAACCACAATACGATCGTAACGATTCTCCTTTTTTACATGTGAATGATATGCATCCACACCATACAAGTATGAATAAACACCTTTCCAGGACAGTAACGGACCGATATGCATACAGACCCTAGTTCAACATTTTTTTGAGTCAATAAATTTTAGGGGCTGTGAAAAAAAAGGGGCGGGCAGGAATTAAAATCTATAGTTGCCTTAAGTCTGAATATGCATCATATCATAAAAATTACCTCATCAAAGACAGCCCTCAGCCCCTGGATAGCCTTTGCTTCTGCCAGCGGTGTCTCCTTGGCATAGACAGGCTTATTTTCAGCAATCACTTGATTCACAATGTCTTCTGTCTTCTTAACTTCAGCGACTGTCATCGCTCCCTGCGGAAGAAAATTTATATTTGTAATTAACTACAAGTATGTTACTAAATGATTGAATTAATGACTATCCTCTCATGTTAATTGCAGAACATTTTTTATGAAGTTCCTTTTTGAACTTTGTGATTTTTTTCCCCTTATACTTTTGTTTTTTCGTCCAGTTACCCCCACAAAAAAGACCACACTCTTTTGTGCCAACGAGAGTGACTCACCATAAGTTAAAAAAAAAAATTTCACAACCGTTGTAAAATAAATGTAAAAATTAAAAAGTAGACTTACAAGAGCAATCTCATGAATAAATATCTCAGTAACTGTAGATATAACGGTACTAACATAAAATATTGCAAACAGTTCAACCTCTCTTACGTCAAAAAAGTAATGTACCATACCTTTGCAGAGAAGTCAAATCTGAGCCTGTCTGGTGCAACAAGGGATCCTTTCTGGTCGGCCTCTTTCAGTACAGAGCGCAGTCCAAAGTTCAACATGTGTGTTCCGGTATGGTTCTTCATAACTGCACATCGTCGTTTCTGAATTTCATAGTAAGAGAATTTAGGCATTACATAGCTCTTAAATGGATTAATACCGAGATTAATTATCAGGAAAAAAACAACATGTATGACTGTTCTTTTCAGAATGAGGTTATTTACATCTAGAAGTCTGTATAAGAGTCTCCATATCCATACTTTTTCCCCACAACTGGTAGATCTACGATCACATGTCTGCATTTAACATCATTCAAGGGCCAAATTTAGCAAGTGCTTAATTATTATATAGTGCCGAGCGATATATCTGAAATCACCCAAAAAAAAACACCATTTAATTGTAGTGTTAGTATTTTAACTTTTAATGACCACCAGTTATATTGCAAATTAAATGTCCATAAATGAGTGAAATGTATGTAATCAAGACATAGCATTCTTATCTTTGCAAAATATTTGATAATAAAAACAACAGATTAGGTGATGCTGTAATAAGGGTGTTACTGAGAAAACGTGAGTCTGTTGTTGTTCAATTGAAAAAGGGGCATAACTCAGCATTTATTGAAGCAAGAGTTATGGGCCTTGCTGTACACATGCATTTTTTCACTAGCAACATTTGTACCAAGTTTCATTTGAATATCTTGAACAGGTTTTTAGTTATGGCCCAGATTAATGATTTTGCATGCCCCAACCGAAGCAACAACTCGAAGACGACAATATCTCAACTATTTTTCTTGGTAAATCAGACAAGATAACAAATGAAGTTACCATATCTTGGAAAAAAGATCTGAAAATGTCTTCCAAGTATAGAGTAAAAAGCCAGTTTAAATTACCTCGTCAATTGCCTGTCTGACAGTATCCCCCACTCGTAAAGTTCCCTCTATCACCCCTATGTGTAGAACATAGCCTCCACGCACTTGAACATTGCGTACTGTGAACTCCACATCCTAAGAGAAAGAAACATGTTGGGATTATTAACTAACATGGGATTATTGACTAACATTATGAATATTACCAAGAAGAATAGGGTAAAAGTGTTGAAACATAAATGTATTTATTTTTAATTTTGTACCTGTAAATAATCATTCATTTTTATTCATCCAAAAACTTTTGAAATCTTATCAGCTTGTTCTTTATAGAAACTAGAAAAAGAGCATGGCAGAGCTAATACATATGGTCAACTGTTCTTGCTATTCAATTGAACAAGGTGCATCAATAAAAAATTGTTAAAGCCCGAGTTATTGGCCATTCTAAACACCTGCATATTGTCTCTGGCAACAGTAGTACCAAGTTTTAGTTTAGTATGGCCAAGATTGAAGTTTTTGCACACCAATGCTACCGCCTCAGACAATGACATCGATGCCACAGCTATGACAATACGTTGTCATGTTTTCCGTTAAAATAAAACAAACTTAAAATGACATACCTGTTGCCCATTCCTTTAGCCCCAAATCCAATATTCTTACCTCCTCATTCTCTTTCACCATAAAACCCTCATCCAGATTTTTATCCCCCAAAATAAACAGAGCTTAAAATGACAAATGTGTTGCCCATTCCTGTGACCCCAAATCCAATATTCTTACCTCCTCATTCTCTTTCACCATAAAACCCTCATCCAGATTTTTATCCCCCAAATTAAACAGAGCTTAAAATGACAAATGTGTTGCCCATTCCTGTGACCCCAAATCCAATATTCTTACCTCCTCATTCTCTTTCACCATAAAACCCTCATCATAGATCTGTCCACCCTGCTCGGCATAGAAATATGTCTTATCAAGGAGGACCCCGCACTCCTGACCAGTTGTAACCTCCTGCACAAACTCCTTGTTTGTTCGCAGAGCTAGGATCTTCCCCGTACATGGCACAAAGTCTGGAAAATTGAAATGATATTTTCATTAGAAAGCATGGTTCACTTACTTATGAAGGAGAAATTAAATTTGTTTCACTTAGGAAAAATAAAATCAACTTATAGTAAAACTGAACCTGAAAGTTCTTAGTTTGTTCGCTTTGCTCAACTATCACTTTGAGGATCTTGGAAAAAACAAGGAAATAGCAATTTACTATCAAGACCATTGAATACTGTGACATAAATGTGCACAGGGTATTTGGTAATTGCATTCCATTTGATATTCAACAAAACAATACTTGAATCATCAATCCTTATACCTAATAACAATATAAGATTTCTAGAACTTCTGCGAAAGATTAATTACTTTTCACAATCTTGAGGAACAAAACCAGTGCCCTTTAGTGGAAAATCTATACCGGTATGTTATTTAACTTCTTAGTTTGAAATTCTTAAGTATGCCATAGAATATAAATACATTTAATTTATTGCTCTCTTTTTCAAATAGGAAACATGTGTAATCAGCTCACATGTAGAAACGACAATAATATACGAAGACAAGTTCAAATATATTTGAGTTGGCAAAACAGCCTAAATGAAACTGACTGAACCGAAATGATATTACGGTAGTCTTTTTTGCCTTAACATATATTTTAAGAAGGAGAAGTTTTGTTTTGGCTGTTTCTGGGGAAGACATACATTTAGATATAATCTTTGACTGACCCCCCAAAAACAGCCCTGAAAAAAGAAATTAAGAATAGAAACCTGAAACCTACTGTAGTTGCCATTATCATCAACAGAGTAGTTGTACTTAGGGGAATCATCGGTGGGTGCAATGCCCTGTGTCTGAAGGTCGTTAATGGCATGTACATTCAGGTTGATCTGATCGTTCCGGACACCACCTGGACCTTGGGACATCTCCTACATGGGATGGAAAAACCACAGCTTGTATTCAGCTTTTATTATTTAAAAATAAATTTGTCATAAACCTTGTCACACTTTCTTTAATGCGTATAAAATTTAAATTGAACTTATTTCTAAAGCAAAAATAAGTACACAAGGATTGGACCACCAGTTTTTACAACATTAGCAAACAGCCCTCTCCTACTGGTAAGATTGAATTCTTCGAAAATAAATGGCACAGTCATCAAGGTTCTGCTGGTCAAGTAAAGACAAATGCCTCTGACCCAAGATTGAGTCTAATCAGGCCTCTCAGAATGGACACCAGCCCTATGGTTGCTTTATTTATTTGCTATAGAGCACCTAACAACTAACTCCTATGCAACCATGACAGCAATGAGCACCAACGTGATCCACCTGTCTAGCATTTTTCGGCCTCACAGTTAGCGCTATTTTGATTCAAAGTGTTGCATAGAAAATCCGCATATAGAAACCATGTGGGCTTTCTGAGGGTTGGGTCTAACCTTTGCCATATTTTTTCTATTGGTCATTTATATTTTACTTTTAACCAGATTACGCTTATTTGATTCAGATTTGTTATTGGAGCTCCTGTATAGTACTCTCAAATAGCACTATTCTTTTACAACTAGGCCCTTGGTCAGACCTTGAAAATAGACTACAGTGTGAATCAAAAATCAACTCATACAAGGACATGTGCATGTACATTAAGCTGTTTTTACTACCATCTAAAATGAATCAGCATAGACTCATACCTGAGCTTTCTTCTTAGCTTCCTCATAAGCAACCATATCAATCTTCAACTGCTTCTCTTCTGCCATGAGGGCGGTCAGGTCCACAGGGAACCCATACGTGTCATACAATCTCCATGCTACATCCCCTGGTAGGGTAGTGGTATCACCCATTTTGTTAATGGTCCGTTCCAACAGTCGGCGTCCACGGTTCAGTGTCTTTAAGAACTGTTCCTCTTCATCATTGATGATGTCTTTAATCTAAACATAGAGTCACAAATCAAAACAATAAGTGAACGGGTTTTGAAATTGAAATACCTTCAGGTAAAAACAGATACTTGTACTTTTGTTGTATTTATTTTATTTATCACAGCAAAAAGCTGCATCTAGATATCATACTTCTCATATTGCTATTAAAACATACAATGCTATTTAACATAAATGCTATTTTAAAGACATTTGTACCAATTTCATCTTTGAACTATAGACACCAGCGTGAGTCATGCCATCTTTAAAATGAAGCTTTGTACAAATCAAGTTTTTCAAACATCATCCCTGAATTATTACCATATCTGGGTCCTTTTTAACCTCTGGGAATGCACCACCAAGCAGTTTAACCACACAGTCTACCATGCTGGCAAAGAAGCCCGGCTTTGCCCCTAGTTTCTCTGTGGCATAGCGAACGGCACGTCGTAGAATACGTCTCAACACATACCTGAAAAAACAACAACAACAGTGGCTTGTGTCAAGTGTTTTGAAAGCTTCATTATTGTTACAATAGTCACATGATATAAAGGCAAATATTTCAGGCTTTGCTTCAGACCAGTGTCACTTCAAACATGTTAATATCAAAGTAAGGGCTTGCAAAGGGATGCAAAATATCCCATCTTTGCTCAAAGTGTCACTTAATCCATTTCAATACATGTCCTTGAAAAAAACAAAGATTTTTAAGTTTCACTTATATCAAAGCCAAGTGATTGATTGATTGATTTATTTTCTACAGTGCAATTTAACTGTTCAGGTATAAAATTGTATCTTTCAATTCATTTATCTGTGCAGTAGACTCCTTTCTCAAAACAAGGATAAAGCTGTTTATTCCTCACCCTCTGCCAGTGTTATCTGGTCTGCCTCCATCAGCAAGAGCAATAGTCAGTGTGCGAGCATGATCCCCCAACACTCTGTACGCCATGTCAATACCGTCAACGTCATCTTTCCCCACTTTTCCAGTGTATGGACGGATGCCTGTTGTCTGAATGCAGACAATTATAACACTATTTAAAATTCAGTCCTATGTGTTGTTTTAAATAAATTTCTGCAAGAGTAGCATAGTATGTGATGTCAATATCATCAACATCATATTTTCCCACTTTCCCTGTATAAGTGCAAGCCTAAAACTGTGCTCTGCCAGAGATGTACAGAAATATTCATAAACGTCTCCGTGGCCTATTGTTTAAGGCGTCCGCCAACGGAGCTGGAAGTCATGGGTTCTATGCCTGGCCACGTCATACAGAACTAGAACTGTAAGCCATAGGCTAACGAATACCCCCCACCCCTCCATGTCTAGGTTGTTTGCCCTGGAGTTAGGCCGGACAAAGCTAATTTTGCCTACAAGGGGAGATAACTCCAGTCAGGGTCATGTGACCTGTACCAAATTCACAGAGGCGAAAGTTTACAACATGGCCATTAATTTCTGAAAGTTTGATAAAGATTTGTTGAATAATAACAAAGATGAATCCCGGAGAGGGCTTATTTTGCCTACTTTAACACATCAAGGGGAGATAACTCCAGTCAGGGTCATGTGACCTGTACCAAATTCACAGAGGCGAAAGTTTACAACATGGCCATTAATTTCTGAAAGTTTGATAAAGATTTGTTGAATAATAACAAAGATGAATCCCGGACAGGGCTTATTTTGCCTACTTTAACACATCAAGGGGAGATAACTCTGGTCAGGGTCATGTGACCCGTACCAAATTCACAGAGGCGAAAGTTTACAACATGGCCATTAATTTCTGAAAGTTTGATAAAGATTTGTTGAATAATAACAAAGATGAATCCCGGACAGGGCTTATTTTGCCTACTTTAACACATCAAGGGGAGATAACTCTGGTCAGGGTCATGTGACCCGTACCAATTTCACAGAGGCGCAAGTTTACATCATGGCCATTAATATCTGAAAGTTTGAAAAAGATTTGTTCAATAACGACAAAGATGAATCCCGGACAAAAAAAAACGGACGGACAGACAGACAGACGGACAGACAGACAGACAGACGGACAGACGGACAACCCGATTCCAGTATACCCCCCCAAACTTTGTTTTGGGGGGTATAAAGACGTTTCAAGTTGGTACACGTAGCATTCTTGCCTGCCGCTCGGCATTTAAAGGGTAGTTCTTGGAAAATGGTGTAATAAGTATTGGTTTAACCCTGGAAAGTTGTACCCCAGCTCTTCTATTAATTCTTAAACTACTTTTACAAAAAAAGTAGGGAAAGTAGGGCTTTTTTAAGAAAAAGTAAGGAAAAGTAGGAGCCTAACAAAAAGGTAGGGCAAAGTAGGAAAAGAAGGTCCCGCTTGAAAGTCTGTAAAGGTCAATCCCCTGCACAACAATATTACCTTTTGTATAAAGTCAAACAGTGGCACAAATAGGTCTGTGTCATAGTTTGACTGTTTCCTCTGTATTACAGAAACCAGTCTCTCCAATCCCATACCACAGTCAACATGGCCTTTGGGAAGAGTTTTCAACTCTGTTGCTGACTCCCTGTGGAATAACATTTCAAGTAAATTTCAGGTTAAGATTTAAGGTCATAGATGGTGGTCTTGGTCAGAGATATATAATTATATAAAACAGCATATTTATTCTTTCTGTCCCTGACTGATTCTGACACATACAGAACAGATCAGATATATTATCTTACAAGAAATGAATAACATTTAGCTCCATTTTCTTGACAAGAGGTTATTACTGGTGGCCATAACAAATTTGGAGGTCTTGAAACAATTGTACAATTGTTTGCTTGTCAAGGCAAATTATTTTATTTATTTTTTTAAAAGAGGCATAACTCAACAATTATTGAAGCCAGAGTTATAGACCGTGCTATACATGTGCATATTGTCTTCAGTAACATGTGTACCAACATGAATATTCTGAATGATTTTTGTGAAATGGATTTTTTTCATCCTCATGATGACAACACCAATGCTATGACAATTCATATTTTTCTTTGAGAAATAGTAGATTTAATAAACATTCATACTTTCCAATAGACTTTTCATGAACTGACTAGCATACAGTGGTCCAAATTAAGACAAGCCCTGCATTGGTAAAATATCTTTCGGGCTTGCTAAAATTTTGAATTTTATATAGCAATTTGATGCCCAGCAATAGTATAAGAATTCAGGCTTGTTCATCAGAAAGTCTAATTTAGGTGACTGGCTGTCCATTGTAAATTATAATGGTTCCAAAAAATGATTATAATGTTGAAAGAATTTCAATAAGAATATTGTATTCCCTAACCTATTATACTGCATAAACACAAGATTCCAGATTTCTAGCACGTCTGGGACATCCATATTGACGAGGTGTTTCGCGTTTCGGCCTCCTATCCGGTCATAGTGGATCTCGGTACACGGTCCGCAGGGGCCCGTTTCCCCCATCTCCCAGAAATTGTCTTTCATATCAAATGGCATCACTCTGTCTTCAGGTACACTGAAAATTGGAAACACATAAAATATATTTGTACATACCGTAATTATACAATGTATAGGACGCAGGCAAAAAAAGGTGAGAAAACATGCATAGTATAATACAGTACACGTTTAAAGTGTACAATTTATCACCTTTATATTTGGATGTATGAAAGGTACAATCATGACAAATTAGAAAGAGTTTTATAAATATGCAAAATATCAAATATTTCAAGCTTTGTATTTTATATTTTATTAATTAACTATTGCGTATAAGACACAATACTGGGACAATCGCAGTACTAATACTTGACAATTGACCCAGATAAAAAAAAAATAACTTCGAATTGATGACTTCCAGAAAATGCCGAATTCTGGAATATTTTGCAAATAATACTCACTATTTTACGGCAGTTGTGCTTATAAATATTAACTTCCCAATCAACTGATCCCAGTACACACCCAAGACTGAGCCAGATATCTCTTGTGTCATTGTCTGGTTCAAGTCCCATCTCTGGACTCCCGCCAAAGTAGGTTACATACAATCTGTCTTTCTCCATCTTGATTCGCTCGGTCAGCAGCTCCCAGGCCCATGTACAAGCTTCTTTCTGTGTAAAAAATTAAAATGTTTTAAAAAAAATCTGATGTATTAGGGTTTTGAGAAAAGCTCTTTATAATAACCTCAAAAATGACATTTCATAAATCTTGACACATATACCTTGAAGGCTTGAAGCATTAAGAGATCAATGACTTCATTCATGGGGAAAAAGTAGGGTTAAAATGATTTTGGAGTCTTGTCAAAAATCGATTGTTTACAATTGAGGTCAACAACCATTGATTGCATAATTTCAGAATCGATAATCGCTAGGTGTCTGTATTCTTAAAAGAGAAATGAATGGAAATGTGTTTTTTTCCACTTTTAATATGTTCATGAATAGCACTTTATTGCTACATTTGCTAAATGTTTAGAGGTAAATACTTCTTTAAAAAACAAAACAAGAATATTTTTTTTCTTAAAGAGGATTTTTTTTTCCTGGGTAGGGGACAGATATATATACTTTTTCAGGTAGAGCCGAAAAGAAGGCCGAAACAAAGTTTAAAGTATAAATTATTTAGTATTCAGCTAAAACTCTTAAGCTTAACTTCGAAAGCAGCTTAACTTCAAAAGCTTTCTTCCAAATAACTAAAATTTAAATACATCTTCTTATTCTTCTATAACATTTACATTAAATTTAAACATATGGTAAAAACTTTTGATTTCTATTAGTTACATTATTGAAAATTAATCATTTTATGGCCTGACAGATTATTTCTATGATTAATTTTTATCAAGACTGATATTCAATCATTAGGGTTTCCCTGTATTTTGGTTATGTATCCCTATTTCGTATAACTTTGAGCATGAACCCAGTAACTTATACATCAAATACACAAAAAAAAATTAACAGAGAGAGACCAATAACCTCAAAAATTGTTTTCTTTAAAAAGAGTGTCACAATATTAAATTTATATTTTACACTGCCTAGGCCTAAAAAAAAAAAATTGTTTGGTTAGGGTTACATCCTTAAAAAAAATAGGTAGGGTAGGTAGGCTTTTTTTATTTTTTTATTTTTTTTTTTTTTATTAGGTTTTATATAAGAATATAATTTTCATCATTGGAGAATGGTGTTAAAACTATCTTCTGTACAAGCATTTAAGGTTTAAACTTAATATTAAAAAGCAATTAATTTTTTTTTTTTAGTTTTTCATTTTTTTTTCAAACTGACTATAAAAACGGTAGGGTCGGCGCCTATTCCGTAGGTAGGGTCGGGTAACCCGAACCAAATGTATTTTTTTTTTAGGCCCTATTCTAAAGTACTTTCTATGCATGTTGGAATCCATAGAGGCAAATAAAATTCATGCCCTCACAAGCTATACATATAACGAACCTTGTAATAGTCTCCAAATGACCAGTTGCCCAACATTTCAAAGAAGGTATGATGGTAGACATCCTTGCCCACATCATCCAGATCATTGTGTTTACCACCCGCACGGATACACTTCTGGGAGTTGGCTACTCGCACATACTTTGCCAGGTCACTGTTTGGATCCACTGTGCCCAGAAAGATGGGCTTGAACTGTTAATAAAATTATTTATATTTTAAACTATGGCATTCAGTGTTCTTTCAACATGGCATGTTCAATGTTGTGAAAATAACACTGTTTTGAAATTGCCTTTCATTTATTGCTATTTTTGTGATTTAAAATGATACAAATTTCGTTCAACAGAACATATAATTTTCAAAGGCAATTTAAATGAGTGATACGTTTGCCCTTTAAGTTCATATGCAAGAACCTTCTTCATTCAAATATTGGCAAAAGTCATGAAAATAAATGACAAAACTTGTTTCATTTTGGTAGTATTTAATTATTTTATTTAAAAGATCAATTTTCATGTTATTCAAAGAAACATTTTATACATGAAAAATGGTTCCTACCTGGTTCATTCCTGCATTGGCAAACAACAGAGTGGGATCATCAAGGGGAATTGTTGATGAGGAGTGGACATAGATATGCTCCTTCTCCTTGAAGAAGTCAACAAACAGGTCTCGGACCTGGTCTCCAGTTAGACTTGTATCCATTCTTGTTCTCTGTGAAAATATAAAAATTCTGATGTCAGCTTTGCTCCGCTTTAAGTGACAGTGTTTGGTGTGATTTATATCTGTCACATTCAGAAATTAAAATTTCACTGAACTAATAAAAAAGTTAAGTCATTCATTTCAGATCTTTACAACTATAAATCCATATTGGTTGAAGACAGAAAGATAAAGCATGCTAATCAGGCCATTTCAATTTTTTGATGTTACACTTGAATTTATTATTCTATTTATTTACGTTTAAGGTCCTGTTATCACACACATGTTAATCTAGGTCTTTTTAACAATACATAATGACACTTTATTAGAGGATATGACAATTTATATAATTACTGTCCTATCATTTCGTACAATTTAAAAAAAACTACCTTTCAAACCTTAACACTTCGACGGACAGCAGTTACATCAGTCGAATGAATTTAGAGAAGCAGACAAAAAATCGTTTAATTTATATACATATGTAAAATCCGAAAATAATTATCCGGAATATCAACACTTAACAAAATGTTGCATCATTTTTCGAGTATCACTCAACGTTGTGCAATGATAATTAGCAGAAACAATACATGAGAACAACCATATGACAATAAGTCACTTACACTCACAAACAACACTGGAACAGCTTCCTTCTCCAAGATAAAATAAACGTGTTTTAACTGCCAGTCACCGGTCTGCAAAAAATTGTGCCCTACAGTACAGTACAGTAATTTCCAAAGGAGGCAGACAACAGTTGCTTAAACACACACGAGTTTCTGAGGTTGCAAAATTTACATACAATTTTGCAAAATTGATAAGTACTTATAAAAGTGATAAACAGGTCATTGAAAAAAGTTATCTTTTTAAAGTTGTTTACAGATTTTACTAAATTTTGAGGCATGCGTCTAGCTGACACAGAGTTAAAACCGAAAGTGAAAGTAGGTGTCATGCACTGTTGACATTATGCTCTTGTTTTCTTTGCTAACCTCATGAAAAACAATCTTATTTAGATTGTATTTCTGTCTTCTACATATGACTTTTTGGTTTACTTGAAGCTTTTTAAAGTAAATTGATCTGAAATGAGCTTAAATAATGGCACAGGTACTTGACACAAACTTTTTTTAATGTTCTATATGGGCTATATACTATAATAAGATATCTTAATAAACATATATATAGGCCGATTTTTTATTATGTGACTTGCGCCTGTGAATAATGGTATTGCAAAATTTATCTTTATACAACAGTTATAATTACAGATCAAATTAATATATAATACAAAATTTATATGAACTACTTAAATAAATAGTATAATTTTAACAAAACAACTATAAGCATTTCCCAACATACATGTTAAATGCATTTTTGATATGATTGAATATGTTATTCAATACATGCAAACGTTGACAAATACAGTCGGGTAAGGGATTCCGAATCAGTAAGGACAAATCCAGTGCTGTATTGATATTAGGATAGTCAGTTAAATGAAACAGTACTTGTTCAGGAGCTCATATATATGGACTAGATTTATATCACTTTCAAGTATGACGCCACAGTAATGATGTCAAATTAACGTGGGCAGCGAAGTAACACATCGCCCCATACTTTGATGTTACTTTGATGTCCGGGTGGAATCCAGGCGGAATTGGCAAAGTGAATTCCGCCTAGAGTATGGACGGAATCATTATTACGCCTGATATCTACACATGTTTCTTGTAGATTCTGGGCGAACAATTATTGGAAGTTCCAGGCGTAAACAAATTACGGGCATATTTCTATACTTTAACAATAGTGTGGCATGGAATTTCGTACTTCGGTTTTTCTATGCAACCTTTTGGGCAGAATATCCAACTTAACATTTTAGTGGAGCCTAATTTTTGAACTTAGCCATATTTTCAGCCAAAAAAGCAAAAATAATATGAAAGTCATGAGAAATTATTGAATTGTTTTTGTTCCCTTCAGAAAGGAAAAAACATAAACATCTTCCATGTTATTATCTGTACACGGCATACTCCTTGCAAAATAAATGATGCAACAAAAATATAAAACCACAAAGGAAAGTCAAAAACATAATGAAAAAAACAGGACCCCATGATAAAAATTTACACTCTGTTTTCATGAACTTTAAAGTCCACTTAAAATGTCACTTATGACACTTCTTGGGATATTACATCATTAATCACTTATATCTATTGAACTAAACTCGGCCCACTTGGCTATAAATAATTAACTTCCACTTGATTCGAGACCATCACGCGCAATACTGTGCTACAATAGTTGACTCACCGACAAGCCTAAAGGGCTATCAATGGGGTACAGGATCCAGCTGTTAATAGAAACTCACCTTATCTTACCCCAATCTGGTCAGATTTCCCTCTGAGCACCTTAACCTTTATTTACTTTATTTCGGTCATGTGTTTCTCAAGATGCTCACACGGAAACCATTCCGCCCTCAATACTTAAATATATATTATTCAAAGTACACCTGGTAAAATTCTCTGTCCTGAACTTTTAGTTCAATTACGTGTCAATTCCAGGCGAAAGATTTCGTACGGTTCATTATTGTTGCTAGCTTGACCCCGAGCCAAACTTTTTACCTGTGTCACGGTACCGATACCTACACATGTGGTGAGGTGTGTGAGCGGTCCGGTAGCTCAGTCGGTAGAGCACTCGCCCTGATAACGAGGGGTCGCGGGTTCGAACCCCGGTCTGGCTTCACACTTTTCTCACCCTGTGACACCAGTGAAGGGCTGTATGACCAAGCTTGGTTTATAAGGCTCCCAGGGTCTAATTTTAAAGTCTATAAGATGAACAGGAAATTACTGAGTCAAGAAAGCCACAATCATCTCATCATGTGTCAAGGCTAGGAATGAAACAGGAAGTATACGAGAGAATCAATTTTTTTCATTGTAAGGGGTGTCTCCACCAAGTGAGTTTGTCCTGGCAGTCTCAATGGTATTGTATCTGTGAGAACCAATTGAAAGACTATTGATGAAAAATTATAATTTAAGTACCAGTTGTTGAGTATCACGGTCAACTCATTATACATAAGAGATGTTGTTAGATATTTATACGGGGTGTGAGTATATAAACTTAAATCCATGTTCATAGTTAACAAAATTGATGCTATTTTAACTAAACAGAAGGGTAATCTAAAATAATATTCAAAATGGGAGTCTTCTAATCACTAAATGTAAAGGATTTGCTGTATAAAAAATCATAAAAAAATATGTTGATATGGAAGGATTGCTAGGAAAAAAATTATATAAATGTAATCGAGTATTTGATTTTGAATACCAGGTTAAACAAATACCAATGAAAGAATCCCCTCAGCATTTTATTTCTGTGACTATATAAATAATGCACCAGTCAATTGTAACCACGGCCCCCCCCCCCAAGGTCCGGGGAATAGAGGGGACTTTGACTTTTGGTCAAGCCAACCTCGGCTAAAATCCCCGCCCTGCGGGGACAAACATATGGTAAAATCCCCGCCAAATGCCCCCGCACCCCAGGGACCCTAGGTAAGGCCCATTCCCCGCTATATTTTAAGCGAAGACAAAACCACCGCATTTACCCAGCAACCTGAAAGGTAAAAACACTGCCCATTTCCCCAGCTATCCCCGGTATACCCCCAGACCTAGAGGGGCCGTGGTTACAATTGACTGTTGCATAATATTGAGGCAAAGCATTGTAAAATTCTTAAATTTCAAAGTATATAAATCAAAATCAACTGCTATCACTATTCAAAGACATGTGTTGAACGTCTAGATAAGTGTTTCATAAAAATGGAGTGAGACCATTCAAATACATGTAAATCCAAACTATAGTTTTATTACAGATCAGTGCAGAATGAAAGCAGGCCAAAAACCACGGATTGATCTCTCCTCTGAAAGATTCAAATGGGTATCTGAAAATTTTGGAATTTGCAGTAGAGTTGTCTACCTTATTATGTATATTTTTCCATATAGTCATTTTTAGCTCAACTATTCGAAGAATAAGGAGAGCTATACTACTCACCCAAGCATCGTATTGGCATCACATCTTGGTAAGGTTTTGCATGAAAGCACCTTTAGGTCATTATCTCAGCAAATGCATCATGTATTGCATTAAAACTTTAGATATGTATTCCCAACTATTCAACCTACTTAATTAATCAAGTTAGATAATATAATGCAAATTATTGACCTTTTGTATTTGACTTAAGGTTAAGGTTTTGCATGTAAGCGCACATAGGTTAATATCTCAGCAACTACTAGATGTATTTCATAGAGACTTTATACAATGGAACTCAACCATCCAGCCTACTTAATTAACCAAGTTAGATAACTATAGTTTGCATTTATTGCAAAATAATTGCCCTTTATTATTAGACTTAGAAATTATGGTTAAGGTTTTGCATGTAACCATATTTAAGTCAATATCTAAGCAAAAACATCATATATTGCATTGAAACTTTAGATATGTATTCCAAACTATCTAACCTACTTAATTAAAGAAGTTAGATAACACTTTTTTGAATATAATGCAAATAATGCCCCTTTATTACTTGACTTAGAAATTCTGGTTAAGGTTTTGCATGTAAGCACACATAGGTTAATATCACAGCAACTACTTGATGTATTGCATTGAGACTTTATACAATGGTACTCAACCATCCAATCTACTAAATTAACAACATCAGATGACTCTATTTTGCCTTAAATTCAAAGAATGGCCCATTTTTATTCGAAATAGAAATTCTGGTTAAGGTTTTGTATGTAACCACATTTACGTTAATATCTCAGCAAAATTTTTTTTATTATATTGCATTGAAACTTTATACAAGGGCTCCCAGCCATCCAACCTTTTTAATTAATCAAGTTAAATAACTCTATCTTGCATATAATATAAATTTTTCCCCATTATTATCCGACTTAGAAATTCTTGTCAAGGTTTTGCATGTAAGCATATATAGGTTAATATCTCACCAACTACTTGATTTATTGAATTGAGACTTAATACAGTGATCCATGCATGTTTTGCCAAAACTATTCAATTCTTACACTGAAAAGCTGGGGAATAGTCGAGCGCGTTGTCTCTGAGAGAGTTCTTGTTTTATAACAAACAACGGTTTTGTTGTAACTGCAAATAGAAAAGTGCCGCACATGGTCACAGGGTGTGACATTTAAAAATATTTGCATACATACTTTCAAGGTTATTTACAGACCTTAAAAAAAGATGATTTAAATGGACAAATTTAAAGAATAACTCTATGACCCTTGTTTGCTTGCCGTGGTTCATACATACATAACGGTATCATTACTTCATAAACCATTTACAATTGTTTTTCAGAGTTATGAAGATCCGATGTTTGATTATCTGCAGGAGCAACAGAAAAAGGACAAATCGGAAAGGTTCTAAATCTGTATTTATTCATTTTGTTTTCTAAAGAAAATTGTTGGCAGATATTAAGCCCATACATGTCATGACCCCTGTTGGAGATAAAGGTTCCCAAGTAGTTTTATCAAACCCCGGTCATTCTTTGGGGCCTCTAGTTTCCGAGCAAAATCTTCTCGGACGCCTTCTAGAAATGTGGCTTTTATGTAAGCCATCACCCAATGCCAAATGGATGTTTTATAGCTCTTATTTAATATTGCCAGAATGTTTATGATTTATATTTTATGTAGCAAGTTTTATAAAAGATAACAACTATAGAACTCTTCTAATAGAACTCTGCAATAGCCAAATTAATTTAATAAGGGTTATTATTTGTGGAAGATGAATTTCTTAGTTATAAAAGGAGATTTGCTTTACAGAATAGCTGAATTGAAGGCTATACTTGCATCTTCAAGCACGTCATCATCAGACAGCGACAGTGAAAGCAAGAAAAAGCGGAAAAAGAAGCATAAAAAGCACAAGCATAAGAAAAAGCATAAAGGCAAAGATGATGACTTGGACAAGGATGGTTCCAGCACTCACGACTCGGAAAGGGATAGACAGAGGTCTAAACATAGAAAATCCAAGAAGAGAAAATCTAGGAGTAGGAATAGAAGTGATAGTAGTGAAAGTTCCAGTGATGACAGAAGGACAAAAAGAAAACACAAGTCAAAACATAAACATAAAAGGAAAGACTGATAATGTACATTTCAATCATCATAATGCTTTTTCATACATTTTAGTTGATTTTATTGCACACTTTTTTGTGCAGCTTGAAGCTCTTGTGTTATCTTCTTTGTCTATTTATAACTTTGGTTATGGTGTGTTAAAAACATTGTCTGCAACCACGTACTTAATTCTGTTATACTTCATAAGCACCGTGGGACAATTGACTGACAAAATTTTTGTTTTGATAATTGTACAAGAGGCAGGGGAGACAATTCTTCTTCCACTGGATTCGCATGTTACAATTAAATATTCTTAAATAAACCTGTAGCACCAGCAGCTTCTATGGTCAAGTGGTCTTGACAGCTGACAAAAATTATGGACTTAAAAGGCAAACTTGCTTCAATTCTGGCTTTTGCCAGAAATGGGAAAAGCCTATGAATAGCATCAGGTACCTTGCGGAACAAATGAAACTGCCTTTTTAATTATTCATGTCAGTTTAGGAAATTTTCAATATCGGCCATGGTACACATCGAAGTACCATAGTAGTGTATTGGGGGTATCTGACAATGTCTTAATAACAGCAATAGATGTACATGTTATTTCTGTGACTTCAGAGGGCCCTTGACCTTTGACCTCATAATTCATAAGGGTCATCTACTGACCCAACTTGCATACCAAGTATGAAGTTCCTGGGTCCAAGTATGAAGTTCTTGGGTCCAAGTATGAAGTTCTTGGGTCCAAGTATGAAGTTCCTGGCGTCCAAGCGTTCTACTGTAATTGAGCCGTAATGAAATGTGGTATACAGACTGACACTCTGGACAAACACTATATGTCTCCCAATGAATGAAGTAAACACTATAATTCCTATGGAAGAAATACAACTTTTGATCAGTTATTTTATTATGAAAATTTGCTGATATTACAAAAGAATGACAACAGTGTTACATGAATATTACATTCCAAGTTGAAAGTTCACAATTTTTTTTTAGGTCACTTTTCCAGAAATTGTTAATTGAAAAGGGAACAGTAGAATGTACTGCCATTTACCTTGTATTTATCCTTAATTACTCATGATTGTTTTTCTGAAACAGGAACAGAAAAGGGAAAAAATGTACATTTTTCACAATTCACAACATCTAACATTGACGTAAAAGAAGTTAAAACTCTCTACTTCAAAGTGTGGTTTGAATACAGCTTCATTTTATTACAGATATGGTAAATATATAATAAAATTTGATTGGACAATAAAAAGTCATTACAGTATGATAAATTTCAAACAGTAACAGGATAAAAATGTCTTCTTTTTTTTAACTCATCGCTCAAAGCAAAGACATTATTATATAAAGATGCTAATACATTTTAAATTTCTAAAACAAAATTATTATCAATCGGTCAATTGTTCTGTGATCTTAATGATATGAGTTCCAGTTCTATAACTATTCACCAAGTCAGGCTAGATGAAACTAAAAAACACAGCTTTTCTTTACATAAAGCTTATGGTAAGATATTGATTTCATGGAGTAAGGATTTTTTTAACGACTAATGTCATAAAATATCAGTTTATCTGGTTTCTAATACAGTCTCTTGAAACTGCACAAATCACTTTTCATGGTTAATTTCAGAGATATGGCAAAGTTCATGACTTAATTTGTGATCATCAACATCATAGAAATGAACCGTAGGCAATTATTCAGACAACTTTGAAATCAGGATGTTGAAATCTTTTGCAAGTTGATGGTCAATGTGATGAGATGTGAAGGTATTCAACCAAGTAGCTATTCTGCAACTCCGTCCACTTGCATGTTTTCCTGGCCTTCCTCCTCATCTGCAAAGGTTATTTAAGTCAGAGTAATGGGCCTTTGAATTAATGTATGTTGCCACTTTTCAAGAAACCGTCAAGAAAAGGTTTTTCACAACGACAAAGATACCATGGCCATAATTTAGCATGAACTAAATAAACAGACATATTTATGAGGCATCTTAGTGAACATTTTTTTTTAAAGTTGAATATAAAGAAACTAAAAATGTTTTTACACCCAAATTTTGAAAATAAGCAAGAAAACAGTCTAAATTGTAAATGCCTTTTAATAATCTTGATGAAAAGTAGAGGGTTTTTAAAATAGTTGTAGTTAAAAATTCGAAAGAATCTTCATGATTACAGCCCAAGTACTAACAAGCCTTACCGGAGGTGATTCCACAGAGCCTCAGATTATGTTTATCATCGTTGGAGTAGGGGCTGAAGGTTTTCTTGACGAACGAATCAAACTTCTCGCGCTTTATGATGATGGTACACCGTGGATCGGCGTTCCTGAAATATTAAAAGCAGGAATTCAGTTTTAAGCAAAACAATTTCATTTATGTGTTGATAAATCAGTAAGTAAACTAATGGAGACCAGAATCTTTACCAATGTTTTGCTCATCTGATAGAATTAAATTCTAATGAGTAATTATTTTGATTTTGATTAAAACATATAATTTGATTATCAATACATACAAACTTTTCACATTTGGCAATTGAAACCTAATCTTACTGCAATTAAACACAAGTCCTAAAATTTCTTTCAAAATCATAAATGTTCCAAATTTTATTCAGCCCGATAAAATGTGCCCTATGTACCCTGTCACTCTTCTGCAGCAACCTCTCCTTTTTTAAAACCTGGCTAAAACTCTATCTTAACATACAGTCAAACTCTGTTGGCTCGAACTCGCTTAACTCAAACTAGATGAAAAGGACCGATTTCTTTATACAGAAGATAAGCATTCAAGCTTGGCACAAATTTCCCCGAGGCTCGAGGTATTTTTGCTGGTCCCTGAAAGTTCGAGCCAGGGTTTGACTGTACTGTCTAAGACAGGAAAATAATGATAAAAGAACTTACTTTCCCTTCGGTTCATAGTAGAAGTACATGTAACCAGTCTCATCTGAAAGAGACAAGATATATACAGCTTGTATTAAATAATAATAGATATAAATTACTTACATTTCCACATACAACAGGTTTTGATCAACACTCTTCAATTCCCTTTTAAGCTTTTTCTCAACTCAACCCTTTGTGAAACACTATTAACTGAAATCTGGCCAGAAAACCATATAACCAATGGGGGGAAAGGCAATTCTTTTCATAGCATATGGGTGGGCGTCTTTTATGCTATTTGGACCCCAAAAGGGTAAATTTGCTTCTGTTGGTGTGTGGTATAATTAAGAAATGCCTTCCCCTTGTGAGTTATAGGTTTAAATGTAATAGCCCTAATGTAACATTTAAATTGTGTACAGGCGTGCTTCCATGATGGACTTGCAATGTAATAAGGTGTATCAATTACATTGATTTTAGTATAAGTACAGATATAAGAACATGAACATATCTTTTACATGAATGTGACCTTGACCATTTTATGACTAGTTCCCTCAGAAGGTCATGTTGAACTGTCATAATTATAAAAATTCTCCTTATTTTGCTTTAAGCTTTTTTTTCTTTCTCGTAATATTTCCTGATTTAGTCTAACCCTTACTTGACTCAAACTTGTAAGTCTGAAACTATTCACACAACAAATATACCAACCTTTCATCCCTTCCAGAGTGGCCTTAACTTTGTCGGAGAATTTATCGAACAGGACTTCTTTATTCTCCAGCATAAGAACAAGGTCCGATTTGGGGACACTCAACAGTCGCTTGTTGATGTACGGCATCAGTGGAAGAACAGCCTGGTAGGAGGAGACAAGAATTATAGATTCAACAAAAAATTATTCTCGTCATGTACAGATATCAATGCAATACACTGAAGAGAGTAGAAGTGGTCTTTAGGTATAGGTGCCTGCCTCTCACCAAAGACATTATGGGTTCGATCCCTACCAGAGTGGCACTGGTGTAGCTTTATAGGTGTCGGCATATCCATCTTCTGGTATAGATTTCAACCTTTTGTCCAAGAGGTTGTGGGTTCAAGCCCAACCAGTAGTACTTTCTCGTTTACTCACAAAAAAGGACTCCAGGGGCAGTATTTAAATTATTTTTATCCTTAGATATGCCGTAGTGATTACATTCAGTATATTGGCCAGTTATCTTTACAGTCCAATCAAAACAGTTGAGTTCGACTCTTAAGCTAAAGTTTGATTGAAGTTGCTTATTGAATGCAGCCCCAGTACTGGTTAATACCAAGGAAACAGACTTCAAGACATTCCAAGAGCAACCAGCTGTCTTGATAATTGAGCTTTAAGAAATATTAGTATAAACTTATGCAATTAATGGGTTCCAGTTCTAAACACCAATACCATTAGATCACCTCACTATCATTAAGTTTAAAAATGTCCAATTTGGTTCTCAAAATAACTTTTGCCTTTGACATGATCCTGTATACTATTAAATTGCTTTATGACAAACAATTCGAGGCGTGCTAGCAAGACTGTAGTAATTCCTATTACTTCAGGTAAATACTGCAGTCTTGCAGGGAACCTTCAGAATGGTCTTACCCCAGGGTAGAGGTCTTGACAGGTGTTTAGACATCCTTTCATAAAGGTCAATCCTCCAGCAGATTTCCTCGACATCTAAAAACAGAGAAAAGCATTAATTATGAGGGTTAGTTATTATCCTTCGGATACTACGGTAGTTTCACAATTTCTCAAGACATTTCCTCCCATTTTTTTTTTCGATCTTCAATGTTTTTTTTTTTAAATAACTATATTCATTTACTTGTATTTCAAAATAAATATCGCTTTTATTTTTGCAGAATTGAGAAAGTGTCATGTTTTTGATAACATACTGCGAACTAATCGGTGTTCCTTCATTTTAAAAACATACATGTAATGTACATTATTACAGATTGGTTCTCACTGAATTTTCACAATATTTATCATCCTGGCATATAACATGTTACCAGTCCACTTGCTTTCTCGAGCTTTTTTATGGCAAATATTCAGATGTTTGCACAGACTTTGCACAAAACAATACCAAAACCTTGTTCTTTTTCTTCAATTTAAAAAACTTATATACAAGTAACTTGTTAGCATTTGTAACACCCACCACAGCATCCTTATTATAAAGTATGAGCTTCTTGATGTCGGGACTACAAAAGTAGTACATAGCGTTCGTTTGTCCGTCCTCATCATACTGAAGCATGTAGGGAACGGGGTCAAACTTCTTGATGTCAAACCGGTCCCTGGAGAATATATAATATGGGTTCATGACTTGTATTCCAAAAAATTCAAAGCTCTTAACTTCACTTTGTATAAATGAACCACGAAATTATATAATCACAAATAATTTTTTCACACATAAAACTAGGCCAAAACGGAAAATGCAAATCCTAAATTACTTGTAATACATCTATTTTAATATTGCCAATATATTCAATATAGATATTTTTAAAACCTTGGTGAAACTGATATATATATATGTGTGAATAAAGAAATGGTGAGGCAATCACAAAAACAAGTCTGTTTGTTTTCAGTGTAAAAGGGGCATAACTGATAACAATTATTAAAGCCTAAGTTATAGCCCTTGCTGAACATGGGCTTATTGTCTCTGGCAGGATATAATATACTGGGCTTATTGTCTCTGGCAGGATATAATATACCAGGCTTATTGTCTCTGGCAGGATATAATATACTGGGCTTACTGTCTCTGGCAGGATATAATATACTGGGCTTATTGTTTCTGGCAGGATATAATATACAGGTTTTAAGTTGTTGCACGCCGACAACAGTGACCCCAAATCTATGAAAATACCTGGAGTTTTCGAAAAAACAACACATTTCAGGTCCTAAAACAAATCTTAACCAAACAATATCAGCAGGAATAAATTAAGGATTTATTCCAATCTACAAGGCAGGTTTAATTTTTTTTAATGTTTCTTACTTTATTTTCGCCCAGTCTGGATTATCCTCAGTGATCTCTTTGTAGCCGCTACGTTCAGCTTTCATCTTCCTCTGCAGGCTTAGCGGGATACAACTGCAAGAGATACCAAGATGACAAAACCTGATTCTCATAATTCTGGGTTTACCTAATGTTTGATATTATTTTCTTATATAGTAACAAGTTTCTAGTAAATTCATACATGTATCAAAGAGGAAATGTAAGCCTTATTCTGAGGCTAAAAAAATAAAATTGTGTGGTAGGAAGGCTGTTTTCTTTCTTTTTATAAGCAGCATGTAAGAATGATATTGCCATCATTGCAGAGTGGCGTACAAGATATCTTTAGTAAAAAGCTTTTTAAACTACATTTTTAAACACATTTCTTATTCTTATAACAAACAAACTTTTAAAACAGTGGGGTTTGGTAACCAAAACCGGAAGTATTTATTTTTAAAGGCCTGATCAACATTTTGTAACTTTTGTATTATATCATATGTCACTCTGTTGCGTAAGATAGAAGCACTACCTGATTGACACCTTCTCATTAAAACAACAAACCATGTCTTATCAAGCAACATAACACTAAAAAATATTTCAGGTAATTCCATAATAAGGTACTCACCATTTGGAAATATTAATCTCCGGGAGTCCAAAGTTGGACACCTCTGTATCAGTGCGTGTGTTCAGCTGTTCGTCTGTGATTTCCGTGGTCCACTCGATCTCAGTCACGGACACATTCACGTCACATCTCAGTGGAGTCAGATATTTCGGTTTGTCTTCTTCCTTCTTGGCATCGCCATCAGCCATTCCACCAGCTTCGTCAGTCTCCATCTTCACCTTAGCCTCTTCTGCCTCTGAGTTTTTCAAACATTTTCATGCGATAATTTTTTTTCACATGAATTAAATACACATCATTCTACTGAGGCTTTGAAGGATATTTGACAAACAATTATAGTGGAATTTCTGATGATGATGTGAGCATTTTTTAAGCCAAAAGACTTAATATATAATGCACATTAATTTTTTCGGAGGCTTTGAAAGATATTTGATAACCAATAGTGGAATTTCTTCTGATGATGTAATCACATTACACCAAGATTTTATTCATTTCTATGTGTAAATTGTTGATTATATGCATCACTTACCTTCCTTGACCCAGGGTAGGTCCCCCATCTTCATGAAGACAGCCACAAAAAAGGCACCGGTGTCATTGTCATGCGGCAGCACACGAAGACTGAAAAATACACATGTACCCTTTGTGTATTCAATGTGTATGTTCTTTCAGGAACAAACAAGAAACAGTCACAAGTGAATTACAATGTTGTCTTCTGATCACAAAGCTTACGGGGATTAAAGCATTTAAACGACATTAAATTAAGAAACGGATAGAAACTTCCCACTTTTACCTCTAATATATTGTATTATAACTAATAATAATTTTTTTTCAAAGAAATAAGACATAAGAACTGAATTGTACAACACCCATGATGAAAATGCCCACACATTACATGTTATCTTTTAAAAATTGTTTTCTTAAGATTTAAAAATCTCACTATCTCTCAATAATGAAAAATAAACAAAAATAACCACATAAAATTCACCATCTCTCAAGGATGAAAACTCAAGACCTAACTATAAAAAAATAATCCTATCAACTCTCAATGTAAACCACATACATTTTACCATTTCGTAATGTTAACCATATTAATCTCACCATTTCTCAATGTTGAGAGCACCAATGTTGTCCGGCGGGAAGAGAGAGCGCTCATTCTCCTTCTGGTACCAGGCCGGGGCGTCATCAAACTTGTCGTAGAACACCAGGCCCTGGCTCATCACCTTTGAGGTTATACGGGCAAAAAAGGTTATACAGATTCATGAACGTTAATAAGTTTCATATTATTTGAAGAGTGGTTTAATCATTATCCTTATATGTCTTGTGATATTATGTTTTGAAATAAGTCAGTGTCTCAAACTGCACATGTTTTATGGTATTTTTATGTCAAATCCATGATTCTCGATAAGGACAATAGCTATATATGTTACCAGCATGAAATGCCATTTTTTTCTTCAGTGTAATGTTCCACTGTTGATCATATACTGGCAAAACCATATTTTACTTGTATAGTTGATCTTCCATTCCTTTCCAGTATGCAAAAATAAATGTGTATATCTTGAACAAAACAAATAATCAAGTAACCCTTTTTTGTTGTGACCAATAGTTAAATGTTTAATTTTGAGTGTAAACGAATGCTGCATAAAAGGTCATATATGAAGGTCCTTTTCAATGGTGTTATGAAACTCAATCTCTGAAATTAATGGACAAAACCACATCATTTTAAACGAATCTCTGAACAAGTACACTGTTCAGTGAAAAATTAATAGGTTGGCAAAATCATCAGTTCATATGTAGAGGTCCACTGCTATATCATAACATGAAACATGTTCGATGGGCTGTCTCTGTACTTCTGCTTCATAAACTTAACAACAAGCCCTCCGAAATTCTTCAAACCCGTGACCTTTTAATAACTCTGTTTCATACACTTAACACTTTCTTCTTAACAAAACGACATCTGATATCTGTCCTACCTGTGACCTTTTAATTACCTAAATAAATTTATAACTTGGTAACTCATTGCAGTTTTTCCATTCCTTTGATAATGGCACGAACAGTGTGAAGATACAAATGTTTGTTAATCCACTGTTTAACTCGATACAAGTATTTTTTAAAAAACAAAATACTGTACGAGTAGTTACCACGGAAGTTTATAAGACATTTCTTGATGCAAAATTCTGAAATAAAAAATCAGTGGATTTTAACAGGTTTTTCTGACTTATGTCATCACACAGTTTTCAGATGGTTCAGCTTGTGTTAGCTTACCACTGAACTGTATTTCAGATCAGAAAACAAATGGTATGTTTGACGGACTGAAGAGTTCACCATAAATGTCCTAAAAAAAACAGTGGAAAAAAAAATAAAAAAAATACAATGACCATTTCTAAGTTAACACAAAGAAATACAATGCATGGGGTTATGGGTACATACATGTATGTTTTGTAAAAGCTTTCCTTGAAGGAATTCCATGTTGTAAATGTTTCAACAATGTTCACATAACGGTAGCTAACACCTTCCGGCAAAAATGACCAAAATAAAACTTGTAGGAATTTCTACATCTTCCTTATCTTCTTTTCAAGCTACAATGTTCAGTTCTCAAAACATGAATACCACTTTGATACCAGTATACCAAATACATCTCACAATTGACCATCATCTTTTCCGGTTCCTTTTTTTGAGTCATGAAAAAACCGGCCCATTTCCTTCGCAAACAATAATTTGGGAAAACTAAATGCAATTTTTCTTACAAGTTCATTGTATGTGAAGAGTCATAATGTTTAAATGACAAATTCTGGAGACACTATATGTAAGCATTTCAGTCTTGCTGAGAAAAAAATCAAGGTGTTTTAATACAAACTAAATTATGGCTATCTTCAAGTTTTTAAAACAAAATTAAATAACAATTGCTATCTTATAGAAAATGTAAGACATCAACATTTTTAACAATGACTATAAAAGTATTTAAAACAAGTTTTAAATGCAATTGAATTGAAGTCACTACCTCTTTTACACTGCACTCTGTAAGGCAATGAGTTCTCTCGACTAAAAAAGCAAACAGCACATTTCATTTCAACATTTCGCGGAAAAACATCATTTAAAATGTTAACAAATACAACCTAGATATAACTATTTTACAAAATAACAACATCTTAAAAGTGAAAATCTTTGTCTAAATGCAACTAAACAATTAAATTGGAATTTTCTTCACCACAAAATTATAACAATTTATATATCGCTTAAATGATAAATATTTTCTTGACTGTTCAAACACTTGTATTGGTATGGAACTGTCTTGCTTTTCAAAAAGGTGATTCCTTACATCAGTTCACAACAGAAACCCTTGACAAAGGGATCAGGTTCTTAGATACTGCTTTTTCATTCAGCTTCTTAACTTCAGCATTGAATTGCCTGCTAAGGCACTTCGTTCTAACATGGCCTTATAATGGTTACAGCACTGTCAGTCAATGGGTTGCTGTGATGTGACGAAACCACCGTTTCCTTTGCAGCAAACTGTAGCAATATGTCCCGTTTTTTTAAATTAATATTCAACATTAAAGGTCTTCTATCACCTTTGTATGATATATGTATATCCTTGAGTTTGTGTATGGGCCGGAGTACAATAAACTTTGAACTCTACCTTTGGGTCAAATAATGCAATGAAATCTTCCATTTTTAATATCTATTCATAAACCCTCCTAGTCGAATGCATTTAGCAAAAGTTGCCATGCAAACTGAACATGTACAACAGTACATGTATGTCATACTGCTATAAAAAATCAATGTCTTCAAAGTGTATCTGTCAATGGTTGGCTCTCTTTCTTTCCGGCTATCATTTCTGTACTTTCCTCTAAATCATTTGACTGTGAGTTTTACAGAAGCCCTTCTTTCCTAAGCATTTGTTTCATTTCAACTGATTGGTCAAAAGGCTTCATTGAATTACCAATGACAAGTAAATTCAGAGGTTTGGAGGTCCTAAATATTTTATTTTTAAGACAGCCACCAAGATATCATAGCATTCTTCTTTGGGTCAAACATTTTCATATCATATATGATAGGTACTACCAGAGATTTTCATCTCAGTCGCCATTACAAGTGAAACCTAACAGAGAATATTCATACAAGTCTAGTTGTGTAGAAAAGTAACAGTTAACCATGTACCAGTACCTGTAAAATGATATCAAGTGTAAAAATGGCCTGTCCATATAGATAAGCAAAATATGCTCAATTTGTTTCGTAGCTTTATGATGTAATACGTAGCAAATACTTGTCAGAATTTTTCACCGTAAGGCATTATTGACAAAATCATTGAATGGCTTGCCTTGGTCCTACCTAACAATGTCAGGAATAAATCTGTATGTAGGTCAATAGGCACAAAACATAGGAAAGACGTGCCACAAAATTATTCAAAGTAATAAAACAGAAGGAGGTGACCATAAATGGTAAATATTGAGAACTTGAAATTCTCCATATGAAAGTAGGATTAGGAACATAACTGCAAATCTGCCTTATTTTGAAAACTTTATAAAACAGAATATCAGTTAAGTTAAATGTTAAAATCAAATAATAATAGAAAAATAATTTTGAATTCCTAACAGAAATTAAAACATATGCAACATTTTATTAAATATGAACAAAATAAGTATACCTTCCATTGTGTCATGCCCTGGCGGATGTGAAAACTGGGGAGCTTGTTCTTCACATCCACTAGCTTGAGTGCACCTGAAATTCATGTACTGTAGTAAATACATCAATTCATAGAACTCTGTAATGAGTCTGGCAAGTATTCTTAAATGGATGTTTGTTTACTTTTCCATAGATTCTCTGGTTACTTATCAGTTTGAAACAGATCCAATAATTCACATATTGACTTCACTGACAGATTCCAAAAAACAACAACAAACAACCAAACATTTATTGCCAGCAAATAGATCACAACACCAATAAGACTTTCAATGTTTTACACACACTATATTAGAACAGAAGAGATGTTTATTAAGATTTTAACATAGCTCATGATATGATAAGAACATATTCTAAACACATAAAATTATATTACTAATATATCATAAGCAGAGCAAAAAATACATAAATGAACAGATTTCTTTATGATTGTCTTGTGTTTCTCACCTGGTGCCTCACTCATGATGGCAGCCACAACAGCCTCATTTTCCAGTGGGTTCATTGACTGGGTGGAGTAAACTAGCTGTCCGTTGATCTCCAGTAGCTCCAAAGCTCGTCGTACCTGTTTCTTCAACTCACTGTGGGAAAGGGCAAAGGTAAGATTCAATGGTTAGATTTACAACCATTTGCAAAATACCAAATTTTACCATTGTATTTTTCCACTATATTGGAAAGAGAAAACCCTGATTGAGAATTCCTATTTTGCCTAAAAATGGACAAAAATGCTTAAAAAAATGAACTAAAATCGTTACAAAATTTGATTGAGTTTGTTTATTTCAGAATGTTCACAAGATCTGCATAACAAAATGCTATGGGGTCCAATTTTGACATTATATATAAATTTTTTAAAACGAACAATATATTTTCTCGATTTGTAAAACTTATTTTTAGCATAAGGGATGGGGCCAAATTCCGGTCAGAAAAAATACACTGCATTAATATCAAATTGGGTTAAATGACATACAATAAAATAAGAAACAGAATAAATCAGTAAAATAAGATTGGAAGAACATTTTACTTACGTATGATTTTTCTGAGCATTTGTTATCGACCAGCCAATCCTCAGTTTAGGGTTTGACCTCAATGAACCATCATTCCTGAAACACAATATAAAAGTATTATTCGCTATTATTGATAACAGTTGGGACCACAGGTGATCGTTGCATAGCTGACACATTTACGTTCTTTCTTACTCACATTATTTTTAATACAATTATGTGAATTTAAATGCCAAAGAGTCTTAAATGAGCTTCATCACTTTGGACATTCATTACCCTTTATATAACTGCCCTCTATTTTATGATGAAAGGAAAACATATCATGCATTGTAAAATACATTATCACTTAAGATGATCCCTGAAAGAATGCCCAGAAATATTAAAATGCAAAATGTTAAAGCCTACACAACTTCACTGAATTGTCAAAATCTGAAGACATAAAATGATCCCTAAGAAATAATCAGAAATATTAAAATGCTAAATCCATCAACTTGACCCAATTGTCAAAATCATAACACTTACGATGACGCTCCATCCAGGAAGATGCGATCATACAGGACTTTGCTGTCTTGGTCATGCTGAAAACAAACCATCAGATCAAATCAGCAAATAACATATACATATAATACTATATAAAATAAAAAAAACATAACATAACTGACTTTATGTATATAAATTGGATGAACTACATGTACATGAATGTGTGTGCCTTTTTTCAATGAGCACCTATTCTTTTAAGATGCATACTACTTGTTAGTGTCTTAATCTTAAGTCTAAATTCTTACATTACAAAAAAAATCTTAATCTTAAGTCTAAATTCTTACATTACAAAAAAAATCTTAATCTTAAGTCTAAATTCTTACATTACAAAAAAAATATACAAGAGCTTAACATGAAGGGGAAATATCAATGATTGCCCTAAAAGATTTCAAGTCGAACATGGGCCTTAACTCAATAATTGTTAAAGCCAGAGTAATGGGTTATGGGCCTTGCATGCATGGGCTTATTGTCTCTGGCAACATGTGTACCAAGCTTCATTTGAATACCTTGAACAAAAGTAATGTCATGACCAAGGTTAAAGTAAGAGCCGAGGCCAAGCTTCATTTGAACATCTTGACAAATTATAATATCATGATCAAAGTTAATAAAGAGCCAAGGCCAAGGTTATGACAATATCTGGACTTTTTCTTTGAAAAACAGAAAAGCAAAAATGTCAAGACAACATAATAAAGAATGCCTTGGCATAAGCATGATAAATAATTGATAATAATTCCCAAAGTATTCACACCTCAGGAGTAAGGTACAGGTCTGGGAAGGTCTCAGCTGGGTGGTGTGTGTATAAGATGTTTGTTCCTTGATTGATGCGATACTGGGTTCGGCTTCTGTCTTTATCATTGGCCACCAGAAAACCATCTACAAATGCATCTTTATTTTATATAAGTGTGATTTATTTATTTTATAATTATGACTGAAAGTATTGGAAACCAGTATCATTTTTTCAATTTTCTCATCTTAAACACATTTCAATCTACTTATCATCACCTCCAATATAGGAATACCTATACATAAAAAATAAGAAAGCTTATATTGTACCTGGCATTTTCTTCGGATTGGCATATAGTAGCTCCATGATCTGGGCCGTCTGATGACCTACCCCGCAGTGAAGCTCCAACACCTGGAAGAGAGGAAATTTGTAATCTTGCCAACATAAGTTTGTCTCTGTTAACATGTATGTCAAGTTTTAATCAAATAAGTTGAAAGGCTTTAAGTCTTATGGCAAAGGTTCAAGTTTAGCAGTACAGCGACAACACTAAGGTTATCACAATAGCATGACTTATCTTCTTCGGTAATCCACAATTATCCATCATTACCTTATGCTGCGGTAGAACATCCACAAGCAGGGGTGGAATCATGCTGGTCAAATCCTGGTTAAATAACGTCAACTGCAACATGAAGAAAAATGTTATTAAATACCCTTCATTGACTGGAAATAATCTCTTTTGGGTACAAACCTCATCTCAGGGCTATTGCATTAAAACATATAACCCGCAGGGGGAAGGCACTTTAAATCATGCCACCCCCCTACAGTAGCAAATTTACCCTTTAGGGGTCAAAATTAGCAAAAAAAAGAATCCCATCAATATACTTTTTCAAAAATTGCCCCCCCCCCCCCCCCGGAGTTACATGTTTTACTGGAATAGCCCTCAGTTTACCATTAAAACAATATTTAAAAACTACTACCATGTTGTGAAAATGATGATTATTATATATTATAATTATAATTATTTAAGTAACTTATTAACGAATGAAAAATAATTTATGCAAATAAACCAGGGTCGGTATTCATTTACATCTCGAGTCTGAGTTTGAGACTCAGGCTCAGAAAACTAGATTCTTAATCGTTTCAAAACATCTACAATATAATTTTTTTTACAAATCAGTCATCAAATTTTTCAAGATTTTTTAATAAACAAGCCCAAATTCTAATACTATTGCTTGGCATAAAACTTTTTAACAAGCACTGTTATATAAATTTCAGAATTTTAGCAAGCCTGGATGACATTTTACCAGTGCTTGTGTTAATTTTGAGCACTGCAAAATATGAGTGTTTGATTGCAGAACAGATTATTCATAACAAATATAACATTTTTAACATCTTTGCTCCTATCATAGCGTATCCAACCAACATCAAAATTAAGCCACTTAAGTACATGTGCCGATTCTCCTGTATGCTAAAATGCATGTAGGTTCGAGCTTGGAATTTACAACTGAATTAAGTTGTGTAAATCTGTAGATCTTACCCCTTTCTCCTCACTGAACAAGAACTCAGCAATTGGTTTGAGTTCTGAAGACTGTGATAGCATTTTGAAGTCTGTGCTTGCTTTCCATCCCATCTGGTTTGGATACCTGTTTATAATTTAGGAAAAATTTAGTGTATTATAAAATGCTTTAGTTCAATAACCAGTACAGTGTGTACAAAATAAAAATAAACAAAAATTGGTTCGAATTAAACTTGTAGTTTGTATCTGTGAACTCATTGAAGTTTCTGTATTATGAAAGCATAGGACATTTCATCTTTTTCTATTTAAATGTTCATTTAATCTGTGACAATAGTCAGGGATCAGATTTAAATCATTGAAAGGTTACCAGGGTATAGACTTGATCTGGAATGGTTCGCCATCTACCTCCACTCCAGAGAGCTTAGTAATGATCTCATTCTTCAGATACTCACGCAATACCTCCGCTTCACTGAAATATGACATATCAACATATCACACATATTGTCTGTGAAATAATTTTCTCAGATAAGGAACCACAACATAGTTAATCATTAACACACTTTAAAATACTCTTTTTTGAAGTTCCAAAACTCTTTGGAGCATTACACAAGTTATACAGTGAGTTTTTTCAACATTATTTTCACTGACTGTGCATTCCAAATGGGGAATAAAATTTGACCTTCAGATAAAATATATATATAATATCATTTATTCATGTTTTTATATTTTTTATATATGCATAAACTGTGCCGAAAAAGAGTTAGTTTGTCAAGATTTTGTTTCTTTTTTTAGATTTTTATACATTGCCTTTTTACAATCAATTTTATTCTGTACAAATTGGGGAAAATATTAAACATTAAAAATATAAAAAAAAATCGCAAAGGAAAACAGCCTTTAGAAGGCAATTAATCACACAAAGAAAACTCATTGTATACCATGTGAATCTGTCTGGCAATCCCATTGGCTGAGGTATAAGCCTGGTCACTAAAAATGATTATGAACACCTTGGCATACCTGAGAACGCCTGGCCTTCCATCGTAGATGTTGTTACACCTGCGAGTACGGGCTGATATACGGAAGGACAGAGGCAGCTCATTGAAGAGAGACTGTAAAAAATGCTTCCACTCTTCTTCTCCAACCAATCCGATTCCCTGCAATAGAAATAAAGAATTATGACAAGTGATTAATACTGTTTTAACAGTTTAAGTTTTAATAGGTTGGCTCTGTCAGTACAGTAGAGCTATGAAGGGTATTAGCGCCGCATCCAGACTTGCTGAAAAATAAAAAGAGTGTCTGACATCTGTCAGAAAGAAAGAAAATATGTCAGAACAAAACAGGTGGAAAAATCCCAAGTAAAAACATTGTTTCTCTTCTTCTCATTAGATACAGTTGTTGATTATTCCCTTCTCTTACCTGACACGGCTTCGTAAAATTGTAATGATGCTATGATTGCTGCATAAAAGACTGGCAATATGTTGGTCTTCTACAGGCACTGTGCCAAAAGCAACCAATGAACACAGTGTTCGACACTAACGGGGTCCCGGGATCCCGAGGACACCAATTTTTCGGGAGGTACACCTGATCTTTGAAGTCCGGTATTCCGTCGGGACACTTAAATTTTGACTGATAAAAGCTAAATATTAATAAATAAATAGCGTTTCATTTATTTATTACCTAAATTTGGGTCCCCTAAATTTCTTAAGTGCATGTGAAAAGGATATTTTTATTAATACGTCGAACACACTAAAGCGAAAGTATGGCTGACTTTTTGACTATAGTTACGTCATGAATCTATAAATAAACAGGTCATTTCACAGTGCGCATGCGGGTTAACGCTTCCGTTTTGTTGTATACATAATCAACAAGGTCAGAGGTGACTTTTATTATCGGTTTAATAATTATGTTGAATTATTTTGCTTATGTGTCAGAACCACCCCAAAAAGAAGCCAACACTACTGACATTGATGCCTTAATGATGCGACCTTCGAGTTGTTACAGTAATATTTACGGCACAAATACCGGAATCCTACTATTCAAAATTCTTTGTTGTAAATATGCTTTGATCAAAACAATATAGAAATAAAATTTCCAACTTTAGTTTTATAAAATGCAATCAATGCATAAACATTTTTGGTCATCGGCTCTTACAGTATGCACTATACCTGTTGGGCACGCTGATTGATTGATTGATCAGCAGCTCTACTAAATATAAACTTTTTCACAAGCCAGATGTAATATTCCTACTGTTTCTCAACAAAAAGCACTGACATATGACAAGACCCTGAACCACATGGCATATTTTACGTGTATTTTCCGAAAATCTAAAAATAGTAACAACATCAAGTTTTTGTTTACATTGTATCCATCTTTGTTTTTGACTGAAAACAAAAGAGACTTAGACATGCTACTGCTTTTGAACCCTATCTACTGACTTGGAGACCCAAATCTTCCTCTCTGCCATTGCCAGAGGTTCCTATGTCTGACATTGTGCTACTAATTTGTCATTACATGCTGTTGAAAACATGTATAATATATGGTGTTTACTTGAATTACAAATTGAAAAGTAAAAGGCACTGTATTTGCATGTTAAATTCAATATTTAAACAGGTTAAGTAATGAAAAAATGTAAAAAATGGAAGGGACTCCTAATTTCATGAAGGACACCTGATTTCAAATGTTGGTGTCCCTTCGGGATCCCTTGGAAAAATGGTTAGTGTTGACCCCTGGAACACATGCGATACATTTATCTAACGCATTAAAGATAAAACCAACGCATTAAACATAAAACCAGAAAGATAAAACACAGTTAACGGGGTCAAAAAGCCGGACAGACTGATTTCTGTCCTGCAATAGTCAGCTTATCTCAAAATTTGCCGGTCACATCCCATCAAACCAACAGTTTTGACATCAGGTACACGTTTCCTCCTAGGTTTACTTTAGAAGCCTTATTATAAAAAAATATGTTGTCAAACATCAAGATATATATTCTTTATTAACAATGAGAGCAAAATTGCTCAGGAAATGAAATCCAATTTGTTTAAGCTTTCGTGAAAAGTGCTAACATTTCAAAGGCAAAATATTTGAATAATACAACTAACTTTTTACAATTTGGACTAGGGGAACAGGAGTTACTTTTACCTTGTAATACTTAACAAACTGTGACATTTGAGTCTCTGCATTAGCAAATGTGATGTTTTCATAGGAGCTCGCCGATGGTGGAGGCTGAAAATAAAATATTGACAATTCAATCTTTTTTTCTTACCAAGTAAATTTATTTGATTTAGAAAAAAAATACAACTTCGTTTTAACAACATGGTGAGGAGACCTATGACAACTAAGACACATGCATGCGCTAAATGACTATAATTAGAAAGTGCAGAAATTTAGTAGTATGTAACCTCTACAAAAGCAGGAATTTAAATTATGAAATATTCACTAAATATATGCCCAAACAGGAACTCACATCATTCATTTATTAAGCATGCACTGAAGCTCATATTCTTACCTTCTTCTTTGGTTTCTGTGGCATGTTGATTTTTTAATTTTAGTAAATTATAGGAAAACAATGCAATTGAGGAGCCGGATGCGGCAAGAAATTTTGGTAGAGACCGTTACATAGACACCACCGTAACAAGGAAACGGATATCTAGACAAAACGGCTTCATGATACCATAATTCATTAGACTGGTACCCTCTTTCTCTTTTTTGTAGAAAAAGTAACGTAGGGTACTAGTCTACAATTCATTACATCGGTACCCTATGTTACTTTTCGTAAAAATATTTTTGGGGAAAAAAAGAGAATGCGTGTACCAGTTTATAATAAATCAATTTCACTTAAAAGTTTAAGTATACAATTGGCACATTACGAGCTATTATACACATTTCAGGGTTATTATCCACACAGAGGCCTGACAAAGTTCCGCCTTCAGGAATCACAAGGAAGCACTTTTTGTATGAGGAAAATATAAAGTGTGGCAAATAACAAGGAGTGTTAAAACCAAGATTCTGACAACTATAACACTTCAGCAATTCATATTTGCTTAAATATTGTTCTTGAAGACCACAATTTTCAATAGCCTCATAACGGCTTTCAGCAATCCGTTGTTGTGTGATTGACATCGTCACATGATGTTATCAATGTATTGTTAAAATGTCAAAATATTAGCCACAGTAACAGCTTTCAGCGATCTGTTGTTTTGTGATTGGATGATTAACATTAACATGTGATATTATCAATGCATTGTTAAAATGTCAAAATATCAGCCACAGTAACAGCTTTCAGCGATCTGTTGTTTTGTGATTGGATGATTAACATTAACATGTGATATTATCAATGCATTGTTAAAATGCCAAAATATCAGCCACAGTAACAGCTTTCAGCGATCTGTTGTTTTGCGATTGGATGATTAATATTAACATGTGATATTATCAATGCATTGTTAAAATGTCAAAATATTAGCCACAGTAACAGCTTTCAGCGATCTGTTGTTTTGTGATTGGTTGATTAACTTTAACATGTGATGTTATCAATGTATTGTTAAAATGTCAAAATATCCATCTCTGATCAGTGCCCCAGCCAGGATTTTAAAGGGCAGGGTGCTAGATCAGAAAGGGCACTTTTGATGTGCATTGAATGAGCCTTAATGGGGCCCTTGCAAGGGCCATGTTCAATTCATATTGCGTAGGTGTTGTAACTACTATCAATACTAATAGTTTGTTATCCTTATCTCAGTATCAAAATTATGTATACTCTTTTTATACTCATTTCTGAAAATTGTCAAACAAAAGGGCACAGGGGGTGTAGTATAAAGGCAGCAGGGTGCTGGAAAAGGGCAGCAGGGTGCTCCATCCTGCTATTTAGGCCTAGCTGGAGCACTGCTGATGTATAAGGCCTTGTGGCCTAGCAGTTAAGGCAATTTCTCTTGGCTTTACAGGCATGAGTTGCAACCCACTGAAACCAAAATATTTTGTTAAACTTGAATTGTATTTTTTTTTCTGAAATTTCATTATGAAAGGGTAAAATAATGATAAAACAAGAGTTTTCAGATGAATAACCCTGGCAAGTAATTTTTGGTCCACAAACATGAGCACATCCAAAATAAGATTTATTTTAAGTCTGCATAGCATAATACGATAAAGGTAAGCCTGCAGAGTTATTTTAACCGATGGAAATGATTCTGTCCACACACAATAAAACATTTATTAAGTTGACTCTTTATTCTCATAAAATGGTAGACACAAAGAATAGTCAAAATGAAGCAAAAACAGAATACAACATCAACAACATATTAGTTTTGAAAAAAAATAACACAGGAAGTACAAAATCACGAAAAAAGATATAAATCTTGATAACAATTGATTTAGTGTTTCAAACAGAAAGAATGATCACTTGCAGTGTTTAAAGTGTATTCAAAACATTTAATCAATAACACAAATACAAAGAGTGATTAATCATTTAAAAAAAATAATCATTGGATTGAAAATATCCCCGACAGTAAGCAACTTATCTCAATACTAAAACATGATTTCTTAATAACAAAAATCGTATTTATAAAATCTACAATGTCCCCGGTACTTAATGTTTTCATTCACTTGTGACCTTGATGTACAATGTCCCCGGTACTTAATGTTTTCATTCACTTGTGACCTTGATGTAAGCATACATGTAAGTCAGTCGTTTTAAAAAGGGAGATTCAAGTAAATGACATGTATATACATGTAGGAAATCATTGTTTGATCAAACTTGTACTCATAAAAGATAAAAGGAAAAGTGATATGATTAATGAATGAAATCAGAATTATGCCATCAAGACAATAGTAATCAAAACAATCAACACTTGATTTCTGTTTTTCTAAATTCAGAGCTTTTATTAAACTGTTGTTATAGTACAAGACAATAAATAAGTTCTTGCTTTATTGATTTTCTCTTGAAATCAAAGTATGCCTACATTAAACATTAAGGTTAAGTTTCATGATCATTAATAAATTCACAAAAACATCGAAAGAAAAACAAATAAGGTAAGTCTACAGTCATCTATGGCCACTGAAATGTACACAGAAAACACAAACAAAATCCCTTAACAGGTTTGGTGCATCTATGATGAGGGGATAAGATTATATACAGTGAATGTCAATGAAATGATTCTTGGTCAATGATTATATACATTTGAGTCTTTAACTGATTACAAATCATGGTACGATGATGGTCAAACATCATAAAATGGCATCTAAAACTGATTACCCAGCATGGATTGATTATGGTCTAATTTAATAAAACTGATATCCAAGCATGGAATGTCGATGGTCCAAGAGCATAAATTCATTGAACGTCAATGAAAAACACATGATTTAAATTCCATCAACCACCATATAATGGAAATATGATAGCCCAAGATTATACATATACGCAATAAGATCCAAAAGAACATGACAAAATGTCCATGGAAGTCTATGTTGTTCTACAACAATGTGATCCGTGTGGTGTGTGTAAGACGTGGTCCATGGTATATACAAAGTCTTTGAAAATTGTCCAAATGGTGTTGGAAGAATAAGTCTACTCTGTCTGCATATCTTCCTCCTGCTGCTCCGCAGCTAAAAATAGATCAGATGTCAAGATGAGTATAGCAGACTGATGCCAACATTTGTTTTTCCAGCTAAACATTTCTGTTTCTCTGTGAGATGTCCAACATATTGATCACATGATGCACACCATTTTCTAATTGGACATTTTTTTCAGCATTTTGCAATAAGATTTGGTTTCGCCATTATAACTATATTTAAGTGCCATATAGTTCAGTTAATTATGCATTTACTAATATGTCCATATTCAGGTAAAGCTATCATAAACTAGAAATGTGTCCATAGGACACGGATGCCCCCACTTCGATTTTTTGTCACAGAAAATAAGCCATAATGATTATTCAGGATAATCTGCACAAGGGCAAATCCTTTTCAAAAATTAGATCGGATAAGATATTTTTTAAGTATTGTTGGGAAATAAAGGGCCCTAACTCCTAAATGATTAAAGCGATTTCCATGGCTATCGAACTTGATCAAGGTATTATGGTCACAAACATGTGTTAAAAGTTTGGTGAGGATTGGACAAACAGTTTTCAAGAATTAGATCGGAAACAATCTTCGGGACATATTTTTCAAGTCTTTTTTTGCAAATAAAGGGCCGTAACTCCTAAATGACAAAAGCGATTTCCATGGCTATCGAACTTGATCAAGATATTATGGTCACAATCATGTATGTAAAGTTTGGTGAGGATTGGACACATACTTTTCAAGAATTAGATTGGAAACATATATTTTTGAAGTATTTTTGGCAAAAAAGGGCCGTAACTCCTAAATGACTAAAGCGATTTCCATGACTATCGAACTTGATCAAGATATTATGGTCACAAACATGTGTTTAAAGTTTGGTGAGGATTGGACAAACGGTTTTCAAGAATTAGATCGGAAACAATCTTCGGGACGTACGTACGTACAGACGTACGTACGGACAAGGGCAACCCTATATGCCGCCACTTTGTGGGGGCATAACTATATCCATATGCCGGCCCCACATGATGGTTGACATCATGTGTTGAGGAGTGATGCTGTCATAGTTAAGGACTTGCGTCTTGCAAATGACACGTGTGCAAAGTAATTTTAAAATGTGCATGAGGAAGTTACAGCCAGGACACAACCAACTACTATTTATATACATATAAGCAGCATTCCATAATGATAAACCTGTAAGTCTGACGTTGACCTTTGACAAAGGGACATGTCGCATGTGCCAAGTTATTTTAAAATCTCTCCCTGCTTGACAAACTGAAAGCCCAGATAAGCCAATTCAGACGGACAGACAGATGTTGCGTTTTTGAACATGCCCACCTTTAAAAAGACAAGAATATGCTTTTATTGTTTTTTATGACAGATAAAACATCCCAACCTGGTACAATGCCACAAAGCCTGAGGCAGTGTCTGTCCTCATTGGTGAAACGACTGTATGACTGTCTGATGTAGCCACAGAACTTCTCACGACGAATGACAATCACGCACCGTGGGTCTGGATTTCTAGGAAAAAGTTAAAGTTATTAAAAATTGAAGAATGAATCGAATCAATGAAGGTGACTATTTTGTTTATGCAGATAAAGAACTTCTCCTGATGTATGAGGACCAGACATCTAAGTTTTTGGCTGATTAATATTGAACTATGAACATTTTAAATGAAACCTGTTTTTAACTTGTATAATGTACTTATCTATATAATATATAACTGATTAGCGAATGATGTGTGTACATATATGTAACTTTGTGCATCATTTATGTATGCTCATGGGCCTGAGGCTTTTATGCATTTGTTATTAAATATGGAACTATTACACCATTATGTAGCTGAAAACTTTCTCAGGATGCGATATGATCACAGAGTTTAGCAAATGAGAAAATACCTGTTGCTGGACATTATATGATATAGCGGATAAGTGTTTAAACTATTTACTTTTGGTGTTCACAATCTTACAGTGAAACCAACAATTTTCCTCTTTGTTAAGTGCCTAAAAAGAATATGATATGACATTTAATAGTACTTTTTCAGAAAATGCGAACGTAACGGAATTTTTAATTCACTGATAAATCTATATAAATGCCCAGAAATTCAAAATAAAAATCCGTCGTCAGCAAACACTTTCGTGAACACAAACATATATTTGACTTTGAATGAAATTCAACATATTTTATTTTTGTTAACAAAACTACAGTAAAACTCCAAAACATTATAATGCACAAATGTACACATGTATATGACAAAAAAGCTTTCCCATGTAATAGATTTCTATTTTCAGTCTTTTCTATAAATAGCACATAACTTACCTTCCCTTAGGCTCAGAGAAGAAATAGATGCTGCCTCGCTCATCTGGAAAGCAATTTGAACAAACTTGAACTATCTTAAATGCATCAAACATAATTTCATCATAACTTTTTTTAATTGGCCATGGCAAGATGCATATCAATATTATAGCCAGAACAATGGGACATAATTTATGAGCATTGTCAAACAATAGACTAATATCTATCATGTGTTTCAATTTTGAATCGAAAAACTCTGACCAGAGAGCTCTGTGCCTTTGGTCAGTAGAGCTAAAAACAAATCCCTACCTTTTCTAGCCTTCAGGGCATTCATTGTTTGTGGGCTGAGCATGTCAAACAAGACATCCTTGTTCTGCAGCAAGATGACCAGGTCGGACTTGGGCACGCTCACCAGTCGCTTGTTCACATATGGCATTAGCAGTGTCATACCCTGTAGAAAACAGAATTACAGTCAAACCTCTATTAAGTGGCCACCTTTGGGAAAAGGTCAAGTTGCTTAAGAAAGGTGGCCACTTTTACAGGTTGAAAATTGCTGCAACTTCAGCTTAAACAAATTTGTCACATTAATGCAAAAACTCAATAAATGGTTCTGCTGTGATGGTACACCCTGCACCAGGGGGGACACTATGGTGATTTTGGCACTCAAGCTATTGACTATAGAACATGTACCAAAGTATACCCTGTCTAAAATATTTCAATTTGGACTAATCTGTTGATTTATCACAATCATACAGTATGAAGAAAATAACATTGTTATAACATGTTGCAGAAAACAGAAAATGAACTACCAGTAGACAAATAGTGATTTTGTTGTAAAACACATAGCTATTGACTATAGTATATTTTATAGCTATGTCCAATTAAGAACATACAAATATTTTCATTTACATGTATGACCAAAGGTACAAGTTTTTGAAACAAGGTTGTAACCTAGAAATGAAAGGTTAAGAGTTATCTAATGGTAAAGGTGTCTCTCCACCCCTCACCCATGAGGTTGTGGGTTAAATCCCCTGCATGGGTACTTTCTCTTTGCCTCTCAAAACGGACACAGTACTGTTTCTACCAGGAAACAGGCTTGAGAGTGATCTTATAAACTATCAGCTTTTATCACAATCATGCTTAAATAAATTAGCAAAAACTAAACTATAAACCTAGACTTTATTTTCTACTCTATTCATACAGACCAGTGTTAAACAATTCTATTATAAGTCTACATTCAGACAACTCACCCCCGTGTAGAGATCAGAGGAGCCGGTGTAAGATCCTTTCATCAGACTCATGCCTCCGGCGTTCTTGCTCTCATGGTCCTGTGAAGAAAAGTACCGGGGGTGTATTTAATTTGAAGTGTCACACTTTGCCTTAGATATTCTCTGATGACAAGAATTCTTGTTATACAAGACTGCCGGTACTTGCTTTAACAATACCTTGTAGTGTCTTGGTTTCAATCATAGCAAATTTGGTTTATTTTTTAACTTTTGATTTGAATGTCACTTGTATGTTAACATACTATGTAACTATAATTATTGAGACATACTCCTTTTTTTAAGCGTTTGCTAAAATCTGAAAAATCAAACATGTTAAAAAGGCTGTATATATATTTGATGCACTTGAGATAAAAAAAGAAGACACATACTTAAATTTAGATAAGTAGTAATCAAAAAGTTTTGTTTATGGCAATAATATTTATCTCACCATGTAAATGCATAATCATTGTTTTTCTTCTGTGTTTATACTTGAGTTATGCTTACATTCAATACATCTCCAAAACAAATTCCAAATATTACGACTTTCATACTATTATATCATATGTTTAATATATTCTTATTTCTATAGGGAGTTTTTGTCACCTAATATTAAGCCCTTATAAACTGTACAAACCACAGCATGTTTGTTGTAAAGGATCAGTTTCTTCACATTTGGACTGCAGTACACATATGTGGGGAAAGTTTTGCCACCGTTATACTCAAGAAGATTAGCGGTGGCATCAAACCTCTTGATGTCAAAGTGGTCCCTGGAATAATTTACAACTGGTTAGAACTATTGGTTTAAACAGTATTTATAATGTAACGTGTAATATTTATACAACATACAGTTGATCCCTGCTAGCTCTAATTCCCAGGGACCAGCAAAAGTACTTCAAGCTTTGGGGAATACATGACAAGCAGGAAAGCTTACCATCAGTATAAAGAAATTGGTCCTTCCCCGGGTTCCCCAACAACGCAAGACCAAACTCTCTTGAAACATCTTGCCATCAAGAGTAACTAAGATTGAGTTAATATTACTTTCATCACAATCGTTATACATGTAATAAGAGTTTTAGAATATCTACCTAATTTTAATCCAGTCTTTGTTATCAGGTGCCACTTCATGATAGCCACACTTCTTTTCCTTAATCATCTTCTGCAGGGAAAGTGGGATACACCTAGAAAACAAAGGGTTTCCTCATTGTTCTAAATTCAATCTATGGAAATAACAACGATATCATGATTCACTCATGCAATAAGCCATAACAGCTCTTTATCCATTCCACTTTCTCCATACCTTCACAGATATTAATCATTCTAATCGTAAGTTAGATAGATTTTTTATTCAACATTCATGTCCAAAGTTTTAAATTTGATCTGAAGATTGCTTACGATCGAGAAATGTTCATGTCTGGCAAATCGAAGGTCGTGGAGTACACATCGGTACTTGTGTTCAGTTTCGCATCAGTGATTTCCTCCGTATACTCAATCTCAGCTACGCAAACATTCACGTCACATCGCAGAGGTGTCCTGTATTCCATCTTTAGTGGTTCGGTATCAGCAGCGGCTCCGTCAGTGTCCATCTGCTCAACTTTTGGTTTCGTTTCAACTACAAAAGATAACATTTATGTCTGAGAACATTTTTCCAAACTTTGCTAACAGATAAATCAGTCATGAACGATGACAGACCGAAAGTTCCATTCCTGAAAATTTACACTGAGTATAAGGGATTTGGGACTCAAACAGGTTTAAGGTGCTTATACCTTATTTTCAAACCCATGCCTGTTGGTTTCAACTTCTAATAACTATTAATTGGAAATGATCAGCAAAGAAAAGACTTCACAAATATGCTACAATCTAATTAAGGAAGCTCTCAGTCCTGACTTCAAGATAATCCCGAATCTTATCATTTCTGAATTGTGTTCTTTGTAGGTGTTTTCCTTTTCACAGTATGTTTAAAACATCATGTTGTTAAATGTTAAATAGTTTACTTCAAAGAAGATGTATACAAGTATAACTTAATATTCCCTTTTGAAGGAGGAAACATCTTAACAAATGTCGTGTAATAGAGCTCTTGGGCAGGGGAAAAACAACTGCACATTCAGCAGGTGAGAATAGTCTAGTGTTATAGGTACCTGTCTCTTCTTTAACAAGAGATTGTGGGTTTGAACCCCACCAAGGCAAGAGTGGTCTAGTGTTATAGGTATCCGTCTCTTAACTACAAGGTTGTGGGTGCTATCTCCACCAGGGTGAGAGTGGTCTAGTGATATAATTGTGCGTCTCTCACCCAAGAGGTTGGGCATTTGATCTCCACCCAGGGAACATTCTCATGACTTTCAAAATGGACTTCAGTACTAGTTCCATCCCAGGAAATGTACAAGTGATTATATAAGCTTTGTCACAATCCACCGAAAAAAAAAACAATTTTTTCCACAGACTCATATAAGGCCATAAGGCTATTCCAGTAATACATATAACCCACAGGGAAGGCAACTATTTTTATAGTATATGGGTGGGTGTCTTTTTTGCTAATTTGTACCCCAAAAGGGTTAATTTGCTTCTGTATGGGGATGGCATTTAGCAGTGACTTCCCCCGTGGGTTATATGTTTAAATGGAATAGCCCTTTGAAGTCTGAACTATTTCTCACCTGGTTTCTCCCAAGGAAGGTCACCAAGCTTTGAAAATACAGCTACAAACAATGCTGTAGTGTCATTGTCATGGGGCAGCACACGTATGCTGAAAATAATGGAGTTAATAATAGAGAATATGTTATATATAGTAGGCCAACTGTTGCCATAAGCATCTTATTAATATACAAAGCACTATCATCTTAATGTTTCTAAAAGCCAATAACAACAGATATAAGAGTAAAAGACCACTACATAATTATTCAATTAAAAATAAGTAAGCCATACCATCTGTCAATGTTAAGAGCATCCACGTTGCTCGGGGTAAAGAGAGATTCCTCATATTCCTTCTGAATCCAGGCTGGGGCGGAGTCAAAACTCTCGTAAATTGTGTTGTTCTGGCTCTTCACCTGTGTTGAGAGGAAAAAATGAACATGATTTAAGGCTGTTTATTAATGTTGATGGCTTATCTTTTGCCACTGTTGCTGTTTTTTTGCCCATTGTTCAGGTTCAGAATTAAATAACTAGTGAAGATAAATTTAATGATGTTTGTCAATTTTTAATAATGGTGATGTACATTTCAAATCAGCCCATCCAAAAAATCTTGAAAAAAGGACCTCATGAAATTTAATAAATCTACAAGGCTTAGAGGTCCAGTACTTTAAAAACAAACTGCAATATATATGAATACATTTATATTATATACCTTAAGATATCCATGTTACGTGCAGTAAATTCAAATATTTTTTTAATTCAAATACAATTTTATAATCAATGTTTTAATACCAGTTGGAAGCAATGTTTTCAACAAAACTATTAATTAAAGGCATAGTGGGCAATACCACTATTTCAGCGTCACAAAGATATGGACCATGATTTCAAGCATTCTTGGGATTTGAATGCTATTACATTACAAGGAGATGTATTCTGAAATCATAAACTTTTCAAATGGGTACTAGCCTTGACCAACTTTTAGCTCGTTTTAAAAACACACACACATCTGTATAGTTTATTAGATGTATTGAAACCCTGAAAACAAATTTCAAATGGGCAAGTGGGTCACCTTGTTAATCGAATGAGTGTGGCATAATGACCGTTGCATGATGGTAGTTTCTTCAATACCAAATCCATTTCCAAGATCTCTATCACATCAATAAACAGCACATTTGCATCAACACTTCACCAGCACATGGATTTCCCATACTTCTCCATGACATACAATTCATTATTCAAGATGCAGGTATCATGGCTTAACCAAAACTTTCTCTCAACTTCTTCTGACCATAACTGCATACAAGGATTCTTTTGCATGTTTTACACATTTTCTTAACTGAAATTCAAAGAAACATGAAGGCACAGACAAATATGCCAACAAGTCTTTCACAAATATAAAGTTGTTACCATTAACCAATGCCGTCAATATCCATACTCATGTCTTCTGAAATAAACGCATGTAATACAATTATACCAGCATCTTTTGCCGACTCAAAAATTTAAAGCCTGCTTTGACCATAAAACAATATGTAAAATGCATTTCAACAGTTATGATAACTGGTTTACATATGGTGTTAAATGTTTGATGATTTACTTATTTCCAAAATTAGGGCCAATCACAGAGATTCATTGTGCACTCCTACGCACAGGGTACAGAAGGTAAAATATTAATCTCGCTACAAGCTTATCAAATGTTGCTCTCCCTGAGCCTAATTCTGACCCACTGTGCACACAAGAATGTGTTTTATTCAATTTCAAAAACATTGAGGGTATAATTGGCTTTTATTGAAGGGTATGACTGTGATGAAAAAGGGTTATATTCATATCTTAAGTAGAAACTTGAAAAAAGGGCATTTTAACAGTGTTTGAAAATACAATCCATTAACATGATGTGATAATTTCCTTTCATCAAAGTTTGAACAAATGGCCAGATGAATGACATGGTCGATATATTCACCCATAAAGATGCCTAAAATCATGAAATATACAAAAGTTTGTGTCCATAATACATCAATGTTATCATCTTATCAGAACCATCATATTAGTATTTTGGACCAAGAACAACAAAGTTTCAAAAATTTTGAGCTCTGGTAACATTTCTTTTCTTTCAACAAATGTTGGAATAAGACAAAAATTTAAATGAATCTTCTACCTCTGTTTACACAGCTAGCTGTAATGCTATGAGCTGCCGATGCTAGAAAAATAAATAAACAGTTAACATACATGTACAATATTTCAATGTGATGAACAATATACATGATTAACTTAAACAAAGTTTAAAGAAGTTACTTTTTGGCAGTAACATGAAAGTTCACTAAATATGTGTAGTTATAACAAAAATTCGTATTTACATATGTTCAAGTACATTTTATAGTAATTAATCACAACAATTCCACAAAATCTTCATAACCAATATAAACATTTACTCCAGTAACGACACAGGGGACTTGTAACTGGATAAACATATGATGATTACATTAAATCCTGGGTAAATTGTAACATTTCTTGAGTCAAGTCTTAGATTGACACTGGTTAATTCATTTAATCTACTAAGTCAATCATGGAAAGACCAATACTTCCAGAAAATTGTTACCAAATAAGCCTACTACAAATAAAATCTTCCTAAAAATCTGCCACCAAGGTGCGATGGAATGTCGTCTTTGCTTGGGAGTTGTTGGCATGACCTCCAGAATCGTTTTGGTGACTTCAAACACTTGAAACCCATCTTTCAAATGTTGAGTCTGACTGTTAAGTTTGGGCGGCATACCATGACCCGGTCATCAGTGCCAAATGGCAATACAAATGTGCTCTGTTTAACAGACTGAAAAGCTCACTTTGCATAGTTTAATGGTAAACCTGTTTATAAAGTTGTTTGTGGATAAACAAATATTTCAAATGTGCATCAAATGGTCAACCATTCCCATAGGCACAAATCTCCATCGTGACAATCCATTTCTTTATTTACCAGTAAGTGTAACTGTACAATAGAGTTTAACCATCTGGCAATCAGTGTTACTTTTTTTCCAGGCATGGAGCTGATTGTCCTTCCTACTTCTTACACATTCCTCTTCAGCTGTCTTGGCATTGGGAAAACTTTTTCACAAAATCTCTTCATCAAATGCCTTGTTTCTGTCACACGGATGACAATCTGTTATTATCACAGTGGTTTATCTTGGTCTCTGTAACTGTGTAGACTAGCTGTTAAACAAGAAACAACTCTTGGCCAGTTTGATTTGGGAATGTTCATTCAAATTTCCCTTCAAACCATACAATACCCATCAGCCAATGAGGGCAACTGAAATATTTTGCATTTGCCAATATTTGACAATCAATGCAACACAATTCTGTTTCTTAAGTAAACTAAGTATTCACTAGTTCCGTAACATCGATCTCAGGGCCACAGAATTTATAAAAGAGCAGAAAATGTTGAAAGTGATGCCATTGTAATCATCAAATGAATGAAATAGACATAAAGCCAAAACAAAGAGATGGGCTTGTGGGCATTTTTCAATTATACTCAATCTGACTCGTCCTTTGAGACAATAACTGCATTTTTGCAAAGAGCTCATACAATCATTGAATGTAAGACTTTGAGTGATCAAGGCTTGACTATGTTCATATAGTCTCGAAGCAGTAGCCTGGCTTTTCCAAGGAATTTACAACAGGGGGTCTTGGGAACCTTATGGTTGACAAACTGGGCGTCTCTGGTAATTTGATAGGATCCCAACGTATCATTTTGTATTCAAGTAAATTTCCTTTTGGGGGTCCAAGAGATGCCCAGTAAGTTGGAAAATGAGGGACCCTAGCCAGAAAATAGTGTCCAAGATTCTAGGTATTTGTGTCAAGGAAATCCCTGCTAAGTTTGTTTGTCCAAGCAGCTGCATTGTAGTGGTATCATCATTATTAACAGAAGTACAAGACACATTTTTTCCTACCTTCCAAGAGGTCATGCCCGGGCGCATATGGAACTCTGACACCTTGTGGCTCACATCAACCAACTGCAATAACCCTGAAAATAAAAAGCGAGAAACTTACTTCACATCATGGAGATTATCTAAACTTTTAAGATTCTTTTATTCATGGGTTCTAATGGGTGATAAATGTCAATCCTAAAAATAACTGGGGGTCTGTTATAATAGGGGGTCTTGTGTTGTGGGGGGAATTGGAGTGCCCGGAGGAAAACCCTGCTTGTCAAACTTAGTTACCACCAAACAAACTCACATACACCCTTGCCAGTAACCCTACCCAGGATGCTCTGTTTAAAGTTGCATGTTTTCACAGATGACAAAATTAAAATATTGAACAATCATTAAAAAAGCTTAACAAAAATATACATAACACCCCAGCAAAAAAATGATGCTATTGAAATTATTCCACATGTAAAACAACCAAACCTGGGGCTTCATTCAGTATGGCGGCCACCACGGCCTCATTCTCCACTGGGTTCATTGATCGCGTTATATACACCAGTTGTCCGTTCAACTCAAGCAGCTCCAAGCCGCGGCGTATCTGTCTCTTAAGCTCACTGTATATGGGCAAAAAGTAGACTTCATTGAGATATTAAACATGTAATTTTTCCTCAAGCAATTAAATATTCTTTATGCAACTTATTTTAAGCAGTTGTCTTTTTTATCAATAACTCAAAGCCATGAAAAACCTGACTCGCCAAATCAGATCTCTTCCAAGATATGGTGCTTGAAAACAGTAATATAATTTTATGTTTCCTTTTCTGAATGTGCGTGTAATGATATCATAAATTACTCCAAAACGTTCATCTATAGTTACAAGTCTTTAACATATACTCATGGTCAAACGATGTACAACATACTACAGTTCTACATTTTCCCACAATATATATGGATTGAAAAAATAGTCATCACATTCAGATATTTATTCTCTTAAAAAAAACAGAAACGAAAGCCGCTCAGAACAAACCCAATCACCTTTCTGCAGTTCCTTTTTGCAATCAATCAAGTGGAATAACTCGACAGCTATTAAAGCCAAGAAATGTCTACCATGTTGCAAAAAGTTATTAAGTTATGGCTATATTTAAAGAAAACATGCATACCAATGATGCACATGTCCACAAGACCACCTACACTATCAAAATAAATTCCAAGTATTTTTTAGTTACCCCCCTCCCCCCCCAACCACAACAACAACAATTAGACATATTTTTAAAGTAACTTTTCATTACAAAAACTACAACTTACCCATGATGTTTCACACCCTGGTTGACCTCCCAGGTACCTCTGGCTTTCTTATTAACCCTCACCAAACCATCATTGCTGAAACAAGTCAAGTCAACTCTAAACATTTTCGTCACCCTATGTATATCTGCAAGATATTCTGACAACGAAGGAACATCCACAAGATAAGCACATTTTCCGAAAAAAATAAAAATAATAATCACCCTGACGGATACAAAACTTGACCTGAATTTTTAAGTGTAAACAACAACAACAAAGACTTTTTAAATGAAATGTTAATAAACATTGGTCAAAATTCTGTATGACATATTTTTTTAATCTATTATAACCTTAATTAAACTCTTTTTTTTGCCCCAAACTATTAACTCTTAATCAAACTTGCATGAAAAGGCTTTGCTTGGATGTTTATGGCATATCAAAACATAGTTATGACCTCCTCACACCCCCCCGCCACCCCAAATGGAACCATTACCACAAAATCTTTTCACACCCCTCAGACTTACGAAGCTGTTCCACAAAGGAAGACCCTATGATATAACACCCTGCTGTCTGGATCATGCTGAAAGACATGAAACATATTTATACAAGCAAAATAAAAAGGCAAGGTTGTTTTTTAAACCTCCTATTCATTAACAATGCCTTTATAGCGACACACTCGTGTTACATGTATAATCAGGGCCGTCTCACAGGTTATGTGGAATGGGTCTTTCAGGTCTTTTGAAAGCTAAATATTTAATAATTTCCTTATTTGCAGGATACTGAAATGCTTGTTCTTTTATCTGTAAAATTTCCCAATTTCGTCATATAACGTGACGCTAGTTTTTCCAAAATGTCTAGTCTTCTTCCCAAAATAAGCAGAACAAGCTCTGGGTTTTAAACTTTATATTGAAACACTCACTTCCATTTTTTTTAAATTTCTTCTATAACAGACTGCAATAGCAGTAGGGTCGGCACCTTTCATCGGAAGGTTTGGGAAACCCAAACCAAAAGTATTTACTTCTTTGGCCTTATCTTTCAAACTTGAGCTTGACATAATTGTTACCTCTGGCGTAAGATAAAGGTCTGGATATTTGTCAAGGTCTTGATGGGTGAACACAACATTGGATCCCTGACACCAGCGGTACTCGAGCTTGCTAGTATCCTTCTCATTGGCTACCAGAAAACCCTCTGTAAAACAACGTATGGATACAATAGATTTAACTGGCTTTTAATGACAGATTTTTAATAACAGTATGTGTTTGTACGAAGGTGGCTTGTGAAGATCTTCACTTGAAAATTTTAACATAGCAGTCATTTGTTATTTTCTGAAAAATAACACTAAATTCATATGTACAAGTACTTTACACCTTGTATGCTGCTAACACTGGAACACCAAAACAAAGTTAATCAGAAACATTTAGGGTTTTTTATTTGAACTAAGTGAACATATTGCAGCACAATTTCTAAGTATTATAGGAGGTTTTGGCCTTAATGTGCTTATCATCTCTGGCAACATGTATACAAAGTTTCATTTCAATGCTTTATGAGTCATGGCCACAACAAAGCAAACATCAACAACAAAAGCTCTATTCTTTTTTAAAACAGTTGAGCTAAAACTCTTCTTACCAGGCATTTTCTTGGGATTTGACAGGAGTTTCTCCACCAGCATAGCAGTCATAAAGCCTGTTGCTGCACGCATTTCCAGGATCTAGAATAATGAAATCAATTTATTTAATACCGTATCTGTATAATGTGAAGTCAAATTTTACAATGTACATGAATATGCGATACTTAAATTTAATAACTTTAATGCATTTATTTTCCATCCACACCATATCAAAATTAAAAGTTGACAAGGATGATTTTAGGGGCACAGTACCAGGTCCCCCCCTCACAAAGTTTTACTTGTTTAAATAATAATGGTAATGACAATTTAAAAAGTTGCAATAATGGGCAATTTAACAACTGATCTTAACAAAACAAGAGAGCCACAGAACAAATGTTAGTCTGATCTTGTCAGTCATACAATATGCATAACTTATGTTAGCCAGAGTTATGTGCCTTGCTTCATATGTGCGCATAACCTCGCACAACACTCTTCCAGACACAAACAAAGTGAATGTTTAAACGCGGACAAAATCATTTCTTTGAAAAATAGATTTTTTTAAAAATGACGGCTAAGTTACCCTGTGTTACGGCAAGGTGTTCACTTACCCTGTGTTACGGCAAGGTGTCCACTTACCCTGTGTTCCGGCAAGATGTCCACCAAACAAACCGGGATCATACTGGTGATGTCCTGTTTAAACACTGTCAGCTGAAACACAACATGATCATGGTTTTACACATAGTTCATGCTTAAACATTTTAACTGTTTAGTGTTAAAATCTTCAAATTTCAATACAATCTTCATTGAAGAAACTATTTTGGGTAGATGATCCATACCAGTCAAATTGGGAAATTTCCATGTGTTGATGTTTTTAAGAGACTCAAATCTAACAATAATCAATAAATACTATATGTTCAATGCCTTTAGGCGATGTTTGACGAAATAAAACCTAATATTTGTCAAAGATTCATTGGAGATTTTTGCATTCAAATCAGGAAAAATGTATTATTTTTGGTTATGCGAAAAGTTGCCAAAAACGCCTTTAAAACAGCCAGAAAAAAGCCTCATTATTTTTTCAAATCAACAGTACTTACCGTGAAAGTTGACCTTTTCTTTCAAGTTAAAATAAACCATTTTTGTATAAATCTCTTCAATATCTATAAAACTACAATAATTAGTACCAGTTTCTCCTCAGCAAATACAAAGTCCCTGAGTGGCTGGAGCTCTTTACAGGTGATGAACTGGTTCATGTTGATATTCGTCTTCCATGCCATCTCCTTTGCATACCTGTATATAAGTTGTCAGTTAAAACTGTTTTAACAGCGCTGTCTTTCTGTACACAATGTAGTGTCAATCATAAATGATTTTATTTTATTTACATTTGACCTGCAAGCATTATTTAAAAAAAAAAAAATATTTAAATATGGAGCGGATTTTTCACCAAAATTCATGAAAAGAAATACATTCCACGGCTTGGGAAATGGGGCCTTGTATCGGCCCTAAGATTTTTTAGAAAGACAGCCCTGGAATACAAATGTATAAATGTAACTCATTAATAAAGGAAAATAGGTTTAAACACCATTAATACCATAACACTGCATGATTTCTTGCAAATTTACCTCTTAATTGTTCATTTACCTTCTCCTACATACGAAAAGAACACTAAAAATTAGGCTTAAATTTCTTATAACTAATATTGCCCTACAAACCATGAACAATGTAAAACAGGCACGTTTAAAGTACCATTCCAAAAAGTACTGTTACAGTAGATCGGTTTAATTTCATGATATCTTTTGGTTTTTGTGTTCTTTTCATGACTTTGGCTAATTTTGTGATGTCATGATTTCATCATTCAAAATCAGCAGCCGACAATTATATAATCATTTAGTATGTGTCTTAAGGATAGTTTGTACTTTAAAATGATTCGATTGGTCAACAGAAAATATTAGATGACCAATCAATAATCATTTCAACCTACTTTAACTAAACCAAAGAATTCATCACCAGTTCATGAATTGGCTGCAGTGCATTAACATTTGCTAGGTTGTGAATTCACAACCTCATTCAATCACGAAAAATTGTGTATATATTATACCAGGGGAGGGCAGTCATCCTGAACTTCTCGCTGTCAATCTCAACGTTAGAGATTTTTGGGATCACCTCCTTCTTCAGAAAGTCACGCAACACCTCAGCCTCACTGAAAAACCAGACACACTTATTACTCCCACATTAAGAATCCTTCGATTAAGAAAACTAGTATAAATGGCCACTTCAGTGGGCAAAATATAACAGAATTTGAAACAGACGTGTACTTATTACACACTCTGAGTCCAACAGACAATCATATTAAAACCAACACTGCTATGACACAAAATGAAATACTGAACAAAACTGACTCCTGACAAATTCAATGCACAACAATATATGTGTACTATCATACTCAGTATGACTTTGAAATAAAAAAAGTTATCTATTAGACTGAACATTAGACTGACACAAACTTATTTTATAATTTGTTTATAAAGAGCAGCATAGACAGCTTATATGTTGCTTTGGTATTGATACTTAGCAGGAATATTATAGCTAGTACAAACAGATATATGAAATTCAGATGAATATTCAACATTTTTTTAATCCAATTAAAAAAATAGTACTAACCACTAAAAACTTTATCAATAAAAGCTTTGAGTTAACATGTTAACATGGTACAGGAATTTATTGGACACCTTTCATTGAATAAAAACCATACCTGACAGTATTCGGCCTTGCATCATATGGATTAATACACCGTCGACTTCTTTCACCAATACGAAAGGTCACAGGCACTGGCTCGAACAACGACTCCATAAATGGCTTCCATTCTTCTTCTGGTATGATTCCAATTCCCTAAACATATTTCATAATGATTTACAATAAAATGATAAAATTAACAAAAAAATACAAATTATACAGTAGCAGTCCTTTTTTTTTAAAGCATCCCATGATTCAGATTCATTCGTTATATCAAATCTCTTTAAAACTATGCACAATTTTCAGTTCCACAGTTTACTCTTGGAATTCTCATTCCCAATGTAAACATTTTTAGTGATTACTTTCTAAATATAGGTGTAAATATTTTCCAAAAATTTAGAAACAGTCATGAATTAATTACATAAAAATATACAGCGCACTCAACAAATGAGACCCAATATCCAAGATCACTCTTAGTGTTAAATCCAATTATTGTGGCCGCTAAGTTTCGCAAAGCTAACTCCTCCAAGAAATGCTGCGTTAACAATGCTTGGTCGACTCTGAGGGCCTAAAATCCAAATTCTGTGGAAGGGGATAGTCGATTACTTAATTGTGTTGGCCATGATAGCGACAATCCGCGGCAGGAAACAGAAAGAGTATCTAACACGTGGAAAGTAATGTTACAATACTAGTGTGATTTCATACCTTGTAATAACTGATGAACTGTGACATGTGTTGCTCAGCATTTTCCAGAGTGATATGGTCTCCTTCTTCTGGTGCATTGGACTGGATAAAGAAATTTATGATTTTAAAAGATATGCAATAAATTTGGAAAATGAGAAAAAATGCTGCTTGAAAATGATTCTCAAAAGAGGGATTGACAAGATCTAGAATCATAAGATTATTTTATTTGAATTAATAATTTGTATCATTCCAGAGGGTGCTTCACAATAAACAGGTCTTTATCTTTAACACCATACTAAATATGTACAGTATAGGTAAACCTGAAAACACTGTGGTCAATATTAGCAAAAGCCCTGGGAGTAAATAACAAGACCAATGGTGGGAATGCATTCATCAGTAAGTTCATGAAAAAGGGTTTGGACAAGTCTTTAATAGAGCCCTGGATTAGGTTTTTGGTCAAAAGGGGAGTTTTTTTCTACTTTTATTGGAATGGTGGCGTGGGCCGTTTGATAGGAGAAATATAGCTTAGTTTAGGCAAAGAGGGTAATAATACTTACATGATTTATATTATGTTCAACTTGTTTACAGACCTTTTATTGAACAAACCTATGGTACTATTCATGGAATTACGGACACTACGGACCATGGACATTACGGACCAGATTTAGGGACACTACGGACCAGATTTAGGGACATTACGGACCATGTTCGGAATCTTACGGACCATGATTTAAACATATTTCTTTTTTAAATTATTCACTCATTAGTTTTTAATTTGTTAATAAATACTTGAATATGAGTGCTCAGTATGACGTTATATCTTCCATATATTACTGTGAAAAATCCCGTGAAGTTCAAATAGATCAATGGTTCAATATAAAATCTTGTGAAATTCCAAAAGGTGTTAAAGACCTATGTATTTATAACAATTATTTGAAAAATAATGAACAAAATTTGAAAGATTGGCAGTAAAATCAGTTAAAAGCAACAGAAGAAATATTTTCCAAAACAGTTTATTTCCCAAACTAAATCGAGCAGAAATATTATCCAAAACAGTTTATTTCCCAAAATATATCGAGCACATATAAGAACATATCAGTGTTTGTTGCAATTCTTGCAAACTGATGTTTAAAACTGGCAATTTCTGTTGCCTTTATTAGTGTTTATTAGTTATTATTGTACCCGTAATTATCTGCGGTATATTACAAAAGAAACAAACATGATACTGACAACCTTTAATAGGCAATCATAAATGTGTGAAAACCCATTGTGACTGCGCACTTTCACTGAACCTTTCAATTAAAACAGATGAAACGGAAAACAAACAAATATGACGATCGAAAGTTTATTTCAGAAACCAATCGATCACATATGAAAACATTAATATTCACATTAACAATTATAAGATAAACACATATTTCGTTCGTTATTATTCACATTATTATAATATTTTATTAAAAATACATTGATGTTTAACATTGGAATTTCATGGGATTTTTCAGTTACATTAAAGATAATTGTCATACTGAGCAATTATATTAAAGTATTTATTAACAAATTTAAGACCAATGAGTGAATAAATTAAAAAAAAATGTTTAAAAACATTATAAATCATGGTCCGTAAGTTTTTGAAGATGGTCCGTAATGTCCCTAAATCTGGTCCGTAATGTCCCTAAATCTGGTCCGTAATGTCTGGTCCGTAATGTCCATGGTCCGTAGTGTCCGTGACCCCTATTCATGAATGGCACTTCATTGCTAAAATATCATAGCTTAATGTTCAGAGGTCAATGCTCATAAAAAATAACATTATTTTGGAATATCTTTACCAGGACTAAAAAAATATAAGAGAGGGGCCCCTTATCGGGCCGCAAATCAGGCAGAAAAAAACACTGAGTTAACCCCACATTCTTGGTCCAAAATTTTGTTGTTGTTTTTTTAATAATTTACCGAGATCAAACCAATATTCTAACTGCTTTTAATTTTACTTTACAGTAGTGAAATTAATAAGCAACATCGTTTTTGACGAAACTTTGGCTACAGTGTATTTCAATTATACGTTCACTTAAATATGCTGAAGAATGAGTGCAGTTTCTGTTTATAAATGCAGAGTGAACTTTGTTTTTTGACAGTTGTTCATGACAAAATTTCACGCTTTGCAATGAGTCAGTTAAAAAATATGTTCATAAAGTCAAATATTTTTTTTAACAAAATGAGACAATTATACCCGCTTTCTCCCCGCTTTATTAAACGGCATTTTTGGGACAGATTTTTTTCTGGTTTAACAGAAATTGATGCACGCCGGCAAGAAAGTAGGTCAATACAAACCTACACCCAAAGACACAATTATCATCAGTTATAACGGCCCGCGGTGAGGAAAAGTAACGTAGGGAATCAGTCTACGTTGAATAGACGGGACAATGAAGCAACATGTTTCGAAACTGCTCCAAAAAGGCTCGTAGACAAAGTTTTAAAAAAATATTAAGTATGAAAATCATAAATTTGGTATCTTTTTGTTTCAAGTGATATTATTTTTTGGTTTCAGCATTTATTACTTAAAATTTACTACGATCTGTGACATTAATCTTTATTTTTTAAAATGCATTTCTAACAAGAGTGACACTCACAAAATACGCCCATCAATAATTTCTTGGATTCTAAGACAACTTACTGTCACATTGGCCCTTTGAGAAGCAAGCTTTTCAAGAAGCAAATGATTTGGCAAAATATGGCATGATTCATCCTTAATCGTACCCAAGAGACAATCAGTGTGTACTTGGCAAAGCATTTATACCGGCAAACATTCTTGGTAAAGATTTTATAGCTACAAACATTTTCAGCAAGTTTGGTGAAGGTCAGATGAGAATTGTTCAAGTTAGAGGGTAGACAAAGCTTAAATGGCAAGGGCAGTAATCCTGAAGTGCTTCGGGGCATTTGGCTGATTATCATACTTGACCGATTTATTTTACCAACAAATATTTTCAGCAAGTTTGGTGAAGATCAGATGATAACTGTTCAAATTAGACAGTGGACAAAGCAAAAATGGCAAATTTTGACCAATTCAAGGGCCATAATCCTGAAGAGCCTGGCTGGTTATAGAACTTTGCCAAGAATATATACCAACAAACATTTATAGTAGCAAGTTTGGTGAAATTCGGATAAAAACTGTTCAAGTTTGAGAGTAGACAAAGCTAAAATGGCCAATTTTGATAAATTCAGGGGGCCATAACTCTGGAGTGCCTAAAGCGATTAGGCTGGTTATCGAACTTGACCTAGATATTTCACCAACAAACACTTTCATGAAGTTTGGTGGAAATTGGATGAGAAATGTTCAAGTTAGAGAGCGGACAAAGCTAAAATGGACAATTTTGACAAATTCAGGGGGCCATAACTCTGGAGTGCCTAAAGCGATTTGGCTGGTTATTGAACTTGACCGAGATATTTCACCAACAAACACTTTCATGACGTTTGGTGGAAATTGGATGAGAAATGATCAAGTTAGAGAGCGGACAAAGCTAAAATGGCCAATTTTGACAAATTCAGGGGGCCATAACTCTGGAGTGCCTAAAGCGATTTGGCTGGTTATCGAACTTGACCTAGATATTTCACCAACAAACACTTTCATGAAGTTTGGTGGAAATTGGATGAGAAATGTTCAAGTTAGAGAGTGGACAACATTGTGGAGCCGCCCGCCCGCCCGCCGCCCGCCCGCCATGGGTGTTCCCATAATACGGCCATCGTAAGATGGGCGTATAAAAATGCTTTACTAATAAATGGAGTTATCGTCGATACCAGAAATTTTCCAATCGTCTCATAAAACTTTCAAACATATTTTGACCTAAAACAGATCCGAGACAAAAATGTTTTACAAACAGCAGGCATGTAACTTCCTTGAGCGGCATGGCACAATAGCATTACCTATAAACATTAAATAGTGGTTAAGCGTCCGCCTACGGAGCGAAAGGTCGTGGGTTCGAACCCTGGCCGCGTCATACCAAAAGACGTTAAAAGTTGGAACAAGTAGCTCCCTTGCCTGGCGCAAGGCATTAAAAGAGTAGTGCTGGGAAAAGTGGTGTACTCAGTACTGGTTTAACCCAGCAAAGCTTTACACCGAGCACGTAAAAGAACCAAGGGGTCTCTTCGAAAAAGAGCTAGGGTATAGCACCCGAACTTCTTTGTATCCCGCCAGTGTATCTTCAGCGTGCTGTTCCTTCAGCAAAAAAACAAAGGAACCCGTTGGAAATAAGTGCTTGCACTTTCACGGGTTATCCCGTTGACCGCAAGGTATACATACATACAAACATTCAGGTATGTAGTATCCGAAATAAATGCAGATAATTCTGCTTTGAAAATAAAGAATTTGAACCGTTGTTCAATGTTATTTTAATAAAGCTGCGACGATGCTATATTGTAAACTGTTTTGTCAGGCGGCAGTCTTTCATCAATGGTCCGACACATCGCGTTTACATTTTCTTGAAATTTTCATTGTTTTGCATGCTTGTGTAGCATATATTGCCAATGAAAATTAGCTTTATAAGAAGCGACGACATATAATGCTCTAACAATAAATGTAAGTAGTATGAATAGCAACGATCAGGAATGTTGTATCCGAACAAAATAGAGATACAGAATTTGGACAATTGTTAAGTTTTTTTTAAATGAAAGCTGCGGCGGAATGCTATATTGAGAACTGTTCCGTCAGGCGAAATCTCTTTCATCAATGCCCCGACAGACCGCGATTTCAATTTGTTTTTGATTTTTTATTGCTTTGCACACATGTATAGCATATTTTACCAATGAAAAACAGCTACCACGTGTCTTGTATCCGAACTTATTGAAGATGGTATTGTTTTGAAAACATTGGATTTCGAACGGCACCAAGGTATTTCTTTTGAAGCTTCGACGGAATGCTCTACCATTTCATGCTACTGTTATAAATTAGCAAAGATCAGGTATGTTGTATCCAAGAACCCGTGGTTGTATCTGAACGAAATGCAGATCAATATTTTGTCCCATTGTTGAAAGTTCTTCAAATGAAAGCTGCGGTGTAATTCAGTATTGTAAACTTAAGTCAGGCTATGGATTCCGGGATAAATCTCGGGGGATTGGTAGCCGGAGACGGCAGAGTTGTGTGCAAAGCAGTGCTTCTTGTGAGCGATGTGCGTATAATGTTCAGGGAACTATCCGCATTGCTTCAGATTGCCATAATGTTTGAATTGGCAATGTAATCCGGAATAAAAAAAATCTGGGGTCGGGAAGCCAGGGTGGCAGATTGGGGTGCAAAATACTGCTTACTGTTAAGAGTTATGCGTAAAGGTTTCAGAGGAAAAACCGCTTTGCTTCAGTTGCATTCAGACGACCCGGCTTCGATTCCCGCCCTGGTCGCATGAGAGTCTGGTTTGTGGTCATCAAGTCGGAAAAGTGGATTTTCTCCGGGTTCCCCGGTTTCCCCCACAAATAAGGCCACATTCTCGCGCAACATCGTGCCAACGAGAGTGATTAGTACAAGTTGCAATAACTTGTTTCACAATTGTTGTAAAAAATTTTTAAACTATTACATCTTACAAATATTGAGACAACTGATGCAGCTGTGCTCGTTATATTTTAATAGATTAGCCCCTGGTCTCATACAAATGTTCATCTTAAAAATATAACGACGATACGATGTCATTTACAGTCTTGTTTACCTTAACAAAGTTCTGAACAATGGGCAGAATGTATATTAACTAGTCTATGTACTACATGCTGTTACGACAAGCAAGCGCAACGGCTGAAAAAGAGAATCCAGCAACAGACTGTAAACAAAAGTTAAGTACAATCTATTTACTTACAGATCTACAAAAGACATTTCCAATAAATTATAATAACATTTAAATACCTAAAATATAAAATAAGTCACGAAATACCATCACTGTTCTTGGTATCTTTAATGTCTGCAGGATTAAATCCACATGAACTGTTGAACACACTATATGAGCACTATTTTAATCCAACAACACTTGGATTAAATCCAGTATTTGAGAAAATGTTTTGTTTGTTTATTATTTTGAGTTAATCAAGGTCTGCTTGTGCTTATTGGCCTCTGTTCTGCCTCAACAATGGTCCAAGGTGTGTTCTGAACAATGATCCAGGGTGTGTTCTGAACAATGATCCAATGTGTATTCCGAAAAATATTCCAGGGTGTGTTCGAATAATGATCCAGGGTGCGTTCTGAACAATGATCCAGGGTATGTTCTGAACAATATTCCAGGGTGTGATCTGAACAATGATCCAGGGTGTGTTCTAAACAATATTCCAGGGTGTGTTCTGAACAATGATCCAGGGTGTGTTCTGAACAATATTCCAGGGTAAGTTCTGAACAATGATCCAGGGTGTGTTCTGAACAATATTCCAGGGTGTGTTCTGAACAATATTCCAGGGTGCGTTCTGAACAATGATCCAGGGTGTGTTTTGATCAATGATCCAAGGTGTGTTCTGAACAATGATCCAAAGTGTGTTCTGAATTATGTTCCAGGGTGTGTTCTGAACAATGATCTAAGGTGTGTTCTGAACAATGATCCAAGGTGTGATCTGATCTCTGGTCCAATGTGTGTTCTGACCTCTGGTCCAAGTTGTGTTCTGAACAAGGATCCAATGTGTGTTCTGAACAATGATCCAAAGTGTGTTCTGAACTATGTTCCAGGGTGTGTTCTGAACAATGAGCCAATGTCTGTTCTCATCATTCTAAAAAATACAATACATCAGTCTGTGTCTAATGAGATTAAAAAAAATCATTTGTTTACATAAACTATAAAATGCAGGCTGCTGAACCAAATTGCTTGTGGCATGAAAAGTACCACCAACTTAGCAGGCTTACTTTAAACATTGAAATACAGAATTGCAGATAATAGTATTGATCTATTAAATAGTAGGCTTTTGGTATAAATGGTTGAGTCATGTGCATTGTATCTTTACTCTCCTCTTTTATCATTTGGTATCACCTTATGGTATAGTCAATCACCAGGCCTTTTTACAGTAAAAAAATATGAGAAGCTGGAAATAAACAAATACTATGTTGAACTACTTTTTACTTCGGCTGGCATTGTGCCAAGCATGTGGACAGGTCTGTGGTGAGCTACGTTCAAGTATGAGCCGCCTCCGATAAATGCATTCATCGAAGTATGACTATGTTGACTACAGATAGTTCAATTTCAGTATGGATAAGGCCTAAAAAAAATACATTTGGTTCGGGTTACCCGACCCTACCTACGGAAAAGGCGCCGACCCTAACGTTTTTATAGTCAGTTTGAAAAAAAAAAATGAAAAATTCTTTTTTTTTTTTGCTTTTCAATATGTAGTTTAAAACCTTAATTGCTTATATAGAAAATAACTTTAACACCATTCTTCAATGATGAAAATGACATTCTTTTATAAAGCCTAATAAAAAAAAAAAAAAGCCTACCTACCCTACCTATTTTTGAAAAGGATGTAACCCTAACCAAACAATTTTTTTTTTTAGGCCTAAGTACTTTACAGTATGGATAACAACATTTTCAGTACAGACTACATTTTAGTACTGATAACTACATTTTAGTACGGATTACTGCGTTTTAGTACGGATAACTACGTTTTAGTACAGATTACCACGTTTTAGTACGGATAACTACGTTTTAGTACGATCCGTACTACATTTTAGTATGGATAACTACGTTTTAGTAAGGATTACTACATTTTAGACTACGTTTTAGTAAGGATTACTACATTTTAGTATGTTTCAACCTGGTGACACCACTATTGCTCTAAATCTGGTACATATTCAAAAGTTGGAGAAACTTGCAAGTTTGGGATAACTCTTGAATATGTTTTGACCAAGAGTTGATTACCCGGTTACGGGTAATACTGAATACTACATTGAGGTACGACTCAGATATGGGTAACTATGTTACTATCTGCACTGTGTGTGTGACTTGTAAATTAAGGCCAATGAAATTGTTAATACTCCACAATAAAGTCATATTTTTAAGTATCAGGAATAATTAATAAAATATAATTATGTACATACTATAAGTTTAAAGGCTTGAGGTAAAGTCTTTTAGACCGTCATCTCTGAAATTTCAGAACAGACAGAAATTCTGGTCCACTCCGTCTAGACATAACCTCTTCCATCTTCAAACCAAATTCTCCAAGAATGGACGCTATTTCATCTGGAAAATAAAACAGAAACAAAACAGAGACTTAACAATTTTATAATTATGCCCATACACATTCTGACCACATTTGGTGGTAACAAATGCAACTGGACAAATGCTTCTTAAGTTATTGGTCTGACAACACTGATAGTAGTTATTTTTATTATTAAAGGGCGATAATTCTCAAGTGACTTGAGAGAGATGGCTGGTATTCAAAACATCAATACACATTCTCACAAGAATTGGAGAACAATTGGACAATACTGGAAGCCGCACACCTGTGTGCAGCATTTGAAACTATGATATGTGCCATTCCATGGACAGGACTGGTGTCAAACAATGAAATAAGAGAGTTCTACTCACTTATTAATAAAGCTCTGATGCAAACTATACCACGGTTAGTGAAAATTGCTATAATTTAGCAAAAAACATATACCATGCATATACACATGTACAAACATAATTTGTGTTAATATACACATACATGTACTAGTAACATAACATACATTTCTTGATATTTTGATTTTTTTTTAACCTTTACTTATATTCTTATTATGTCTATACAAATGCTATAAGCAACTCACCTGCTTTGTTTTCTTTAATAACCACCATGTAAAAGACGCCATCAGGGGCAAGTAACTGTGGAACAAGGGGCAGCACTCTGTCAATTACCTCCCTTCCATCCTTGCCACCTGCCCAGGATGCTTCGATACCTGTGCTTCCAACCTGGGATAAAAAGAAGCAAGACTTAGCTCATAGAAAATAATCAAATTATGGAAATTTTACCGTAACCCCTTCAGGGGCTAGCATTTTGGGACACCAGAGTGATGATACTATGCATTAAATAAGTCACTGTCCAACCTCTGATGAATGAGAATGGGGATTAGCAACTTAGTCACATTATATATATTTATAACATTTAAGAATTCACTTTTTCTATGGCCCCAGGTTTTTATTACAGCAATTTTCATCAAATCTTAAGCAAAAGTGCTAAGTACAAAAGAGACATGCCAATTATTTCTTATCTGTTGCGAAACTACAGATATCACAGAATGCAATTAATATCGGCACACTCCCAAGAGTCGAAATGCCATATCTTTTTAAAATCTGATCTTGTATGACAATGATATGGACCGGACACAAACTATCATAAGTAAGGCTTATATAGCAAAACCTAGTAAGGTTGCTGTGACCTTGACTTTGAAGGTAGGGACACAGGTCTTGTGCGTGACATGTCCTCGTACTCTGATGGTCACTTCTGCCAAATAATTTAAGTATCCAACCATGAATTAGAAAAAAATGGGTTGGAAAAAAACTTGACAGACTGACAGACACATATTAAGTTCAAAAGGTTGCTATGACCTAGACCTTGAAGGTAGGGACACAGGTCTTATGCGCAACACATCTTATGCTATGGTGGTCACTTCTGGCAAATTATCTTAAAATCAGACCATAAATGAGAAGGATCCCGTCAAAAATGGGACGGACAGGCTTGACAATTTGCAGGATTACTAAAGTGACCCCACTTCATTTGATATAAAATTGGTATAAAAAATACATGAATGTTCAACTTTAAGTTTTTGATATTCATGTGTTCATGTATTCATATCCATTTATATATAATAGTATATTCATTCCCAGTGATATATTTCAATATAAACTATTTACCTCTTCGCTAGGGGTAACAACATATGGAGGGTTAAACAACAGTACATCTACTTGGCCCGTTAACCTCGGCAGCAGCCCATTCACCTGAAGAAATTGAAAAAACAAACCGTATTAAACCATTTCAAGAATCTTGTTTCCTGAAATATCAGAGATTTAAAAATATTTATTTTTAAAACTATACAGCTGTGTTTTAACTTATAGATCCCTTTTCAATTTCAGCATCGTCTTTTTGACAAGTACTTTTCTTCCAACCATTTTACAAAAGTAGACTTGTCTGGATGTCACAGGACAGACAGATGGGACAGGGTGATTTGTATATATATATAGATTTTACATTTTATCACCATGATTTTAATTGTTAAATTATTATACCAAGTCAGTGAGTACAGCATGAAGCTGGACCATGTTTTTCTTTCCAGTAGTGTGTGTCACTTCTGCTGCTTTCACATTGATGTCTGTGCATCTATTTAAAAAACAAATTGATCAGTTATATGACCATATTTTTAATAATACTCTTAGTATCCTTACTTTTTGAATGTAAGTTGTATACATAAAGTGTGATTTTCAAGAAGTAAAAACGTTATTAAACTTATACAATGTAGTTATTAAGAATTACTACACTTTCATTACATTTCGATCAAAACACAATTGTTCTCTGTAAACTTACAGTGAAAATATTGGTCTCCCAATTTCCTTGGCAAGAAAAGCTGAACAAATCCCTGATCCTGAACCGATCTCCAGAGATATTACAGGGCTGAAAAAATAATTCCTATTTTAATCCACAGGGCTGAAAAAATAATTCCTATTTTAATCCAACTTTTATTAATATTAATTATGGACGTTACGAAATCTTACATAGATCTATAACCATTCTTGACTGCTTGCAAACACTGAAGAAAGACTTATATGTAATGAATTAGAAATTGATACTTATGACAGAACAGCTTGATAGAAGTCTTGTCATTCTAAAATGCCATCCAGGCTTTTTTTTAATGATGGTTAGTCCAGGCTAACCACTGGACTAACCATCATTTAAAAAAAGGCTGGACGGCATTTTAGAATGACTAGATAGAAGTCCAACAATGGTATTATGTGCCTGCGTATGACACAATTCAATTTTACAGAACACTTCCTAGTAATGACATCATACAGCATATATCACTAGTGACGTTCACTGGTGGTTCAACTTTTGAGCAGATCGGCAGTTAACAGTTCATGTGTTAGAGTTAGCGGATGATTTAAGAGTCTAAAATCAGAAAACTAAACAACATTTGGTACGAAACACATGGGTACGAAAAGCAAAATCATTTTTGCGCTTTTATCGACCATTCGTAAAATATGTATTACCTTTTCCTTTGGAGGAAATTAACTTCTTTTTCTATTGCATCTATTAGCAGGAAGGTGTCTTCTGCCGGCTCATAAATAAAATTGTAATCGTTCGAGGAAATGTGCGAAATGTCAGGGGTGCACATTTTGGTTCAAGGCAAAACGTCTGCAAAGAAACGGTTGTTTACAAAAACTGTATTATGCCAAAGCAATGGCGTAGCTTCTTGTGGTAATGGCATGTAGGTGCGATACATGCCTTAACATGTATTTTTTTTCAGGAAAAGTGTTTTGATTTATAAATTTATAAAAGAGAATGCCGAATATAACTCCAACTTAAAAAAAAAACATTGCTCGCTCCGGACCCCGCCCATTTTATGCACTGTAAGACCTGTGCTAACGCCTCGGCCCATATACACCTTTGGTGGCTGACTGGCCGGTCCTTATAATGTCATATGACCCTCAGTGGTGTGTTATATTTCTTAAATAAGGAGTACATGTTTTTAAAGAACATATAGATAGATATTAAGCAAAAGTTAAGAAGCAGGAATATTATCAAGTTGATCTAGTCTAGTTAACATGGCATGATGCATATATTTAGAAACATTTCTAGTTGTTTTTTTATTTTTCACACGACATAATAAAGTCTACTTTTGAATAATCGGAAATGCTATATTCATACAAGAGTTTTAAATTACGAGCAAGTGGGCAACATAAACAAAATGGTATTCGGATTCGACTACTCTCAAAATACAACATTTACAAAGTCTAGCATTTCTATTAATATTTAGATATCTGCCCGATCGAGAACACAGACGTAATTTCGACAATTCTTTTCTAATATAATCATTATTAATAACATTAAGATATTTTTCAAATTTAAACTCACTTGTACATAGTCTATAAAAATAAAATTCTGATAGGCTAGCTACAGCTGTGTTCCACTCATATAAACATTATCTAACAAGGATTGTAAGCTATTGGTATCTGTAGTAAGAAGAGCAATATCAGTGGCAACAACAAGATATATACAGACAACAATTCTTTAGCGTTTAAGTTTTCAAATTCAATCGACTCACATATATCACTAATAATAAAATAAATAATAATGGAGAAAGTGGTTCACCTTGTTACTTAACAATGGCATTGTATTGAGGGCATAGTCAGGATTACTTAAATGTTGATGTTAACTTTTCTGTGCCGGATTTCTTAAAGGCCTAGTTTAAGCCTTCTATAAGTGACCCCCCCCCCCCCCCAATCTGTGTACAGTACACAACCTCTGTGTATTGATATTAATCTACTTGCCCTGATTCCTCTTATCAGATCTCTGATCTGAGTATCCTGCTGTGCAGTTTGGGATGTTTTATTATAGAAATGGACCCTTAATGGCCCTGAGCCAATAAACGAATGCACAGGAAAATGGCACCTACTGTGGCATCAGTGCAATTTAGCAGAAGATGCACATTATCATGCCAAAACTTCCTTAAACTAGGCCTTTAAACGCAGATGAAATGTTTGAAAGCATCTCGTTTTTTTCGTTAAGTCGCCTTTTGTATAACTTTTTAAAAAATGATATTATGTAAATATATATTTGGACGTTTAACTAAATGTGCTTGCAAATATCATGTTGTACATAATTGGGAGAGAAATAAGCAGAAAATACGACACTTAAATAAATCAAACATTAGTTTATTTTCAATTTGAATATATTAAATGTGAACATGCATTGGACTGCGAGTCAAATATAAGTCGATATCTCCGACAAATAAATTTTATTAGTTGTTGCGCATATCAAATTTTATATTTAATATATGAAAGAGGAGCTTTATGGAGACTACATAGCAATAATGTGCTGTGTTGACTGAAAAGCATTTCAGACATTAACAGGTATTAGAAGTCTGCCCGCGCCCATCCGTTGCCACTTATTTGCGCATTGTCCTTTCCCACACTGTTTATTGGCCTTTGGTGGTGTGAGACATTTCATACAAGTTTTAATTTATGGGATAAATATTAATTATGATTTGTGTATCTAAGTATGCACTTCATACCAGTTTTATTTTTAAAAAAATGTGTGACTTTCCATAGCGTAACGAAAAAAAAAGATTATAATTATGATTATTAAAAATAATTATGTTTTTTAACATGACGCATTAAATATCAAAAGAAGAAAAGTGACTCTAGTTAAGTAATGACTTTATATGCTGTATGAATACAGAAACTGGATTATTCAGCCATTATTAAGATATTAGTTTCATATGATCAGTGAGGTACTGAATTTAAGTTATTAAAATAAGATTGGCAATGACAATATGTTTCGTGAATACCAGTCCTGCTTTATGAGCTATTTAATGTATTGCTTCGTCATTTCATTAGCAATCTTGATCAAAATGTAAAATAAACATGTAGATAGATTCAAACTGGCACAGTTAAAACAATTGACGTGGACCAATCCGCATTGCGAGCTACTGCCCTTGATAAATACCAAGATTCGGACAATATCAAACATGTAAGAAAACTGGTAAGACTGGGAGAAACGATTCGCTAAAAACTAAACATGACACTTATAGGTCTAAAGCACATCGATTTTAGCGAGAATTTTGTGCCATTCATATTTATAACACATATACAGCCAGTTTCAGTCAATTCAGCATGAAAAAAGTGGATTTGTGCACAGGATAACTGTTGGGGTCCATTGGAGAAACGATTCTCTAAAAAACTGAACATGACATTTATAGCTTTAAAGCACATTGAATTCAGCGAGATTTTTGTGCCATTCATATTTATAACGCATATACAACCGATTTCAGTCAATTCAACGTGAAAAAGTGGATTAAGCATTGGACAGAATAACTGTGGAAGTAAATCATTGATTGCTACAGGTAGCGTCTAGCCTGTTCAGATCGGCACTGTTTATCACATTGTCAAATACAATACATGTCTAATACTTGTGCATAATGATATGTGTACAATGATGAGACAGAAATGAAGATCGGAGAAATTCTTAGTCGGTTAATTGTTGATCTTGCAATTTGTGTAATTTTCATTATTGTCTTTAAATCAGCATATTTTTTTTAATGGTAAACTGACGCCAACTCTACGTAAGATACAGAATTCGAACGGAGATGCCGTGGAACTCTTGATGACATTGGGAACACTTCCATGTGTGTTAATCATACTTGAATTTATTCGTAGGTCAACAGACGGTCATTTTCAGTGATATGACCAGTCTGAAGTAATCGCATGTTAACATGAGTCAAGTTTATACTAAATGCATCATCTGAATATGAAGAATGATGTTCTTGAGATGTTTAAAAATGAAAAATCTCATGTTTATCAATCATATCTCAATGGAACCAATAAACGCTGCATATTGTACCTATTAAATCGTTAATTAGTTCAAAATCATTCAAGCACTAGCGGAACCAGGGGCACGCGGTTCCTCGCTTAAATCGCCCAAGTTTTCTTTTTATATCAATATAGGTGAAAAAAGGAATAAAACACACACAAAAAGAACCGTCATTCCGAATTAGAAATTGTTAAAATATGGGGGAAAACCCCCAAACAACAGTGCCAGCACTTATCATATATTAGTGTAAATTTCGCTGTTGAGGGAGAAGCGCAAGTCAAACGCTTAACCCTTTAAGACACGCCCCCTCTAACGTCAAATCCTGGTGCCGCCTCTGTCAAGTATTATAACACACATTCCCGATGTGCACGAATCAAGAAGATGGGTTGTGTGCAGACTTAATTTCCTCGTTTCATATGATAACGCACAAGAAAGGCATATATTAATACATGTTTGAAATGTGAATGTTGAGGCTATTTATTTCCCCATCCATGATAACGCTCGAAGACTTAATAAAGTTCAGCCAGTGTTCTTTCACTTAACGTCTAACTGCACCAGTTTCCACACAAGGTCAGTGATAATATTTGGCAATTAACTTCATAGTTAAGCAATGGTTAAATAAAGGGTTAATTATAGCACACTCAGCAAACTTACGGATGTTTACGGCTTTCACCGATTCTATCACTGTACGGTTATGTCAAAGTTCACGGTAGCCGACGGAACAATCCGGCAGGTAATTTAATGGATAATGTGCATAAGGTCGATAATCAGCTGATACTGAAATACGCTCAGAACAAAATAGTTGAGAAGCAGCTGGAGTTGCAGGTATGCCAACAGCTATTTTTAAGGTAAAATATTATGTAATATTAACTTGTTTTATGGGATACATAACTGTGTTGTGACTGCTTATTAGGATTGAACCAGACCTTCAACATAGTTCGCGGTTAAAGTAAGTACACTGTACCTCATTATCGTTGGTTTGTTTACGTTCAATAAGACACCAGACACGTTACAACCCTTTTTCAATCAGTAATCATTTGGTAAGTAGGCATCAATTGACAATTATTATTAATTTGACACTAATATGAATGAAATAATGAAAAACTCCCTTGGCAAGATGAACGTTTCTCTTTTTTTCCACAATTCACTACATTTAAAGCTGCACTCTCATAGATTTACCGTTTTGACAACTTTTTGATTTTTGATCTTGGAATGCTTATTCGACACCTGTTCTTCTTGTCAGGGAAACAAAATATTAGCTTCCGTTTTCGGATTGCATACTTTTTTTAACCTTTTTTTAAATCTTTTTTTTTTTGAGTAAATTTGTGTCTAAATGTCAGCTAATGCTTGTCACACTTCAAAAGACCGCGGTTATGTTTGGATTTACGTTTACAGCATTCTCGTACACCAGGCCCAAATTTCTCGAAACTTCTTAAGTCCCTTATAACAGAATTAAGTCAATCTCACTATTTTTGTTGTTCTATAAAATGTGTTATATTTACTTTTTCAAGAATTTTTAGAAATTATGTAGGAATAATCTGTATGATTATAAAAATAAACCATTTTTCATTTATCAAAATCCATTTAAGTATTTATTTTGGTAAGTAAAATATGACTTAAGCCTGTTAAGCTTAAGAAGTTTCGAGAAATTGGGGCCAGGGCGATGACGCTATATGCGTACAATCATTATCATGAGAATGGTTTACTAGAGCGCTCTATAAAAATGTTACGTTTTCGATGGAAAATGGCCGAGGTGTTCCGAATGAAAAGTTACATGTAGGTGTCTCATTCGAAAATATTCATATATTGGGTCGATTGCTCAGAACTTTTCTTAAAGTCAGCAACGTGATTAACGACATCTTTGTTTACTTTAAAGGTGGAATATTTGATGACGTGCTCGAATATTTAATTAAAAAAAGCACAGTTGTAACAGATGTCTCAAAAAATGTTAAAAATACAGCAGATAACAAATGCATCCATTAAAGTGACTCGCTCATTTTTTGGACCAAAAATAAGTTTTCCGGATAAGCATCTGAAAACACTTATTTTATCATTATTTTACGCTATGATATCGAAATTACAGTAAAAATACAGTTATAGTATAAAAAAGTATTTGTGTTCATGCTGGTAAAGTCAAGAAAATATCATAACATAGCCGGCTAGTCGACACGACCACCGGGACTCTAACAAAAGTGGTGGATATGTTGACGTCTTAAAGGCCTAGTTTAAGAAATGCTTGGCATGATAATCCCCTGCTGTGCATCTGCTGCTAATTGCAGTGGTGTCAAAGTAGGGAGCCAATTTCCTGTGTATCCGTGTATTGGCTCAGGGCCATTTAGGGTCCATTTCTGTAATAAAACTTCTTAAACTGCTCAGCAGGATACTCAGATCGGAGATCAGATAAGAGGGATCAAGGCAAGTAGATACAGATCAATAAACAGAGGTTGTTTTCTATACACAGTTGTTGTTTTTTTGGTGGTGGTGGTGGTGGTGGGGGGGGGGGGGTTCACGTATAGAAGGCTTAAACTAGGCCTTTAAGGATACATTGATAACATCAAGTGATAATGTAAATCAACCAATCACGCAACACCACAGCCGTAATTAATTTTCAATCGAGTTATAAATGCTTATGATAATTGTGGTCTTCAAAGATCATTTGTTTAAGGGTTTCAGCTTTTGGTATATTTGTTTTAACACTCCTTATGATTTGCCACACTTAATGTCGTAATTAAAAAAAGTGCATTTTACAAACTATGAGCGAGTTACTTTAAACTTCGAGAGCAGAAAATATTGGAAAGTTAAAAACGAAAACGCTTCTTTATTTCTTTTACTACACTCAACACATTATACATGTGAAAAGAGGTAGACATTATATTATATTATAATATAATATAATTATGATATAAACAACAACAAATAATGAACCAGGTTTTTTGGGGTCAGATGTTAAAGCATAATATATTTGAATTTGAAAAGACATAAGATACACTTAACCATAATAAATTATAGCCGAACTACTCATCTTTAAAATATTAGGTGATATTGCCAGGTGGGTTTTGCAATGTTTTGAATACAAAAGATGTGAATTTGCTTGTGATTAACTTTGTAAACTTTCAGCTCCGAACAATCATCCCAAAGTATACGCTTTCATGCATGCAGTTTTCATAAAAAAATAAGTCTTGAATCATAAAACATGATATCAATAAAGTAATAATTACATGCATGATTACTGATACAGAATACGTTAAAGTGACACTCTTATTTCAAAATCAATACAGTGTTCGGTCTTAAATGATATATTAAGTCATTATATGACCAAAAACTGACAAATTAAACCCATAATTTCGGACAAAGACCAGGTCACTTATACTTTATTGATAGTATTAGTGACCTGGTCTTTGTCCGAAATTGTTGTTTTTTGTCAGTTTTTGGTCATATAATGACTTGATATATCATTTAAGACCAAACACTGAGTCAAATTCCTGTGAGTGAAGCATGAATATCTCATTTACTGTAAAAACTGTATTGAGTTTATGTATTGTCAAAGGTCAAGTTACATATGTACAGGGTCGACCAAGTATGGATTGAAGGAAAACAAACACAGGTAAAATGAAAAACGGACATTTATTAACATGCCATAAATATTGTTAAGTTACTAAGAAGGTATTTTAGAAAAAAAACAATCCGAAAAAAACATATCTGGGTGAACAAAACCGGACTTCTCTGACAGTCCGCAGCCAATTGTATAAACGTTGGCTAGATTTAACCGCTGGTTAGGACTGATCCACTTGTATACAATTGTCTGCTGGTGATGATATTTTGACGTATTACTTTTCAGGGAATATTAAATTCTATTAGGGAATTCAACGTACATATGTTATGAAACCAACACCATAATACGGATACATAACTTACCGGAAATATGTACGACATCGCTGTCATCGGTGCGGGTGTGGTCGGTCTCTCGACGGCCGTCAACATACAAGAAGTTCTACCCGGTCGTCACGTGACCGTCATAGCGGACAGATTCACCACTGGCACAACAAGTCATGGGGCTGCCGGAATTATAAGACCAACACTTGAAAAAACACCCGTGAAAGATGTGGACCAATTCAGGTTTGTTTTTGACGATTTCTGGGTGTCAGAACTACTTCTTTGAGAGTTTGTTTAGTGAATCTGTACATGGAATGCTACTTTGATTAGTTTCTTTTAGAGAAAACGTGAAAAAAAATACAATGATTTGTGTGATATGTTTTACCATAGAATCACTATAGATTCTATAGACTACATCGTTGCTGCCCCCCCCCCCCCCCCCCTACACCACTCACCCTACCCCACCTTTTTTGGTATAAGATACACAGCGGACATTTAAAGGGGAACTAGGGTACGCGGGACACATAGACATTCAAGATATGTCATTATTTGGTACGCAGATTTATAGACTACACTGTGTCTGAACCATACCCTTTCTGTATGCTGTATTTAGGGGACATATTAAGGAATACTGGGGACTCGAGAGGGCGATACGCAGTACACTTCCTCTCAAAATGTATGGCTTAACAGTATTTGTAACGCAGGACCTGGGTAGAAAATAAAGGAGCATTCGGAGGAACGCAGAGGGGGTGACGTTGGGGGCGGGGGGGGGGGTACAGCCCCTCTACATTGTCTCAGGGGTTATGTCAAGACGATAGAAAGAAAAGGAACCTATGGTCCGTTTCAAAAAATTGATCTTAGTCGATCTCGTTTATTTTCATCAACCTCTATGGTTTTTTCAAACTCATATTTAATCATTTTGATCATTTTAGAAAATGGAGCGATGATTCATTTGGCTGGTTCCATCATTTAAACGTTGACCTTGACCCTTCGCAAACTGGTGTACAGCGGCTTACAGGGTACCAGTTCAACACCGACGCAGAGTCAAATACCAAGGTACATTTATGCATTTGTTTTTAATTGACAAATGATTGTATTGGTGTCTTCCATTGTGGTTTATAGATTTTGGTCATAAGGTATTGCTGCCGAAGCACTATCCATGTAACTAAAAGCTTGCCTTAGTTTCTGTTTGTCCTCGTTTCTTTGTCCTCTCTTGTTTCATGAATTGACCTAGTTTGATAGACTGTACTAAAGTCATCGATTGTCCTCGTTTGATAGACTGTACTAAAGTCATCGATTGTCCTAGTTTGATAGACTGTACTAAAGTCATCGATTGTCCTAGTTTGATAGAAGTACATCGATTGTCCTCGTTTGGGCACTGTTTTGATCACATATGTCACGAGAGAGCCCTAACTTTGAAAATAAAAGAGTGCAAATTATAATGAAGTACATGCATTTGACATTATGTTTAATAAATATATGCAGGGGCGTACCCAGTAATTGACATTAGACAGAAGTTCATATTGTTTAAAATGTTGACAGGGGGGTTGGGGTATTCCCATTTTTTTAAACAATTTCTAGTCCAAAATGATGCATTTTTAGTTTTAACGTTTTGTATTACTTTTTCTCCGATATTTACATAAAATTTAAGGAGGGGGGCGGCTTAAATCCGCTAGTGATATACGTGTGTATACAATAGTATGTGTAGCAGCTGCAATTGAAGATAAACCATTCAGTTAATGTGGAGAGCATGTCATTTAATATTTAAGAAACTAGTTGAATATTGATACACCTACGGTTAAACGGGAAATTATCTAACCCGATTTAACCCGATTTAACCCGATTTAATCTGATTTCGTTTTAAATTCGTAGTTTTTCAATAGATCAAGACAACCAACAAATAGCTAATAATGTCATTCGTGGTATGCCCTATATATAGTTCTAACTCGTGTCCACTTTTATTGTATCCATAATTTTTATGTTCTTTGTACCAGATACAAGATTTATATACATGTATAAAGTTTGTCATTCGGCGGATCTGAGTAGTTTTATTTTATTTTATTTGACCTATGACAAATGTACTATTAAATAAGATCACAGATATATGTAATGCTTTTGAATTGGTTTTCCTTCTATATTTGCACTATGATAATTTACAAGCTCAATCATCGATCATCGATATTTACAGTATCCCTTTCACCATGTGATAGACTATGACTTCTGTGAACTGTCAGACGAGGAGCTTAACAGACTTCCGGGAAATTATAGGTGACTATTGATATTATTTCAATAAATGTATGCGTCCCATTAAGAATACAGAGTTTGTCGACTGACGACTATCGATACAATCGATGTATTTTATTAACAACATCTGTTTGTAAAGAACGACAATCTAACCAAACATAATTACTTTATTAAGTACTTATAAGTATTTATAAGACTGCCGCAAACGAAATTAAAAGTTCAAAGTCATAAGCCGAAAAGGGCCCCACATTGATGTAAGAGTTAACAGACAAATAAATAGAGACACATCGCGCTAAGCACTCATTTAAGGTTTTATATAAAGGTAAAACCTGTTTATCAAGCAATGTTGGGATAACACATTGGAATATGTTTGTAAAGGTTAAGCAGGTCGTAATAATTTTGTTAATACATGTACATTCATTTTCATTCTGTCTTCAGACATGGTTGGAGGTATACAACGTTAATGGTAGAGTGTCGCCGGTACTTACCATGGCTTACAAACAAGTAAGTGTATGCCAGTTTGATGATATTTTAGGAGGGTTCAAAAACCTGCCATGGTTTACACAGAGGTAAGTGCATGCCATTTTATTGATATTTAAAAAGGCCGGTACTTGCCATGGCTTAAAAACAGGTAATTGTTTATCATTTTTATGACTCCCAAACTTGACATGGCTTACACAGAGGTAAGTGTATGCCTTTTTGATGCTGATTAAGAATTATTCGGGTTCTTGCCATGGCTTACAAAGTGGTAAGTCTTTATGTGTTAGAAGGACTCCGTACTTGCCATGCATAGCTTACAAAAATGTAAGTGTGTATTATTCTAATGATGTGTAAGGGGGATTCCGATACTTGCCATGGCTTACAAAGAAGTAAGTTCTTTATCATGTTAATGATGTGTTAGGAGGATTCCGATACTTGCCATGGCTTACAAAGAAGTAAGTTCTTTATCATGTTAATGATGTGTAAGGGGGATTCCGATACTTGCCATGGCTTACAAAGAAGTAAGTTCTTTATCATGTTAATGATGTGTAAGGGGGATTCCGATACTTGCCATGGCTTACAAAGAAGTAAGTTCTTTATCATGTTAATGATGTGTTAGGAGGATTCAGATACTTGCCATGGATTACAAAGAAGTAAGTTCTTTATCATGTTAATGATGTGTTAGGAGGACTCCGATACTTGCCATGGCTTACAAAGAAGTAAGTTCTTTATCATGTTAATGATGTGTAAGGGGGATTCCGATACTTGCCATGGATTACAAAGAAGTAAGTTCTTTATCATGTTAATGATGTGTTAGGAGGACTCCGATACTTGCCATGGCTTACAAAGAAGTAAGTTCTTTATCATGTTAATGATGTGTAAGGGGGATTCCGATACTTGCCATGGCTTACAAAGAAGTAAGTGTATATCATGTTAATGCTGTATTAGGAGGACTCCGTACTTGCCATCCATAGCTTACAAAAAGGTGAGTGTGCATCATTGGAATAATGTGTTTGGAGGATTCCGATACTTGCCATGACTTACGAAGTTGCAAGTTTTTTCCCTTTTAATACTGTGTTAGGAGGATTCCACTACTTGCATGGCATACAAAGAGGTAAGTGTATTCCATGTTAATGATGTTTAAGCAGGATTCCGATACTTGTATGGCTTACAAAGAGGCAAGTTTATGCCATTTTGAACGGAAATGTTTTTCCATGGCTTACTGAAAGGTAAGTTTCACCATTTTGGTACCGGTTTACATTAAGGTAAGTTAACATTATTTCCATACGATTAAGACATGTCATGGCTACAGTTACATGGTATTTGGACTGCAGTTTTGGCCAGTCGAGCTATCTGATACGAGCGATTCGGTACCTAGGGTGATCTCTTGGTCTGAGAATTATAAAAAACAACAACTGTTCATGTGTATTATAGAGTACAAGAATACGTATTTTTATAATGCTCAGAACAAGAGATCACTCGAATCAGACAGCTCGACTGGCTAAACTGCAAACCAAATACCAGGTGACTGGGGTAGAGGACTACGCTCAATTAACAATCGACAAGCACGCTATGGAATAGAAAAAAAGTTTTGCATATATGTAATGGAGTTTAAAGCTGCACTCTCAAAGATTGAACGTTTTGGCAACTTTAAAAAAAATGTCTTTGAACGAGCCAAATTTTGCGAAATTGCATGGAAACCAGTGAATTAAGACTGCTGAAAAAAATCAGATCACAGATTTTCATATTTATATTAAAAAAATGATGTTTTATGCATTTATCTTAAACCGTTTGTAACGCTTTTAGCGATAAAACATTGATTTTCGAACCGAAATATGAAAATCTGCGATCTGATCTTGTCATTCCAAGACAAAAAGTAAAAAAGTGGTCAAAACGGTAAATCTGTGAGAGTGCAGCATTAAAGCTTGAGATACTCTTTCAGCCACCCGTCCATATACTGATGTGAATGGCAATTTTATACAAACTCATGAAGCGTTATGTGACATGAACCTTTTTTCTTTTCTTTTTTTAGATTTCTCCAAAATGGAGGGCGCATTGAAAAAAGAACAGTTTCAAATATTGCAGAGGTTTGTTTTTTCTTATAATCAATATTCACTCTATTGCAAGTATCAAATTACTTGTATTTCACAATTCCCCTGCTTCAACCATGGTGAAACCCTCTGTAATTCTCATTTGATGCTCCGGGTTCTAAGGAACACATCATTGACCAAGACTTAAAGCGACACCCTCAAAGATTGAGAATTTTGTCATTTTATAGTTTTTGTTTCAGAATCAGCTGATTTCGGTTTCAATGCAGTCAAATCAGTCATCTTAAATAAGTCAAAATAGAACAGATCTCAACTGTTATGAAAACTGCCGAAAATTTCTCTTTTCTTAAAGCATAAGCTACGCTTATAGCCATAAAATATCAATTTTCGAACGTAAATGTGAAAAACTGCGATCTGATATATTGTCAGCAGTCTTGTGGCAATGGTTTCCAGACAGTAACGCAAATATTGGCTCATTCCAAGACTAAAATGAAAACAGTTTCCCAAACGGTCAATCTGTAAGAGTGCAGCTTTAAAGTATTTCAAAGAAATCGTGTTCTCTAAAATATTGTATAATCCACCCCAAAACACACATGGACACATTTGTCGGATAGAAATTACTCTGTGCCGTTTCTAGGACGCCATTTTAAAATTTAAAAGAAACATCACAAACATCACAAATCAATTTTGAGTGGATTGCAAATATCGAAATAGAACTGAGATTTATTATCGTGCTGTGACCTAAATGAACTAGAATTATGGAGACTGGCAAACTCTTTAATTCATTACACTAGGACCAAGTGTAACTCCTAAGTAATAGTTAGATGACATGAACTAAAATCTTAATAAATAAGAATGGGTGGAGTGAGTGTTGCGAACGATCCATTCTTAATCATTAAGATATTACTTCAGATCATCTCTATGACTTACAATACAATCTCATAGGCTCACACATTGTAAACGCAAAATGATCGGATGATTTGCAGTTTGCGGACCATTGAACACCCGCGAAAGTTGAAAATCTTAATGATTATGCGTAGTACTTTAATGATTGCCTATATGCAATTGCATTGGCTGAAAATGTAGGTTATATTCTGAAGACAATTGACAGGACAACTAACATGACACGGCCTGTAAGTCAAACTAGCCGGTCAATACCCGACTGACTAATCAGCGTCCAGATTAGGCGGGGCTTATCAGTTGCACGTTGCTAGCCTTCTTGACCTCCGACAATCTTCACTTATGAACAGTAGTGAAATTACCCTGTTTTCTTTGCAAATATGTTTCTCATAACTGAAAGATTACATTCTCATTCATCAGGGGTTTAATGTTTGATACGCATAGCATCTTCACTCTGGTGTACGAAAATGGACAATTAAGGAAATTCGAAACACTGACATTTTCCTTTAATGCTGCTCAAATTATGCATTTCATTGTACTTGTTTGATAACAAAATTACCTTTAAGTAGACCTTTTCAACCCTCCAAATGTATTAATCGTGAATGTAACTGCACATAATATACAAATATTTTCCGTTAGTCTTTAAATAGGAAATATCTTCATAAGTAATCAGTATATAGATAAAACAAAATCATCTTTGTAAATGCATATATCGAAGTATAAACATGATAATGACTATGATCATTTCTAACTTCTTTGATGCTTGTTAGAACAGTTTTGCATTTCATATAATATGGATATTTGTGAAATTTGATGTCAATTTGGCCAAAAGCATGAATTTCCTGATAGTGCCAATAAACTGGAACTGAAAGTGATATTTATACATTATGCGAACATTAAGGTAGTTATATCAATATTAATAATTGATTAAACTTGAATAAAACAGGTGATTCTTGACGGAAAAAGGAAGAAAACTGTGACAGCAAAATCCATTTGAGTGTTGATAAAACAATCGTTTTTTGTTGACTTTCGTAAAGGAAATCAATTCACGCTTTGTTTCCCTAAATTTGAGTTTTAAAAAGAAACGTTTGCTGTAACGAAATTCCGATGTTATTTAGAAATAAATAATTTTTAAGTTTCGACGTTAAATAATTTCTAACTGGATCATAAATTGCATTCAATTAATAATGATGAACTAATTTTATATTATACTTGCGTTTATTGCTTAAAAAGTTTGTTTTACCAAGTTCCATGTTTTTAAATCTGATTGTCAAGTGTTTGGTATTATTATCGCCTTTTTCTGTGTATTTGTCAGAGAGCCCTTACTAACATGCTAACATTGAACTAAATTCTTCTTTTAAATTAGTAGAAGTTTCCATCTCCAAAACATCTAAATACGTATTAAAAAGGCATTCACCATGCTTACTAAAGATTGAAACTTCTTTCGTAAAATTTACTTAGCTGTCCGAAACATCTATACTTGTATTACAGTAAGCATACAGTATGCTTGCTAAAGATTGAACCTTAAAGTACATGTACAGTCGAATCCCGTTGGCTCGAATTCCTCGTTGGCTCGAACTGGATGTTAAGGACCGATTTCAATAAACTGGAGGTAAGCATTCTCGCTTGGCTCGATTTATTTTAGGCTCGAGGTATTTTCGCCGGTCCCTGGGAGTTCGAGCCAACGGGGTTCGACTACATATAACACGTTTAGAAAAGTTTGTGCTTTGTCCTTCAAACTAACTTTTGCATTATGGTTATGGAAATAAGTGTTTCGTTTAATATTTTAAGTTTGCAGGAAAATGCTCTCTGCTGGTGAATTGTGCAGGAATGGCGGCCAAAACATTGTTCCAGGATACGGAAATGTTCCCCGTACGCGGACATCTCATCCGGGTAAGTCAGCATTGGGTAAAAGAAACAATGCATTTCGTATTATCTGTACCTTTCGAACGGCTCATGACAGTAATCGCTGGTGGCCAATTCATGAGGGTAAGACATATTTGGGTTAAAAGAAACAATGCATTTGTATTTTCTTTAGAGTTTGAACGGCTCTTGACAATGTATTTGCTGATGTTCTCTTTCCTCGCAATCCTGTTAGAGCCATCCTGTCTTTGCCTCTTGAAGTTGCCCAAGCAAAAACGAGAGGTTTCATTGTACATCCTCGCCTCTTCTTTTTCAATTATTTTATACAGGAAATCATATTAGTTCACACATAAAACTACATGAAAAGACGCGAGATTTCATAACAGGATTCAGTACTTTTGTTAGTGGCATCAATAGTTTTGAAATACGAAATATTGAACATTATTAAAAATCAAATCACATGTTAAGTTTGTGACAATATTTATGACATACATTTTTAAATGAAAGCATTGAACGTAGACGCAGTTGACGAAAGAAACATATATGATCTTTCGCATTCGGAACTTCTCGGCAATTTTTCATCGAAAACAACCTCGGATGTATGCCATGCCGGTATACCAGTAGAAGTAGTTCGTAAATTGTTTAATAATATTATCTATTAGTATTTTTGGCGTATTATATATATATAGTTTAAATCTTTTGCTAGTGAAGTGTACTATTGCATAAAAAATGAAGATTACCAAGAGCTACCTCATGTAGTTTAACTTCTAAATTGAAATTACTACGCGATCTACTTGCATCGCAGTTAAATCTAAATATTCTGACATTCTAAACCGTCTATATACAGCCGAGGATGTTTTTCGATGGAAACTGGCCGAGGAGTTCTGAATGGATCTTTCGAAGCTCGAGTCTGATAATTGTACATTATTTACCCGATAACAGATCACCGAACTTCCAATTAATCACCTATGGAATGTTTTATTCAATTCCAGGTAAAAGCTCCGTGGTTGAAGCACTTTTACGCATGGGACCATGGCAACAATTACATATATCCGGGGTAGGTTGATTTACATTTTTTTCTAAATGTTCTGTACTTCTCGTAAAACAATAATTGAAAAATTAAACTTAATGATACCCTTCCATACTCGCTATTTCTTGGTGGTGCGATAGCAGTTTAATAAATCATTGTTACAGTCGAACTCCGTTGGCTCGAAGAACCCCTCCCAGGGACCGGTGAAAATATCTCGAGCCTCGGAAAGTTTGAGCCAAGCGGGATTGCTTTACTTCTTCTTTTTTATAGAAATCGGTCCCTTACATCAGTTCAAGCCAACGAGGAATTCGAGCAAAGCGAGTTCGAGCAAACGGGGTTCGAATGTATTTGCAAGTTGCTTAAGCAACAGGAACACCGAATGTATTGTTATCTCATAGGAAGATGGATAACTCAGCGTTCGTTTTCAAGGCGTCGTTAAACATAGTTATTGCCAGTGTCAATTAGAAGATAAACTGCACATATTGATAACTTCTTTCAATGAATGCTGCAGTTCAATGTTGATAATGATAGAAGCATTTTTCATATGAACTATCAAAATACAAACATGTTGTACTCGTTTATCAAGACAGGACAGTGTTGTTTTGGGCGGGACTCGACAGAAAGGGGAGGAAGATGTCTCGGAGGGAGAACCGTGGTTTACAAACATTCTGGACGCTTGCTCAAAACTGGTTCCCGGACTTAAGGTAAATTATTAAAGACTTCCATGAGGGGCCGTTTAAAGAGTTCTCTTAATAATATTCCGGATCAAGTGAGCTTATTAATACATTTAAATAAATAATAATACTTATTGGTCTCGTTTTAAACAAATCATTTTTCCGCAATATACAATGCAATTGTAGAAAGCTTAACTGACAAACGTAAACTGTACAAGGAAAGAAGTAATGAATAGATTATTATGCGTTTTATGAGTAATTGTATTTATTTCAGAACGCTCCTATTGAGAGTAAATGGATAGGACTGCGACCACATAGAACATATGTAAGAGTTGAAAATGAAGTTATCTACTTTGGAGGAAAAGCTTTAAACGTGAGCATTTGGCACTATGTAGTTATTATCTCTCAAGTCCTAAAAATGCAGAAAAAAACTTTAAAAGTGTGTATTTAATAAAACATACAATAAAATAAAATTATATAAACACATTATATAATCACTGATTTATTATCTGTTTCTATTCAACACTGCACTGTGCTTTAACTTGTTAACTCTTCATTCAATACCACTATATAAAAGCAAGTGTTTACGATGTATTTCTTCTGATATGTTTTAGTATGTGTATTTCCATACTTCACAACCATACATTCTATATTCGTCTTTGTTAAGGTGGTCCACAATTACGGACATGGTGCCAACGGGATCTTCTTGAGTTGGGGAACAGCAATAGAGGCTGCTGCCATCACCAAAGACTTGGCGACTAAAGGAACCTTGACGAAAGCCAAATTATAATACTAGTCATAGTGCGAAGTGGTTTGTGGTGCTCTTGGAAACAGAGCAGAGGGAATAATGTTATTTATTATTTTCATGAACAAGTGTTGTGCTTGCGCGCATGTACATTTGTAAAGAATTGTTAATGTGATTGATAATACTGTGCTAGTGGTAAAAGTGCACCACCTTATATATTCTTATGATAATTTACATTTATTGTTATAATGAGAACAAATCATGTTAATATCTTTATATGGTAAAATCTAATATATCTTATATGTAATGATTTTGTTTAGATCATTATGAGTCGTTTCATTTACGATTCGTGATATATACTTGATGATACAACATGTCCGGATTAATTGGTGCTATATGCGTGTTGTCTTATTTCAAATCATCATTGGATATAATTGTATTGTAATTATTCTGAAATTCTAGTCTAGGTTTCAAGTCCTCATTGTTGAGAAAAAAAGTGTCCGGAATTTTATACAAATTATGTTCATATGTTGTGTTAGGAAAATGTCCATTGTTTATAATCAGTGACTTTGGCCACTAGGTGGCTATTGCGAATTTACAATATGCAAGATGGCGTCCAAGATGGCCGCCAAATTTTGTGATTTGAGAAAGTATAAAATAATGGGCTGTAATGACATTTAGATTATATACTTTTTTTTTATTCTGTCATAGTAGTGTCAACATGAGATATCAAATAACATTATTTAATGCATTTCAATACAACTTCAGTATTTATAACTATTTATTGAAATAAAAATAAAGAAAAAACAAAAATCATTATTATATCAGGAACCGTATTCACAAAGATTTTTAGTGAACAAATAGTTCACAATTAGTGTAAAATCCTTTTTCGAAGTTGAAAACTAAGAATGTGTTTTCCCAAAAAACAACAAAAAAAGCTAAAAGAAAGTACCAAAATGATAAAGGCATATGAATAAATAAAATGAATAGTTAGAGGAATTTTAAAATATTTATTGTTAAAAAAAGTTGAAAAAAAAATCACTAAGAAGCTTTGTGAATACAGCCCCAGAAATCATCAACCATCAGCATGCATTGTTATACATTAACAATTCCAATCGTTTTTACTGACTAGCACTTTGATTGGTATGTTCTTGACATCCTGCACATACACTATACTCTGGCCATACCCCTGCAGTGTAGCTATAAAGAATCCAGAGACAATACCGTGCACAGTCTGGCGGTAATGGTTGAGTTGCGTGTCGTTGTTTGTCTTGCAAAAATGGGTCAGATGACACGCTTCCCATCCTACTGGATCGAGCATATCGCAATGGCCGAAATCCTAAAACAGAAATGTTCATTTCGTTTGTGTTTTGGGATTATTTTAAGTGTTGTAATAACTACCAACAGTAAACAAACAAACGCCAACTAAAGCCTTTAAATGTATTTTGTGCACACCCATAACAAAGTAGAAAAGATTAAGCTTTATGGTGCCGAATTGACTGGGCCGAATTCTCTTGGTGCCGAATTATCCCAGGTATCAGCTAAACTACGAAATAAGATAATTATTTTTTAATAGTTTTTTGGTTATAACAAATGCAAGGCCAATTCATGTGTCTGCAAATTCTACTATGACCGTGAAAGGACACCATTGGACTAACGAACACACACATATTAGACAACATATGCACACAATGTCATATCTTATTACCAGTAATAGAATCGAATTTATCGTCAGTTTTGTCTGAAATGGTTCAGGCTGTGCTTAGTGTAAATGCATGTGCAATAATTAAATTGCCGTTACCGCAACTTTAATGGCAATCCTTGGACACTTCCAGACATCGTAGAACTGCAGGTAGTCATACCCTGGGACGTTGCACCGCGGTAAGCCTTCCTCTGCCAGCTGAGTGCCGTACATCAAGGCTGGCACGGTGATCGCCATGGTCTTGTTGGCGTGGACTACCTGGCTGTACGGCTCCATAAATATGGTGGCCTGAAATAAGATAATTCAAACGAGATCATGGTTTGGTTTCGGAAATTAGGCTCGTCCGTTTGCTTAAAGCTGCACTCTCACAGATTTACCATTTTTACAACTTTTTTATTTTTTGTCTTGGAAAGAGCAAAATTTTGCGTAAAAATCTGCAAACCAATGATATAAGAGTGCTGACAAAAGATCAGATCGCAGATTTACATAATTCCGTTCGAAAATTAATGTTTTATGGCTTAAACCGTTACTAACGGTTTAAGAAAAATACATTACACATCAATTTTTGAACTAAAATATTAAATCTGCGATCTATGTTTTGTCAGCTGTATTATATAACTGGTTTTCATGCATTTTTCGCATAAAATGGCTCGTTCCAAGACAAAAAATTAAAAAAAATGTCAAAACGTTTAATCTGTGAGAGTGCAGCTTTAAACGAATACGCAAAACGTTTTCTGAAATCTACGCGTAAAGTACAGCTCAAAGGGACTGGACACCAGATGATACAATTGCAAGAAAAAAAGAAAATTGTGAAAAATTTACATAAAACTGATATCGTTGTGTACAACGCATTGAATCTTTCTTACTGATGTTTCATATCGCTTACGACGCATGCATCTTTCGCAGTTTTTTTTGCGCATTTTTCCAATTCGAAATTTACTAGGGTTGTCTACTACGTAAATCCCAGCAAGTTTAGAAATAACGTCAGTTAATTTATGTGTACCCATAAACATAAATGATTTAAACTGGGATACAAGTATGCGTTATTTTAAACGGGGAAACACAGATGAGACAGCAGCATGATTGTTTCGTTCATTTTTTCAACCATGTAAAGTGATGAATTATCGGCCTCCTACTAGGTAATTGACAATTCTAGGCTTGTTTTGAGGGAAAACTGTACTTGCCTATTGATAAACCATCCGGTGTCTGTCCCCTTTAATCATAACCCGAGCTTAAATCTATTCGACAAAGGAATATCAATATTTTGACACAAGCCTACATGGATTTACATGGCGTTATTTAATCAACAGCCGTATCTCATACTTAAATAAGTTTCAGACACGGAGCGTTGAATATTTAAGTCAAGTAACAATAAACGGCAACTTTTCATTACTTAAATCCTCAGTGAGAATACAAATCTGTCAGACAGTAACACTAGAAAGAGAAATAAAGTCGAAACTCGCTATGTCGAACTCTGTTATCGCGATGTGTTGGTTATGACGATTTTTTGTTCGAAGTTGTTGGGTTTAGTTGAGACATGCTTTGTATTTCGGTTTAATCGAATGTTTGTTATCTCGAAATATATCCCGTGCAACAAACGATTTCGACATAGCGAGTTATGACTGTATATACTTTGAAAGGGAATATGTTCTTTTCAATCATGTCTAGCGTGTCGCCACAGCCAGCAGAATGGCAGAGCAGCCCAGTCAGGTCCCATCGTGGAACTCCAACGGTTTTGTTCACCATGAATTTCTGCAACTGGATAACAGAACAAAGTTTAATATGTAAAATAATATAGTGAAGTATGAGCATTGCGCTAATATTGTTATATTCATTATAAAGAAAATGACACACAACTTCAAAGTGAAACTTTTATTTAATATCAATGCATAGTAAATACACATGTATAACAAGCATATAGTTTAAGTAATAAAACTTTAAATTCTTACTTATTATATAATAATGCATTTATGGAAACTATTAATTACTGATAACAAGATTGAAACTGTGTATTTCATATCTGAAAACGCATACATATTAATTGACTGGTGGGTCCTAAAAGATTTACACCGATCAACTATCGTTTCATAAGGTAGCAAAACCGTATTTTTTGCACCATTCTTTCAAATTAAACACGATTTCCTTCATAGGAAAACTTGTTTTCGAGATGTATTCATCCTTTTCGTTAAATTAAAACAATTGCATTAATTATGGTACATCATATTTGGGAGTAAGAGTGCTTATTTAAACTCTAAAAGCAAATCGTCTGGTAGTAACAGTAATAGACAAACACATGTTGTTGTAACGAAACATGACTTTTTAGAAACTAAAATAGCTACTTTTGTGTGTATTTAGAGTAAATTATAACTCACAAAGTTGAATTCCCTAAAATACACATCGACGGCGTCACCAACTCCCTGTCCATCTTGTTTTACTGAGTCAGCAGGAAAATAGTAGTCAACTCCGAACACGAAAAACCCGTGCGCCGCAATTTTTGAGAGGATGATGGAGTAAAGCTCGGAGGGCACGAGGGAACTGAGGCCGCCTATGTAATAGATGACTGGAAAGTCGCCTTCGCCGAGGGGAAAGAATGCTAAAAATAGACAGAGCATGGTGCCTTTGGGTACATGTTCAATTTTTAAATGATTTCTTGGAAGATGTCAATTGCAGCGTTTCTAGTACATTTTGTTTTATCGAAAATAATGGGAATGTTGGCAAAACACACTAAAATTAAGTACTGTCACGCCCCGTTTGCTCGAACTCCCAGGGACCGGAGATAATACATCGAGCCTTGGGAAATTCGAGCCAAGCGAGAATTGTTACATTCAGTAGAAAGAAATCGGCCATATACACCATGTTCGAGCCAACGTGGGTATCGAGCCAAACGAGTTCGCACCAACGGGGTTTAACTTTATAAAATCTAGTTTAAGCTGTCGACATTGAAATTAAATACTTAAATTAAAGGCAAAGTAATTTGAAACATTGAGAAACGATAAATCTTCGGATGTGGTTTAATCATTCAATCATACCACAACGGAAACTACAAGGACAAGGCAAAAATCAACATTTTACAGCCAAAGCCTCACAGTACAACATTGACAGCTCAACCATATCTTTATTTAAGGGGCTCAAAATTGGTTGATGTAACTTGTTATTTTAATGCATCATTTTGTTAAACTCATTTGACTTTGATGATAAAAACAAAATCATTAATTTGGGTACAGACAAATAAAACATATAAGCCGTCATTATTTGTTTATTTGTTTTCATTTAATAGCTACGTGGTCACAAATTTCACAGTTTTAGATAGCGCCAAAATATCGCTTATACTTTAATGAAAGTCAAATGAGTTTAACAAAATGATGCATTAAAAATAATAAAATATATATAATGTTTGCATTGACCTATTGTGAGCCCCTTTGATATTAGTTTCGTCGTTCAGTAAAGCAGTTGATGTGTTTTTAAACGTTATAATCTTAAAATTATAATACCAAAAATGTGAAAAAATATTGATTTTCTTTTTTCAAATATGCACTTTGTACTGTTTATATATACAATACAAAGCGCATTTTTGGTATTATAATATTAAGTTTGGAATTATAAGATTTTTTTTTGATTTTTTAAAAAAAATGATTGAGTTTGAAAATTCGGTGTCAGTGTGTTTTCCATGCTTGCAAATCCTAACCTTTCACATGTCTTGGACTATCCTCTGTTGTGACTGTAATAGCGAGCTCTCCTACCAGCTTCGGTCCATTTGCATACGGGACACCTTTATCAACAAACACCTCAGCCCCTGCAAAATATTAAGGAACGATATATATTGTTGACATCGCGACGTCAGGGGCCGTATTCAATCAGCATCTTAGTGAATATTTTCAACTGAGAATTTTGTAAATTTTGACAATCATTATTTTAAATATCCGCGACTTTTTATTAGATTTATTCATATGCATATATTGTTTAGACAATTTTCTTGCTTATTTTCATATTTTTGGTGTACAATTAATGTTCATTTTCTTGTTATTCAAATAATAAAAAAGGCAATTCTTCACTTAGTTTAAAATTATTGCTAAGATGCTGAATGAATTCGGTCCTAGTTTGGGATAAGTCTCAATGTTGTACCACGGAGGATCACGTGATCAAAATGGACAAGCCAGCAGTTTTATTGTGATATATGTTTGATAAAAACAACCTTTATAAACAAACAATTGTACAAACTGATTAAAGAAAGAGGAAACATCATGATACCAAAAAAAAACCCAAAAACGTTTATCTTATACCGTTATTAAAAAACCTTGAGGCACATGATTATTACATGAGTATAATAAGGAACAGCTTTTGTAGATACTTGTTCCAATATTTGTACCTATTTTAACCCTTAAGCTGCTGATGGCAATTTTAAAGGCTTTGCAAACAGCTTGGAACCAGACCAGAGGCCGAGTAACTCGGCGCCTGGTCAGGTTCCAAGCTGTTTGCCACTCAGTCAATATATCCCCAAAGTTTTAAGTAAATTGGAAGAAATCTAGAATAAACCAGACGACATTTTTGAGCAGACGACAATTTACCCAGCATGCAAAGAGTTAAACTATATACTTTTACTTCCAGGTCACAAGCTCATTGTTTATAATGTTTTGTTATGTTATGTATGTTTGTTATTCATGTCCGAAAATAGCTCATTGAGCTAAAGTTTTCTTGTTATCATATACCCGACTTTAAATACAAATTATTTTATCTTGTATCTTGAATATTTGTGATAAAATTGAAGGTAAAGCTAATTGATTTGAAGTGATATTTACTCAAAAAGAAATGTATATATATATATATATATATATATATATATATATATATATATATATATATATATATATATATATATATATATATATATATATATATATATATGCATACAAACATGTGTGTAAATCTTAGTTTAGTAAAATTCCATTAAATTATCAATAATTTATTAATTCATAGTTTTTTCTCTCATTGGAGTAAAAATATCAACAACAAAAAGTTAAACCTTTTATTATAAATATACGATCCAGTGGCGATCGCTCAACACCAACCCCCACCCCCACTCCACCTAAAATTGTCGAAGTGCAACTCTCATATCAATATGGTCTGGATTACTCCCGGATAATCAGATGTGGACATCTTATGGACCTTCAGGGTCAATGTCGAGGTAACCTTAAGATAACAACCTTCAGCTGACCGTCTCCGTGGCCTTGTGCTTAAGGCGTCCGCCTACGGAGCGGGAGATCGTGGGTTCGATTCCGGGCCGTGTCAGACGTTAACAGTTGATACAAGTAGCTCCCATGCCTGGCGCTTGACATTTAAAGGGTAGTGCTTGGAAACGTGGTGAACTCAGTACTGGTTCAACCCAGGAAAGTTGTATCCCGTTCATCGGTGCATTACACCGAGGTCGTTAAAGAATCAAGAGGTCTCTTCGCAAAGAGCTAGAGTGTCGCACCCGGATCTCTTGTATCTCACTCTGTTTCTTCAATGTCTGGATTTGACTGCGAATTGCTGTCACTTCTATCGTATGTCACTTATGGCATTTAAACACAATTTAAGTCGTGATGGCGTCACGGCGGGGTTAAGCCATAATGCAATAAATGGACGCGGGCAGACCTTGATAAACTCAAATACACAAACAAATCAAACGATCAATAAATAAAGGCTTAGGCCTAGAGACCTCGTTGGTAGAGATCCCTCAAGCAAGACCAGTACCCTAACTATTGTTATGTTAGTTGGTCAAAGGTCAAGGTCGTAGAGACCTTAAGCTGAAAATTCGATTTCTTTCAAAACTGAAAAATGCTTATATCCACGTTCCTAAAACTTGGTATCCAGATTTAATGCATCTGCTTCCGATTTAAGTCATGTTTCAAAAGCATTCGCGACGTCTTTGATGCTTTAAGATTTCTTGTTCTGTTCTGTAACGTTGATGTAATGTTCGTAATAACATATATCACTCCTGCAACATGAATGACGCAACGTCATTGGTCCAGGACTGGTCACGCGGTGACCATATATTTTTTTCAATATTGGGTCACTAATCTTTATATCGTTCCAAAATGTCGTCTATTTTCCGATTCCGATGAATAAATAAAAAAAAATTCCAAACAGTGTTGGCGTCTTGATCAATGTTAACAGTTGTCGACGTGATATATACGTTACGGGGTAAGTTGGTGACCCGATATGGGATATACGGGGCACAGGAACCCATTTGCGGGTTCGAACTTCGCTCTAATCAGATATGGTTTCCTTTGCACTGTATATCGAGCTTCGCTCTCACCCGAAATGGTTTCATTTGCCCCCTATATCCGAAATCAGATCATCTACTAGCCCCGTAACTTCTAATACGGTTAGTAAGTATAACCTTTCCCGCATCATTATAATTTTTATCGGTAGATCAAACATTTTTCAAGTGCATTTGGAGATTAACATCCCTCCCGCATATTGTTAATGAATTGTACTTACCTGCGTTCATGGAGAAAAATGCAACACATGTTGCTATAAAAATGTATGCAATAAATCCCATGTTGATAGTTCAACTATACATAAGACTTTGCCGTTTAACAACGCACACTAGTGTATTAGTACTGTATACGACAGTCAGTTTATCAGGTGCACTTTTGACACCAAATATTTCTAAAATTAAATTGAGATAAATCTAGATCTGCAATCTGAATAAAAGTTGCTCACAAGGACGAATTTATGCACACAGTACAATAGTTGTTCGAAAAGACGATTGTATGCACTCCATACAATAGTTGTTCGAATGATGGAATGTATGCACTCAATACAATAGCTGCTCGAAAAGACGAATGTATGCACTCAATACAATAGCTGCTCGAATGGACGAATGTATGCACTTAATACAATACTTGTTCGAATGGACGAATGTATGCAATCCATACAATAGTTGTTCGAATGATGGAATGTATGCACTCAATACAATAGTTGTTCGAAAAGACGAATGTATGCACTCAATACAATAGCTGCTCGAATGGACGAATGTATGCACTCAATACAATAGTTGTTCGAATGGACGAATGTATGCACTCTATAAAATAGTTGTTCGAATGGACGAATGTATGCACTCAAAAAATTAGTTGTTCGAATGGGCGAATGTATGCAATCTATACAATAGTTGCTCGATTGATGGAATGTATAAACACAATACATTAGCTGTTCGAATGCACATGTATGCACACAATAAAATAGTTGTTCGAATGGACGAATGTATGCACCCAATACAATAATTGCTCGAATGATGGAATGTATGCACTCAATACAATAGCTGCTCGAACGGACGAATACATGCACTCAATACAATAGCTGCTCGAACGGACGAATGTATGCACTCAATACAATAGCTGCTCGAACGGACGAATGTATGCACTCAATACAATAGTTGCTCTCGAATGATGCAATGTATGCACTTAATATCTTTACGAAAGTTGCAGGCATGAACGAATGTAGGAAATCTATACAATAATTGCTCAAGTTGCTTGCATAGACGAATGAATGCAATCTATACAATAGTTGTTCACATGGACGACTTTAATCAATCCATACAATAGATGCTCACATGTACGAACTTCAGAAATTCATCCAATAGTTGCTTACATGAACGAATTTATGCAATCTATACAATAGTTGCTTACATGGACGAACCTATGGAATCCATACACTAGTGTATTAGTACTATATACGACAGTCAGTTTATCAGGTGCACTTTGACACCAAATATTTCTAAAATTAAATTGAGATAAATCTAGTCTGCAATCTGAATAAAAGTTGCTCACAAGGACGAATTTATGCACACAGTACAATAGTTGTTCGAATAGACGATTGTGTGCACTCCATACAATAGTTGTTCGAATGATGAAATGTATGCACTCAATACAATAGCTGCTCGAACAGACGAATGTATGCACTCAATACAATAGTTGTTCGAATGATGAAATGTATGCACTCAATACAATAGCTGCTCGAACAGACGAATGTATGCACTCAATAAAATAGTTGTTCGAATGGACGGAATGTATGCACTCAATACACTAGTTGTTTGAATGATTGAATGTATGCACTCAATACAATAGCTGCTCGAATGGACGAATGTTAGCACTCAATACAAGAGTTGTTCGAAAGGACAAATGTATGCACTCAATACAATAGTTGTTTGAATGATGGAATGTATGCACTCAAAACAATAGCTGCTGGAATTAACGAATGTATGCACTCAATACAAAAGTTGTTCGAATGGACGAATGTATGCACTCAATACAAAAGTTGTTCGAATGGACGGATGTATGCACTCAATACAATAGGTGTTCGAATGATGGAATGTATGCACTCAATACAATAGCTGCTCGAATAGACAAAAGTATGCACACAATACAATAGTTGCCCGAATAAACGAATGTATGCAGTCAATACAATAGTTGCCCGAATGGACGAATGTATGCACCCAATACAAAAGTTGTTCGAAAGGACGAATGTTAGCACTCAATACAAGAGTTGTTCGAAAGGACAAATGTATGCACTCAATACAATAGTTGTTTGAATGATGGAATGTATGCACTCAAAACAATAGCTGCTGGAATTAACGAATGTATGCACTCAATACAAAAGTTGTTCGAATGGACGAATGTATGCACTCAATACAAAAGTTGTTCGAATGGACGGATGTATGCACTCAATACAATAGGTGTTCGAATGATGGAATGTATGCACTCAATACAATAGCTGCTCGAATGGACAAAAGTATGCACACAATACAATAGTTGCCCGAATAAACGAATGTATGCAGTCAATACAATAGTTGCCCGAATGGACGAATGTATGCACCCAATACAAAAGTTGTTCGAAAGGACGAATGTATGCACTCAATACAAAAGTTGTTCGAAAGGAAAAATGTATGCACTCAATACAATAGTTGTTCGAATGATGGAATGTATGCACTCAAAACAATAGCTGCTGGAATTGACGAATGTATGCACTCAATACAAAAGTTGTTCGAATGGACGGATGTATGCACTCAATACAATAGTTGTTCGAATGATGGAATGTATGCACTCAATACAATAGCTGCTCGAACAGACGAATGTATGCACTCAATACAATAGTTGTTCGAATAGACGAATGTATGCACTCAATACAAAACTTGTTCAAATGGACGAATGTATGCAATCTATACAATAGGTGTTCGAATGATGGAATGTATGTACTCAATACAATAGCTGCTCGAATGGACGATTGTATGCACTCAATACAAAAGCTGTTCGAAAGGACGAATGTATGCACTTAATACAATTGTTGTCCGAATGGACGAATGTATGAACACAAAACAATAGTTGCTCGAATTGACGAATGTATGCACTCTATAAAATAGTTGTTCGAATTAAGGAATGTATGCACTCAATAAAATAGATTTTCGAATGGACGAATGTATGCACTCTATACAACAATTGCTCAAATTGACGAAAATTTGCACTCAGTACAATAGTTGCTCGAACAAACGATTAAATGCACTCCAAAAAAAAGATGTTCTAATAGAAGAATATATGCACTCAATACAATAGTTATTTGAATGGACGAATTTATGTAATATGTACAATAGTTGCTCATTTTGACGAATTTATGCAATATATACAATGATTGCTCACATGAACGAATTTATGCATTCTATACAATAGTTGCTCACATGGACGAACTTATGGAATCTATACACTAGTGTATTAATACTATATACGGCAGTCAGTTTATCAGGTGCACTTTGACACCAAATATTTCTAAAATTAAATTGAAATAAATCTAGATCTGCAATCTGAATAAATGCTGCTTTCAAGGACAAATTTATGCACTTAGTACAGTAGTTGTTCGAATATACGATTGTATGCACTCCATACAATAGTTGTTCGAATGATGGAATGTATACACTCAATACAATAGCTGCTTGAATGAACGAATGTATGCACTCAATACAATAGTTTCCCGAATGGACGAATGTATGAACACAAAACAATAGTTGCTCGAATGGACGAATGTATGCATTCAATTAAATAGTTGTTCGAATTAACGAATGTATGCTCTCAATAAAATAGAGGTTCGAATGGACGAATGTATGCTCTCTTTACAACAGTTGATCACATGGCGAAAATATGCACTCAATACAATAGTTGCTCGAATGGACGATGGAATGCACTCAATACAATAGTTTTTCGAATGGACGAATGTATGCACTCTATACAATACATGTTCTAATGGACGAATATATGCACTCAATACAATAGTTGCTCGAATGGACGATGGATGTACTCAAAACAATAGATGTTCTAATGGAAGAATGTATGCACTTAATACAAAAGTTACTTAAAGGGACGGATTTATGTAATATATACAACAGTTGCTCATTTTGACGAATTTATGCAAACAATACAATAGTTGATCACATGGACGAATTCATGTAATCTATATAATACTTGCTCACATGAACGAATTGGTGCAATATATACAATAGTTGCTCACATAGACGAATGAATGCAATATATACAATAGTTGATCACATGGACGAATTCATGCAATCTATATAATACTTGCTCACATGAACGAATTGGTGCAATATATACAATAGTTGCTCACATAGACGAATGAATGCAATATATACAATGGTGGCTCACATGGACAAAATTATGTAATATGTACAATAGTTGCTCACATGGACGAATTTATGCAATATATACAATAGTTGCTCACATGGACGAATTCATGCAATCTATACAATAGTTGCTCACATAGACGAATTCATGCAATCTATACAATAGTTGCTCACATAGACGAATGAATGCAATATATACAATGGTGGCTCACATGGACGAATTTGTACAATATATACAATAGTTGCTCACATGGACAGATGTATGCAACATATACAAGATCTGCTCACATGGACGAATTTATGCAATATATACAAAATTTGTTCACATGGACGAATGTATGCAATCAATACAATAGTTGCTGATATGGACGAATTTATGCATTCTAGCCAGTAGCTGACGTAAGTTGTTCCACGCAAGCATGCAGCAAATAATGAAACAATGACACTTAGAAATTTTCAATTCACGACTAAATTAGACTAAGATCTTTATAGACCCCCCCCCCCACACACACAGGTGTATAAAAGTATGATGTTCATGAATATTTTCGCCCTATGCTGGATGTTTGGTGATTTCAAATTAAACATATAGAATAATATAAATAATTTGTATTGGATTATACAAATTTAAAACCTTTTCAAAGTTTTAATATATCATATGTAATATACATGTAATTGACTTTGTTCTCTTTGCTGAAAATTTCAGATTCTATCGGAAAATTAACACATTCGTCGTTTATTTCAAATAAAACAAACCCAACCGAGTGTCTATACACAATGCCTTTTGATTGTAATTGAAACAGAATGTTTGAATCTCATTCGCTAATCTGTTTATTTAGACAGCGATTTGAGATCGTCATCAACAGCCTTGTCTAGGAAAATATTTGCAAAACGGAAGTACAAACATACTATTTAATAAGCATATTGTGTAAATATAATCTTGTATTTGATAACTGGCAAAAGTTCCTATGAACATCACGAACATGGAATGCTCAGAAACATGATATCGCCTTGAAAACGTTTCATTGTAGGCATTATATGTGTACAGTCGAACCTCGTTGGCTCGAGCTCCCAGGGAACGGCGAAAATACCTCGAGTCTCGAAAACCTCGAGCCAATCGGGAAGCTTAACTTTCATATAAATAAATCGGTCCTTTACACCCAGTTCGAGACAACGAGGAATTGGAGCCAAGCGAGTTCGAGCCAATGGAGTTCGACTGTTTATGCTTTAACTTTATTTATTTAATACACACAAAATAACACTTACCATTGATGATTCCTTTGGCGGTCTACAATATTGCATACCATTAATAATTATGAAATTTCTCATTCAGTAGTAAGCATTCTTCCCTGAATTGTTCAATAGTACTTCACTTTCTATTTAATGGTCTTGGACGCAAAATGTTACCGCTGAACTTGACAGATCGTTAAAGCGCCAGGCGAAACTGCACTGACCTGCAACAACGATGCTTTGGGAGATATTTTCATTTTTTATTGATATGAATATCAACAGTTAGCCTTAAATTCATATAAATATTGCAGTCAACCTTTAAATGGTAGCCAACCCAGGAGACCCAACCGTAGTAGTTTAAGCTCTGCTATTTAGAAGTATCATTTCAGTGCCTCTCAGGAAAACCGTGTCGAATTGGCCTTTAAGCAGAGAAAAGAGTCCCTGTAAATAATCTCCTCTCTCCTCGCCGATATTGCATTAGTGGAATGACTGACAAGCCTGATTATTTGGTCACAAACCACTATTATCAAGAACTATTCGTTTATTCGGAATTCACTGAACTATAATAAAACAGTCGCTCTATCTAATGAAATAACTGGGATCAACTACTGCCCAATAGACAGATGCCGCAAGCCTCTTTAGGAGATCTGGAAATGTCAGATGTTTTATACGTATCTGGTTATTAGATAAATTTTTTAAGTTGTGTCAAGAATGGAAGAGCAATAACTACAGAATTAAGCTACTCTTAATTTAGATAGTTATGCTATTGGTTGGCCGATATGCTACTAGAGTTAGTTATTTAGAATACAGTTAAAACTCGCTATGTCGAAGGCGTGATCTTGTGAAAGACTTGGTAATAACGAACAGTCGATACAACCGAAATACAAAACCCATCTATAATTAGACCAAACACGTTCGAAAAGAGTTCGGCTTAGCATCGAGATAACGGAATTCCACATAACGAGTTTCGACTTTAATATTATTTGAAGGTAATGTATTTAGGTTTGACACAAAGGTACAAATGAACTATTTTACACGACACCGATACTCATTACCACTTTATAATAACATGACACTTCAATGTTGACAATGATCTTATTATGTAATTACCACCTTTATCTGCCTTGTAAATATCTCATTGAACGCCATGTTGTCAGTAGTTCCGGCAACATTTTTCTAATACATGGCAATCTCGCGTGTATCTAATTTAACTTCTGAAGGACCAAGTTCCGAGAAACTAATACCCATACTTTCGATTCCTCGTGTAATCCATTTGTCAATAACGACGATATGACAAGAACAGCTTTAACAAACTACTGACAGGACCGGAGGTTTTCATATCGGTTATCGTGTTAATGAAAGGCTTCTTATTTTGTAGATTTAAAAGCTGATCAACTGTTTTAATCATGCATTGACCACTCCGTTCATTCTGCCTTTAAAGGCCTAGTTTAAGGAATGTTTGGCATAATAACCCCCTGCTGTGCATCTCTTGCTAATCGCACGGGTGGCGCAGTAGGGGCCAATTTTTGGTTTATTGGCTCAGGGCCATTTAGGGTCCATTTGTATAATAAAACATCGATAACTGCACAGCAGGTAATAAGGTAATAGGTAATTAGGTAATAAGATTAAGATCAATTATCAGAGGCTGTGTGCTTGTGCTAATACCCGTTTTTTTTGTTGTGGTTGTGGTTGTGGTTGTGTTTTGTTTGTATTTTTGTTTGTATTTTTTTTTTTTTTTTTTGGGGGGGGGGTCAATAATAGAAGCCTTAAACTAGGCCTTTAAGTTATACTCATTTCGTACGACGTATTTAAAATCGACCAAACGATGTAACAATGATTCAACCTTAACCACACGGCGTATGCATCGATGTGATACAAGATAAAAGATGCCATAATCTTTATTTAAAGACGTGTATTTGTTTACAAAAAAAAACATTAGCTTGATGAGCCATTTCCGACATAAATAAAAAAATACATGACATATTAAAACAATATGAACAAGAAGCGTGACTATTCTAAAACCAAAGATAAAAATTCAGCTATGGTATTACTGTCTTCCATATCAATAATGCATTTCGCCGCCAGAAAACATTTTATATTATTGCACAGCATTCATAACATATAGATTAAATATCTTAGAATAATTAAAAGAGAACAATAACAAAAATAATTCAACAGACAAAAGTCAATTCTGATTTTCTAAATAGAATAAAGCATGTCATATCGCCTTAAACAATCGATTATTTATTAATTTATGTCAGCTTTTGTAGCCTTGTCTGGCTAGAAAGATAGCAGTTAAAGTGTAGTATATCATATTTAATATACATGTACTTGACTTGGTTCGTTTTGCTCATAATTTTAGATTTTATTGAAAATCAACACACTCGTCATTTATTTCAAATAAACAATCATTACTGAAAGTGTCTACACAATGCCTTTTGAATGTAATTGGAACAGAATATTTGAATCCCTTTCGTTACCCTGTTAATTTAGACAGCGCATTGAAATCATGATCAGCAACAGCCTTGTCTAAAAAAATGTTTGCAAAAAGGAAGTACAAACATACTATTTAATAACATATTGTGTGAATATAATGTTGTATTTGATTACTGGCTATAGTTCCTGGGAATATCACGGACATGGAATCCTCAGAAACATGATGATAACATAGTTTCTATTAATAGTTGATTCCGCCTTGATAACGTTTCATTGTAGGTATTATATGTGTGCGGGAAGCTTACCTTTAATATTAAGAAAAAAGGTGCTTTACATCCAGTTCGAGCCAACGAGGAATTTGAGCCAAGCCAGTTCGAAAAAACAGGGTTCGATTGTTTATGTTTTAACTTTATTAAAATAAACACAAAATAACACTTACCATTGATGAATCTTTTGGCGGTCTACAAGATTGCATACCATGAATAATCATAAAATTTCACATTCATTAGTAAGCATTCTCTCCTGAATTGTTCGGTAGTACTAAGATGATATTTTCTGTTCTTTGATGCAGAATGTTACCACTGAACCTGACAGATCGTTTAAGCGTCATGCGCAACTGCACTGAACTACAACAACGATGCATAGGGAGATATTTCAGGTTTTTATATTGGCCTTTTAGCAGAGAAAAGAGTCCTTTTAAACAACCTCCCCTCTCCTCGTCGATATTGCATTAGTGGAATGACGGACAAGCCTGGTTATTTGGCCACCAGTCACCATAATCAAGAACTATTCGTTTATTCGGAATTCACTGAACTATAATCATGCAATCTTTCTATCTAACGAAATAACTGGCCTCAACTACTGCCCAATAGACAGATGCCGCAAGCCTGTTTAGGAGATCTGGAAATGGTTGATGTTTTATACGTATCTGGTTATTAGGTAAATTACTACAAAAGTTGTGTCAAGAATGGAAGATCAGTAACTATAGCACTAAGCTACTCATATACATATAGTTGTGCTATTGGTTGGCTGTTACGTTACTTAAGGAATTCATTTAGTATACAGTAAAAACTCGTTATGTCCAAGTTTTTGATATCTCTCCAAATACTTTGAGGTAAAGAGCATTAACCGAAATATAAAAAAAAGACCCACTAAATTCGAAAAGTGTTGGATATAACCAAAACATCGATATAACAAACATCGACATATTAAGTTTCGACTTTATTTTACCTTATCTTAAGGAAATGTAATAAGGGTTGACATCGAGTAACAATGAACCAGTTCCTACGACACCAATAATCATTACCAGTGTTATAATAACATGACACTTCGATGTTGGCAATGATCATGTTATGTAGCTCATCATGTCGGTTATCGTGTTAATAAAAGGCTTCGAATTTTTAGATTTAAAAGGTGAACAGTTTTAATAATGCATTGACCACTCCATTTATTCTGCTTTTAAGTTATACTCGTACGAAGTATTCAAAATCGACCAAACGGTGTAACAATGATTCAACCTTAACCACACGGCGTATACATCGATGTGATACAAGATACAAACTAGAAGATGCAAAAATCTTTATTTAAAGTCGTGCATTTGATTACAAAAAACATTAGCTTAATGAGCCATTTTCCGACATAAATAAAAAACGTACATAACATATCAAAACAATATGAACAAGAAGCGTGAAAATTTTAAAACTAAAGATAACAATTCAGCTATGGTATTACTGTCTTCCATGTCAATAATGCATTTCTCCGCCACAAAACATTTTATATTATTGCACAGCACTCATAACATATAGATTAAATATCTTAGAATAATTAAAAATGAACAAACTAAAAGAAAAATCTACATACAAAAGTCGATTCAGATATTTTAAATGATACACAGAATGTGATATCGCCTTAAACAATCAATTATTCATTAATTTCAGTCAGCCTTTCACGGTAGCCATATCTGGCTAGACAGATACCTGTAAAAGTCTATATAATATTTAATATACTAGTATACGAACATGACTTAGTTGTTTTTGCTCATAATTTCAGTTTCTATCGGAAAATCAAGTCATTCGTTATTTATTTCAAATAAAACAAACCCAACCGAAAGTGTTTACACAACGCCTTTTGATTGTAATTGGAACAGAATGTTTGAATCTCATTCGCTAATCTGTTTATTTAGACAGCGCTTTGAGATCATGATCAACAGCCTTGTCTAGGAAAATATTTGCAAAACAGAAGTACAAACATATTATTTAATAAGATTTTGTGTAAATATAATCTTGTATTTGATAACTGGCTACAGTTCCTGGGAACATCACGAACATGGAATCTCCAGAAACATGATAACATAGACTCTATAAATAGTTGATATTGCCTTGATAACGTTTCATTGTAGGCATTACATGTGTACAGTCGAACATTGTTGGCTCGAACTCCCAGGGACCGGAGAAAATACATCGAGCCTCGAAAACCTTGAACCAATTGGGAAGCTTACGTTCAGTATAAAGAAATCGGTCCTTTTCATCCAGTTCGAGCAAACGAGGAATTCGAGCCAAGCGAGTTAAAAACGACAGGGTTCGACTGTTTATGCTTTAACTTTATTAAAATACACACAAAATAACACTCAACATTTTATGAATCTTTTGAGCTAAAAAATTGCACACCATGAAACATTATGATATTTCTTATTCATTAGTAAGCATTCTCCATTGAATTGTTCAATAGTACTTCTGTTTCTGTTTTCTGGTCTTGGATGCAAAATGTTACCGCTGAAGTTGAAAGATCGTTAAAGCTTCATGTGCAACTGCACTGCCCTATAACAACGATGCTTAGAAAGATATTTCCGGTGTTTATTTAAATAATAAACTTTAACAGTTAGTCTTAAGTTCATATACATATTGAAGTCAACCTTTTTACTACAGCAAACATAGAATTACAGGTCGTAGTAGTTTAAAGCTCTGCTATTAAGAAATCTCATTCCGTTGCCTCTCAGGAAAACCGTGTGGAATTGGCCTTTTTAGCAGAAAAAGAGTCCCTGTAAATAATCTCCTCTCTCCTCGCCGATATTGCATTAGTGGAATGACGGACAAGTCTGGTTATTTGGTCACCAACCACTGTAATCAAGAACTATTCGGAATCCACTGAACTATACTCAAACAGTCGTTCTATCTAATGAAATAACTGGCCTCAACTGCTGCCCAATAGACATATGTCGCAAGCCTCTTTATGAGATCTGGAAATGTCTGATGTTTTATACGTATCTGGTATTTTGGTAAATAACTTATGCTGTGTCGATAATGTAGGAGCAATAAAATTAGCATTAGGCTTCTCGTAGTAAATGTAGTTAGGCTATTTGTTGGGTGTTATTCTACTTAAGTTATTCCATTAGTATACGGTCAAATCTCGCAATGTGGATGTCATTGGGGTTCCGAGAAACACTTCGAGATAACGAACATTCGATATAACAGAAATTCAAAAAAGTATTACAAGACCCAACACATTAAAAAAGAGTTCGGCTTTACCACAACATCGAGATAGCAGAGTTCGACATAGCGGGTTTCGACATTAATTTTCATTTTTTAAGGAAATATATGAAGGTTGACACTAAGCTACAAGTAAACCAGTTCCCTCGACACCAAAACTCATTACCACTGTTATAATAACATGACACTTTAATGTTGGCAATGCTCTTGTTATGTAATTAGCAACTTGAGCTGCCTTGTAGGTATCTCCTTAAGCGCCATGTTGTCAGTAGTTCCCACAACATTTTTCTAATACACGCCAACCTCGCGTGTATCTTATTTAACTTCTGAAGTACCAAGTTCCGAGAAACAAATACCCATACTTCCGATTCCACGTGTAATCCATTTGTCAATAACGATGATATGACAAGAACACCTTTAACAAACTACAGACAGGACCTTAGCTCATCATATCGGTTATCGTGTTAATGAAGGCTTCGTAACTAGTAGACTGAAAAGCTGATCAACAGTTATAAAAATGCATTGACAAATCCAGTTATTGTGCTTTGAATTTGTATCTCAATTCGTTCGGTGTATTCAAAATTGATAAAGCAGTGCAACAATGATTCAACCGCAAACATAAGGCGTATGTGTAAATGTGATACAAGATATAAGATACAATATACACGATACAAGACACAATGATCATTATTAAATTTTAAAGTCGGGTAATTGCTAACAAGAAATATTAGCTTAATGAGATATTTTCCGTCATAAATAACAAACATACATAACATATCAAATTATAAGAATATGAACAAGAAGCGTGACATTTTTAAAATCAAAGATAATAATTCAGTTATGGCATTACTCTATTTCATGTCAGTTATGCATTTCGCCGCCAGAAAACAATTGATATTATTACACAGCACGCATAACATGTAGATATCTCATCTATAATTAATCATAAAAGAACAGGCAAAAGTCAATTCTGAAATTCAGAATAAAATACAAAATGCGATATCGCCTTAAACAATCAATTATTCATTAATTTCTGTCAGCCTATGTAGCCTTATCCGGCAAGAAAATTCCTGTTAAAGTCCATATCATATTTTATATATATGTACTTGACTTGGTTCGTATTGCTCATAATTTCAGATTCTATCGGAAAATCAACGAATTCGTCATTTACTTCAAATAAAACTAACCCAACGGGAAGTGTTTTCACAACGCCTTTTGATTGTAATTGGAACAGAATGTTTGAATCTCCTTCGTTAATCTGTTTATTTAGACAGCGCTTTGAGATCATGATCAACAGCCTTGTCTAGGAAAATATTTGCAAAACGGAAGTACAAACATACTATTTATAAAGCATATTGTGTAAATATAATCTTGTATTTGATAACTGGCTAAAGTTCCTGGGAACATCACGAATATGGAATCCTTAGAAACATGATGATAACATAGATTCTATTAATAGTTGATATCGCCTTGATAACGTTTCATTGTCAGCATAATATGTATCAAGTCGAACCTCGTTGGCTCGAGCTCCCAGGGACCGGCGAAAATACCTCGATCCTCGAAAAAACTCTTTCCAAGCGGAAAACTTACCACCATTATAAAGAAATCGTTCCTTTACATCCAGTTCGAGCCAATGAGGAATTCGAGCCAAGCGAGTTGGAGCCAGGTTCGACTTTTTATGATTTAAAACATTGTTTAAATACACACAAAAGAACACTAACCTTTGATAATTGCTTTGGCAGTTTACACTATTGCATACCATGAATAATTATGACAATTCTCATTCATTAGTAATCATTCTCCCCTGAATTGTTTAATTCGAGCCAAGCGAGTTGGAGCAAACAGTGTTCGACTGTTTATGCTTTAACTTTGTTTAAATACACACAAAAGAACACCAACCTTTGTTAATTCCTTTGGCGTTCTACGATATTGCATACCATGCATAATTATGACATTTCTCATTCATTAGAAAGCATTCTCTCCTGAATTGTTCAAAAGTACTTCAGATTCTATTTTCTGGTCTTGGATGCAAAATGTAACTGCTGAACTTGACAGATCGTTATGCACATTTGCACTGGACTACAAGACCGGTGCTTTGGGATATATTTCCGGTTTTTATTGATATAAACCGAACTGTTAGCCTTAAATTCATATTAATACTAAAGCCAACCTTTTTTATGGAAGACAAACCAGGAGATCCAGCCGTAGTAGTTAAAGCCCCGCTATTAAGAAATCTCATTCCAGTGCCTCTCAGGAAAACCGTGTCGAATTGGCCTGTTTAGCAGAGAAAGGAGTGCTTGTAAAAAACCTCCTCTCTCCTCGCCGATATTGCATTAGTGGAATGTCGGACAAGCCTGGTTATTTGGTCACCAATCACCATAATCAAAAACTATTCGTTCATTCGGAATTCACTGAACTATAATCAAACAGTCGTTCTATCTAATGAAATAACTGGCCTCAACCGCTGCCCAATAGACAGATGCCGCAAGCCTCTTCAGGAGATCTGGAAATGTCTGATGCTTAATACGTATCTGGCCCCAATTGCTCGAAACTTCTCAAGTCCCTTATAACAGGATTAAGCTAACCTCACTATTTTTGTTGTTCTATAATATGCGTTTTATTTACCTTATTTAAGAGTTTTTATAAATTATATAAGAAAATCTGTATTCTAATTAGAAGAAACCATTTTTCATTTATCAAAATTCAATATTAGTATGTATTTTGGCTAATTGAAATAAGCGACTTAGGCCTGTTAAGCTTAAGAAGTTTCGAGAAATTGGGGCCAGGTTATTAGGTTAATTACTTAAGTTGTGTCAAGAATGGGAAAGCAATTACCATAGCATTAAGCTACTCATAGTATAGATAGCTATGCTTTTGGTTTGCTGTAATGCTACTTAATTTATTCCATTAGAATATAGTCAAATCTCGCTATTTCTAAATCGTTGGGATCTCGAGAAATACTTCGAAATAACGACCATTTGATATAACCGAAATACAAAAAAGTATAAGAAGACCCAACACATTCGAAATGAGTTTGGCTTTACCAGAACATTGAGATATTAGAGTTCGACAAAGCGAGTTTCGGCTTAAATATACACTATTTTAAAGAAATGTATTTAGGTTTACACTAAGGTACAAATGAACCAGTTCCTACGACAAGGTTTACACTAAGGTACAAATGAACCAGTTCCTACGACAAGGTTTACACTAAGGTACAAATGAACCAGTTCCTACGACAAGGTTTACACTAAGGTACAAATGAACCAGTTCCTACGACAAGTTTTACACTAAGGTACAAATGAACCAGTTCCTACGACAAGGTTTACACTAAGGTACAAATGAACCAGTTCCTACGACACCAACAAGCATTGCCACTGCAAGTATAATAACATAACACTTCAATGTTGGCAATGATCTTGTTATGTAGTTAGCATCTTGAGCTGCCGTGTTCGCAGCTCATTAAATGCAATGTTGTCAGTAGTTCCCACAACATTTTTCTAATACAAGGCAACCTTGCGTGAATCTAATTTAAGTTCTAAAGTACGAAGTTCCAAGAAACTGATACCAATACTTCCGATTCCTCGTGTAATCCATTTGTCAATAACGACGATATGACAAGAACAGCTTTAACAAACTACTGACAGGACCTTAGCTCATCATATCGGTTATCGTGTTAATGAAAGGCTTCGTATTTTGTAGATTTAAAAGCTGATCAACAATTAAAATAATGCATCGACATTTCCATTTATTCTACTTTAAGGTTATATCTCATTGCGTATGGTGTATTCAAAGTCGACAATAGGGTGCAGCAATGATTCACCAAACGTGAGGCGTTTGTATCCATCCATGTAAACAGAAAAAGAATGCTTGACCATTTTAATATCAAGGTTTACAATTTATTTATGGCATTACTCTCTTCCATGCCAATTATGCATTTCGCCTCCACAGTTTTTTTTATTATTGCACAGCATGTATATTATGTAGATATCTCATCTTAAAATTATTAAAACAGAACAATATCGAAGATACCTTTACAGATAAAAGTCAATTCTGATATTCTAAATAGAATAAAGAATGTGATATCGCCTTAAACAATCAATTATTCATTAATTTCAGTCAGCTTTTGAAGTCTTTATCTGGCTAGAAAGATACATGTTAAAGTCCATATCATTTTTAATATATATGTAATTGGTGTTGTTCTTTTTCGCTCATAATTTCAGATTCTATCGGAAAATCAACGAATTCGTCATTTATTTAAAAAAAAAACCGCCCGAAAGTGTTTACACAATGCCTTTTGATTGTTATTGGAACAAAATGTTTGAATCTGCTTCGTTAATCTGCTTATTTAGACAGCGCTGTGAGATCACGATCAACAACCCTGTCTTGGAAAATATTTGCAAATCAGAAGTACAAACATACTACATTGTATTTAATAAACATTTTGTGCAAATATAATCATGCATTTGATTAGTGGCTATAGTTCCTAGCAACATCACGAACATGGAATCCTCAGAAACATGATGATAACATTCTATTAATAGTTGATATCGCCTTGATAAAGTTTCATTGTAAGCATTATATGTGTACAGTCGAACATCGTTGACTTGAACTCCCAGGGACCGGCGAAAGTACATCGAGATTCGAAAATCTCGAGCCAAACTGGAAGCTTACGTTCATTATAAAGAAATCGGTCTTTTACATCCAGTTCGAGCCAACGAGGAATTCGAGCCAAGCGAGCTCGATCCAACATGATTCGACTGTTTATGCTTTCACTTTATTACAATAAACACAAAAGAATGGTTACCATTGATGAATCTTATGGCGGTCTACAAGTTTGCATACCATGTAAAAATAATGAAATTTCACATTCATTAGTAAGCATTCTCCCCTGAATTGTTCAAAAGTACTTCAGTTTCTATTTTCTGATCTTGGATGCAAAATGTTACCGCTGAAGTTATAAAACAGATCGTTAAAGCGCCATGCGCAACTGCACTGACCTGCAACAACGATGCTTTGGGAGGTATTTTCATTTTTTATTGATATGAACATAAACAGTTAGCCTTAAATTCATATAAATATTGCAGTCAACCTTTTAATAGCAGACAAACCAGGAGACCAAACCGTAGTAGTTAACGCCCTGCTATTAAGAAATCACATTCCAGTGTCTCTCAGGAAAATTGGCCTTTTTAGCAAAGAAAAGAGTCCTTGTAAATAACCTCCTCTCTCCTCGCCGATACTGCATTAATGACGGACAAGCCTGGTTATTTGGCCACCAAATCACCATAATCAAGAACTATTCGTTTATTCGGAATTCACTGAACTATAATCAAACAGTCGTTCTATTTAATTAAATAACTGGCCGCATTCGCTGTCCAATAGACAGATACCGCAAGCCTCTTCAGGAGACCTGGAAATGGCTGATGTTTTTATACGTATCTGGTTATTAGGTTAATTATTTAAGTTGTGTTAAAAATGGAAGAGCAATAACTATAGCATTTAGCTACTTATAAACTTGATAGTTATGCTATTGGTTGGCTGTTATGCTACTTAAGGTATTCTTTAAGTATACAATAAAAACTCGTTATGTCGAAGTCGTTGATATATTGTCAAATACGTTAAGGTAACGAGTATTCGATATAACCGAAATATAAAAAAATAGACTTACTGAATTCGAAAAGTGTTGGATATAACCAAAACATCGATATGACAAACATCGACATATTAAGTTTCGACTTTATTTTTCATTATCTTAAGGAAATATAATAAGTGTTGACACCAAGTAACAAATGAACCAGTTCCTACGACACCAATAATCATTACCACTGTTATAATAGCATGGCACTTCGATGTTGGCAATGATCATGTTATGTAATTGGCAACTTGCGCTGCCTTGTTAGTATCTTATTAACTGCCATGTTGTCAGTAATTCCCACAACATTTTCCTAATACATGACAACCTCGCGTGTATCTAATTAACTTCTGAAGGACAAAGTTCCGAGAAACAAATACCCATACTTCCGATTCCTCGTGTAAACCATTTGTCAATAACGACAATATGACAAGAACAGCTTTAACAAACTACTGACAGGACCTTAGTTCTTCATATCGGTTATCGTGTTAATGAAAGGCTTCGTATTTTGTAGATCCAAAAGCTGATCAACAGTTATGATAATGCACTGACAATTCCATTCAGTTTGCCTTTGAGTTATATATCATTGCCTATGGTGTATTCAAAATCGACCAAACAGTGTTACAATGATTTAACGATAACATAAGGCGTGTTTATCGATGTGATACAAGATACAAGATATAATATTTTATATTTAAAGTTGGGTATTTGCTAACAAGAATCCTTAGCTTAATGAGCTATTTTCTGACATAAATAAAAAACATACATACCATATCAAAACAAAACAATATGAACAAGAATCTTGACAATAATAAAACCAAAGATAACAATTTAGTATTGCATTACTCTTTTCCATGTCAATAATGCATTTCGCCGTCACAAAACAATTAATATTTTTGCATAGCACGCATAATATGTTGATATCTCATCTTAAAATAATTATAAAAGAACAATATCAAAGATAATTCAACAGACAAAAGTCAATTCGGACATTCTAAATAGAATAAAAAATGTGATATCGCCTAAAACAATACATTATTCATCAGTTTCTGTCAGCTTTTGAAGCCTTTTCTGACTAGAAAGATACCTGTAAAAGTATAGTTTATCATATTTAATGTTCATGCTCTTGGCGTTGTTCTTTTTCGCTCATAATATCAGATCCCTTCGGAAAATCAACACATTCGTCATTTACTTCAAATAAAACTAACCCAACGGGAAGTGTTTTCACAACGCCTTTTGATTGTAATTGGAACAGAATGTTTGAATCTCCTTCGTCAATCTGTTTCTTTAGACAGCGCTTTTAGATCACGATCAACAGCCTTGTCTAAGAAAATATTTGCTAAACGGAAGTACAAACATACTATTTAATAAGCATATTGTGTAAATATAATCTTGTATTTGATAACTGGCTATAGTTCCTGGGAACATCACGAACATGGAATCCTCAGAAACATGATGATAACATAGATTCTATTAATAGTTGATATCGCCTTGAAAACGTTTCATTGTAGATGTTGTATGTGTACAGTCGAACCTCGTTGTCTCGAGCTCCTATGGATCGGCGAAAATACATTGAGCCTCGAAAACCCCGAGCCAATCGGGATGCTTAACTTCCGTATACGGATATCGGTCCTTTACATCCAGTTCGAGCCAACAAGGAATTCAAGCCGATCGAGTTCGAGTCAACAGGGTTCGACTGTTCATGCTTTATCTTTATTTAAATTCACACAATAGTACAATAACCATTGATGAATCTTTTGACGGTCTACAATATTGCATACCATGAATAATTATGAAATTTCTCATTCATTAGTAAGAGTTCTCCCCTGAAAAGTTCAATATTACTTCAGTTTTTATTTTCTGATCTCGGATGCAAAATGTTACCGCTGAACTTGGCAGATCGTTAAAGCGCCATGCGCAACCACGGTGGCCTATAACAACGATGTTTTGGGAGATATTTCCGGTTTTTATTTATATGAACATAACGGTTAGCCTTCAAATCTTATACATATTGAAGTCAACCTTTTAATGGCAGACAAATTAGGAGATCTAGCCGCAGTAGTTAACGCCCTGCTATTTAGAAATCTCATTCCGTTGCCTCTCAGGAAAACCGTGCCGAATTGGCCTTTTTAGCAGAGAAAAGAGTCCTTGTAAATAACCTCCTCTCTCCTCGCCGATATTGCATTAATGGAATGACGGTCAAGCCTGGTTTTTTGGTCACCAATCACTATAATCAAGAACTATTCGTTTATTCGGAATTCACTGAACTATAATCAAACAGTCGTTCTATCTAATGAAATAACTGGCCTCAACCGTTGCCCAATAGACAGATGTCGCAAGCCTCTTTAGGAGATCTGGAAATGTCTGATGCTTTATACGTATCTGGTTATTACGTTAATTACTTAAATTGTGTAACGATTCGAAGAGCAATTACTAAAGTATTAAGCTACCCATATTATAGATAGATATGCTTTTGGATTGCTGATATGCCTTTAAAGTTATTCATTTAGTATAAAGTTAAAACTAGCTCTGTCGAAGGCATTGGGATCTCGAGAAAAAAAATCGAAATAACGATCATTCGATGTAACCGAAATGCAAAGAAATGTAACTTAGACCCAACATATTCGAAAAGAGTTTGGTATAGACCGAACATCGAGATAACAGAGTTCGACATAACGAGTTTCTACTCTTTTTTCATTCTGTTAAGGAAATGTATTAAGGTTTGAAACCAAGTTGCAAGTGATCCAGATCCAAGACACCAATACTCATTGCCACTGGTGAAATAACATGGCATTTCAGTGTTGGGAATGGTCTTGTTATGTAATTATTACCTTTATCGGCCTTGTTTGTATCTCATTAACTGCAATGTTTCAGTAATTCCCACAACATTTTTCTAATACATGACAACCTCGCGTGTATCTAATTTAACTTCTGAAGGACCAAGTTCCGAGAATCAAATACCCATACTTCCGGTTCCATTGTAATCCATTTGTCAAGAACGACGATATGACAAGAACGCCTTTAACAAACTACTGACAGGACCTTTGCTCATCATATCGGTTATCGTGTCAATGAAAGGCTTCGTATTATGTAGATTGAAAAGCTGATCCACAGTTAAAATAAAGCATTGCCAATTCCATTTATTCTGCTTTTAAGTTATATCTCATTTTGTAATGGTGTATTCAAAATCGACAATACAATACAACGATGATTTAACCTCAAACATAATGCATATGTATCGATTTGATACAAGATACAAGATACAAAATACAATAATCTTTATTTAAAGTCGGGTATTTGCTAACAAGAAACATAAACTTTATGAACAATTTACCGACATATTTAAAACAACAACATGCATAGCATATCAAAACAAAACAATATTTACAAGAAGCATGAACTATTTTGAACCAAGGATTACAATTTAGTTAAGGCATTACCCTATTCAATGTCAATTATGTATTTCGCCGCCACAAAAAAATTATATTATAAAATAGCCCGCATATCTCATCTTAAAATAATTTAAAAAGAACAATATCAAAGATAGCTTAATAGACAAAAGTCAATTCTAATATTTTAAATGGAATACAGAATTTGATATCGCCTTAAACAATCAATTATTCATTTATTTCTGTCAGCTTTTGTAGTCTTAATTGGCTAGAAAGATCCCTGGAAAAGGCTATAGCATATTTGAAATACATGTACTTTACTTTGTTCTTTTTGCTCAAAATTTTAGATTCTATCAAAATATCAACACATTCGTCATTTATTTCAAATAAAACAAACTAAACCAAAAGTGTTTACACAATGCCTTTTGATTGTAATTGGAACAGAATATTTGAATCCGCTTCGCTAATCTGTTTATTTAAACAGTGCTTTGAGATCATGATCAACAGCCTTGTCTAGGAAAATATTTGCAAAACAGAAGTACAAACATACTATTTAATAAGCATATTGTGTAAATATAATCTTGTATTTGATAACTTGGAACATCACGAACATGGAATCCTCAGAAACATGATGATAACATAGATTCTATTAATAGTTGATATCGCCTTGATAACGTTTTATTTGAGGCATTATATGTATACAGTCGAATATCGTTGTCTCGAACTCTCCAGGACTGGCGAAAATACCTCGAGCCTCGAAAACATCGAGCCAATCAGGAAGCTTACATTCGGTTTAAAGAGATCTTTCATTTATATCCACTTCGAGCCAACGAGGAGTTCGAGTCAGCTAGTTCGAGCAAACAGCGTTCGAATGTTAATCCTTTAACCCCATTTAAATACACACAAAAGAACAATAACCATTCATGAATCTTTTGGTGGTCTACAATATTGCATTCCATGAATAATTATGAAATTTCTCAATCATTTGTATTCATCCTTCCCTTTATTGTTCGATAGTACTTCAGTTTCTATTTTCTGGTATTGGATGCAAAATATAACCGCTGAACTTAACAGAACGTTAAAACGTCATGCGCAACTACAGTGGCCTGCAACAACGATGTTTTGGGAGATATTTTCATTTTTTATTGATATGAACATAAACAGTTAGCCTTAAAATCATAAGCATATTGCAGTCAACCTATTAATGGCAGACAAACAAGGAGATCCGACCGTAGTAGTTAAAGCTCTGCTATTAAGAAATCTCATTCCAGTGTCTCTCAGGAATTAGTGGAATGACGGACAAGCCTGGTTATTTGATCACCAATCACTATAATCAAGAACTATTCGTTTATTCGGAATTCACTGAACTATAATCAAACAGTCGTTCTATTTAATGAAATAACTGACCTCAACCGCTGCCCCATAGACAGATGCCGCAAGCCACTTCAGGAGATCTGGAAATGTCTGATGCATTATACGTTTCTGGTTATTAGGTTAATTACTTAAGTTGTGTCAAGGATGGAAGAGCAATAACTACAGTATTAACCTACCTATAGTATAGATAGTTATGCTATTGGTTTGCTGATATGCCTCTAAATGTATTAATCTAGTTTAAAGTTAAAACTCACTGTGTCGAAGGCATTTGGAACTCGAGAAAAACTTCGAGATAACGACCATTCGATGTAACCGAAATACAAAAAAAACAATAACGCAATAGCGCAACAATATTAAATGATTGGTGAATGCTAAAATATTTAATCCCGTCTACTATGGTCTCATAAGGTAGAAATACCGTGTTGTATGCTCTTTTCTTTCGAATCAAACTCGGTATCCTTCATAAGAACCATTGTTTTCGACATTTATGCATCCTTTTTGGATTATTAAAACAAAATTATTAATTGTCGTAAATCTTATTTTGGAGTAAGAGTGCATCTTTAAATGCCATGTTGTATGTAGTTCCCAGAACATTTTTTCTAATACATGGCAACTTCGCGTGTATCTAATATAACTTCTGAAGTACCATGTTCCGAGAAACAATTATCCATACTTCCGGTTCCTCATTTGTCAATAACGACAATATGACAAGAACACCTTTAACAAACTACTGACAGGACCTAAGTTCTTCATATCGGTTATCGTGTTAATGAAAGGCTTTGTATTTTGTAGATTCAAACGCTGATGAACAGTTATAATAATGCAGATACAAATCCATTTATTCTGCTTTGAAGTTATATCTCATTTTGTATGGTGTATTCAAACTCGACAATAGAGTGCAACAATGATTCAACAAACGTAAGACGTTTGTATCGATGTAAACAGAAAACGAATGCGTGACAATTTTAAATTTGAATCTTTTGAATCTTTTGACGGTCTTCAAGATTGCATATCATGAATACTTATGAAATTTCTCATTTATAAGTCAGAAATCTCATTCCGTTGCCTCTCAGGAAAACCGTGCCGAATTGGCCTTTTTAGCAGAGAAAAGAGTCCTTGTAAATAACCTCCTCTCTCCTCGTCGATATTGCATTAATGGAATGAGGACAAGCCTGGTTATTTGGTCACCAATCACTATTATCAGGAACTATTCGTTTATTCGGAATTCACTGAACTATAATCAAACAGTCGTTCTATCTAATGAAATAACTGGCCTCAACCGCTGCCCAATAGACAAATGCCGCAAGCCACTTCAGGACGATCTGGAAATGTCAGATGTTTTATACGTATCTGGTTATTAGGTAAATTACCTAAGTTGTGTCAAGAATGGAACAGCAATATCTGTAGCATTATGGTACTCATAGTATAGATACTTATGCTACTGGTTGGCTTATATGCTACTAGAGTTATTCGTTTAGTATATACTTAAAATTCGCTATGTCGAAGTCAAATTGTTCCCGACAAATGCTTCGAGAAAACAACAATTCGATAAAAACGAAATACAAAAGAGAAAAACAAGACCCAATACATTAGGAAAGGGTTCGGCTTTACCATCAAAACAATACAGTTCGATATAGCGAGTTTAGACTTTAATATTCATTATTTTAAGGTAATGTATTTAGGTTTGACACCAAGCTACAAATATACCATTTTACACGACACCGATACTCATTACCACTTTATAATAACATGACACTTCAATGTTGACAATGATCTTATTATGTAATAATCACCTTTATCTGCCTTGTTAGTATCTCATTAACTGCCATGTTGTCAGTAGTTCCCACAGCATTTTTCTAACACATGGCAATCTCGCGTGTATCTAATTTAACTTCTGAAGGACCAAGTTCCGAGAAACTAAACCCCATAATTCCGGTTCCTCGTGTAATCCATTTGTCAATAACGACGATATGACAAGAACACCTTTAGCAAACCTCTGACAGGACCTTAGCTCATTATATCGGTTATCGTGTTAATGAAAGGCTTCGTATTTTGTAGATTTAAAAGCTGATTAACTATTAAAATAATGCAGATACAAATCCATTTATTCTGCTTTGAAGTTATATCTCATTTTGTATGGTGTATTCAAACTCGACAATAGAGTGCAACAATGATTCAACAAACGTAAGACGTTTGTATCGATGTAAACAGATAACGATAGCGTGACAATTTTAATATTAAAGTTAACAATATAGTTATGTCATTACTTTCTTTCATGTCAATTATGCATTTCGCCGCCACATTTATTTATATTATTACACAGCACGCATAAGAAGTAGATATCTCATCTTAAAATAATTAAAAAAGAACAATATCAAAGAGAACAGACACAATACAATTCTGAAATTCTAAATAGAATAAAGAATGTGATATCGCCTAAAACAATCAATTATTCATTAATTTCTGTCAGCTTTTGTAGCCTTATCAGGCTAGAAAGATACCTGTAAAAGTCCATATCATATTTAATATACATGTACTTGACTTGGTTCATTTTGCTCATTATTTTAGATTCTATCGGAAAATCAACACATTCGTCGTTTATTTCAAATAAAACAAACCCAACCGAGTGTCTATACACAATGCCTTTTGATTGTAATTGGAACAGAATGTTTGAATCTGCTTCGTTAATCTGTTTATTTAGACAGCACTTTGAGATCACGACCAACAGCCTTGTCTAGGGAAATATTTGCAATACAGAAGTACAAAAACACTATTAAATACGCATATTGTGTAAATATAATCTGGTATTTGATTACTGGCTATAGTTCCTGGGAACATCACGAACATGGAATCCTCAGAAACATGATGAAAATAGAGTCTATTCATAGTTGATATCGCCTTGATAACGTTTCATTCTAGGCATTTTATGTGTACAGTCGAACCTTGATGTTTGAACTCACAGGGACCGGTGAAAATACACCAAGCCTCGTAAACCTCGAGCCAGTCGGGAAGCTTACCTTCAGTATAAAATAAATAAATCGGTCCTTTACACCCAGTTCGAGACAACGAGGAATTGGAGCCAAGCGAATCTGAGCCAACATGTTCGACTGTTTATGCTTTAGCTTTATTAAAATAAACACAAAAGAACGCTTACCATTGGTGATTCTTTTGGCGGTCTACAAGATTGTAAACCATGGAAAATTATGAAATTTCACATTCATTAGTAAGCATTCTCCCTTGAATTGTTCAATAGTACTTCACTTTCTATTTTATGGTCTTGGATGCAAAATGTTACCGCTGAAGTTATAAAACAGATCGTTAAAGCGTCATGCGCAACTGCACTGACCTGCAACAACGATGCATTGGGAGATATTTTCATTTTTTATTCATATGAACATAAATAGTTAACCTTAAATTCATATACATATTGAAGTCAACCCTTTAATGGCAGCAAAACCAGAAGATCCAGCCGTAGTAGTTAAAGCACTGCTATTAACAAATCTCATTTCAATGCATCTCAGGAAAACTGTGTCGAATTGGCCTTTTTAGCAGAGAAAAGAGTCCCTGTAAAAAAACTCCTCTCTCCTCGCCGATATTGCATTAGCGGAATGACGGACAAGCCTGGTTATTTGGTCACCAATCACTGTAATCAAGAACTATTTGTTGATTGGGAATTCACTGAACTATAATCAAACAGTCGTTCTATCTAATGAAATAACTGGCCTCAATCGCTGCCCAATAGACAGATGCCGCAAGCCACTTCAGGAGATCTGGAAATGTCTGGAGTTTTATACGTATCTGGTTATTAGGTAAATTACTTAAGTTGTGTCAAGAATGGAAGATCAGTACCTATAGCACTAAACTACTCATATACTAGATAGTTATGCTATTGGTTGGCTGTTATGCCACTTAAGGAATTCTTTTAGTATATTGTAAAAAACCGTTATGTCGAAGTTGTTGATATCTCGCCAAATACTTTGAGGTAACGAGCATTTGATATAACCGAAATATAAAAAATAGACCCACTAAATTCGAAAAGTGTTGGATATAACCAAAACATCGATTTGACAAACATCGACATATTAACTTTCGACTTTGTTTTCCATTATATTAAGGAAATGTAATAAGTGTTGACACCAAGTAACAATTGAACAAGTTCCTATGACACCAATAATCATTACCACTGTTATAATGACATGACACTTTGATGTTGGCTATGTTATGTAATTAGCAACTTGAGCTGCCTTGTTAGTATCTTATTAACTGTCATGTTATCAGTAGTTCCCACAACATTTTTCTTATACATGCCAACCTCGCGTGTATCTAATTTAACTCCTTAAGGACAAGTTCCGAGAAACAAATACCCATACTTCCGGTTCCTCGTGTAAGCCATTTGTCAATAACGACGATATGACAAGAACACCTTTAACAAACTACTGACAGGACCTTAGCTCATCATATCGGTTATCGTGTCAATAAAAGGCTTCGTATTTTGTAGATTGAAAAGCTGATAAAAATGCATTGGCAAATCCAGTTATTTTGCTTTTTCGTTCTATTTCATTTCGTATGGTGTATTCAAACTCGACAATAGAGTGCAACAATGATTAACCAAACGTTAGGCGTTTGTATCGATGTAAACAGAAAACGAATGCGTGACAATTTTAAAACCAAAGTTAACAATTTAGTTATGGCATTACTCTCTTCCATGTCAGTTATGCATTTCGCCGCCACAGGTTTTTTATATTATTGCACAGCACGCATAATATGTAGATATCTCATCTTAAAATAATTAAAACAGAACAATATCGAAGATAACTTTACAGACAAAAGTCAATTCTGATATTTTAAATAGAATAAAGAATGTGATATCGCCTTAAACAATCAATTATCTATTAATTTCTGTCAGCTTTTGAAGCCTTTATCTGGCTAGAAAGATACTAGTACATGTAAAAGTCTATATCATATTTAATATATATGTACTTGGTGTTGTTCTTTTTCGCTCATAATTTCAGATTCTATCTGAAAATCAACACATTCGTCATTTACTTCAAATAAAACAAACCCAACGGGAAGTGTTTACACAATGCCTTTTGATTGTAATTGAAACAGAATGTTTGAATCTCATTCGCTAATCTGTTTATTTAGACAGCGATTTGAGATCGTCATCAACAGCCTTGTCTAGGAAAATATTTGCAAAACGGAAGTACAAACATACTATTTAATAAGCATATTGTGTAAATATAATCTTGTATTTGATAACTGGCTATAATTCCTGGGAACATCACGAACATTGAATCCTTAGAAACATGACGCTAACATATATTAATAGATGATATAACCTTGATAACGTTTCATTGTACGCATTATATGTTTACAGCCGAACCTCGTTGTCTCGAGCTCCCAGGGACCGGCGAAAATACTTCGAGCCTCGAAATCCTCGAGCCAATCGGGAACCTTACCTTCAGTTTAAAGAGATCGGTCCTTTTTGAGCCAACGAGGAATTCGGGCCAAGCGAGTTTGAGCCAACATGATTCGACTATATATGCTTTAACTTTATTTAAATACACACAAAAGAACACTAATCATTTTATTAAATTAATCTTTTGGCGGTCTACAAGACTGCATTCCATGAATATTTTGAAATTTCTCATTCATTAGTAAGCATTGTCCACAAAATTGTTCAATAGTACTTCTGAATCAGTTTCTATTTTCTGGTCTTGAATGCAAAATGTTACCGCAAAACTTAACAGATCGTTAAAGCATCATGCATGTCTGCACTGCCCTGCAACAACGATGCTTATGGAGATACTTCTGGTTTTTATTGATAAAAACTTAAATGGTAAGCCTTAAATTCATAGTTATATTGAAGTCAACCTTTTAATGGAAGTCAAACCAGGAGAACCTGCCGTTGTAGTTAAAGCCCTGTAATTAAGAACTCTCATTCCATTCCGTTGCCTCAGGAAAACTGTGTCGAATTGGCATTTTTAGCAGAGAAAAGAGTCCCTGTAAATAATCTCCTCTCTCCCCGCCGATATTGCAATAGTGAAATGACGGACAAGCCTGGTTATTTGGTCACCAATCACTATAATCAAGAACTATTCATTTATTAGGAATTCATTGAACTATAATCAAACAGTCGTTCTATATAGTGAAAAAAACTGGCCTCAACCGCTGCCCAATAGACAGATGCCGCAAGCCACTTCAGGAGATCTGAAAATGTCTGAAGTTTTATACGTATCTGGTATTTAGGTAAATTACTTAAGTTGTGTCAAGAATGCAAAAGTAATTACTACAGTATTAAGCTACCCATATTATAGATAGATCTGCTTTTGGATTGCTGATATGCCTGTAAAGATATTCATTTAGTATAAAGTTAAAAATCGCTATGTCGAAGGCATTGGGATCTCGAGAAAATTTCGATATAACGATCATTCGATGTAACCGAAATACAAAAAAATGTTTAACTAGACCCAACACATTCGAAAAGAGTTTGGCATAGCCAGAACATCGAGATAACAGAGTTCGACAAAGCGAGTTTCTACTTTATTTTTCATTCTGTTAAGGAAATGTATTAAGGTTTGACACCAAGTTGCAAGTGAACCATTTCTCACGACACCAATATTCATTACCACTGTTACAATACCATGACACTTTAATGTTAGCAATGGTCTTGTTATGTAATTAGCGACTTAAGCTGCCTTGTTATAATCTCATTAAAGTGACGCTCTTATTCAAAATCAATTCGTAAACATGTATAACAAATATCTTTTTTTTTTGTTTGATAAACCTTTAACTAACTAATTAATTTACTAAATAATGCATTTATGGAAAATATTAAATACTGATAACAAGATTTTAACCTTGTATTTTATTGCAAAAAGCGCAAAAATATTAAATGATTGGTGAATGCTAAAATATTTACTCAGGTCTACTATGGTCTCATAAGGTAGTAATACCGTGTTTTATTCTCTTCTTTCAAATTAAACTTGGTATCCTTCATAAGAACCATTGTTTTCGACATGTATGCATCCTTTTTGGAATATAAAACAAAATTATTAATTGTGGTAAATGTTATTTGGACGTAAGAGTGCATCTTTAAATGCAGTGTCGTCTGTAGTTCCAACAACATTTTTCTAATATATGGCAACCTCGCGTGAATCTCATTAAACTTCTGAAGGACCAAGTTCCGAGAAACAAAAACACGAAAAACACAAAAGAGCACTCACCATTCATGAATCTTTTGTCCGCATCCAAGATGCAAAATGTTAACGCTGAACTACTTAACAGATCGTTAAAGCATCATGCGCAACTACACTACAACAACGATGCATTGGGAGATATTTCAGGTTTTTATTTATATTAACTTAATACAATGTAGTTTTCCTTAAATTAATATAAAAAATGAAGTCTACCTTTTAATGGAAGCCAACCCAGGAGAACCTGTCGTAGTAGTAACAGATCCGCTATTAGGAAATATCATTCCGTTGCCTCTCAGGAAAACCGTGCCGAATCGGCCATTTTAGCAGAGAAAAGAGTCCTTGTAAATAACTTCCTCTCTCCTCGCCGATATTGCATTAGCGGAATGACGGACAAGCCTGGTTATTTGGTCACCAATCACCATAATCAAGAACTATTCGTTTATTCGGAATTCACTGAACTATAAGCAAACAGTCGTTCTATCTAATGAAATAACTGGCCTCAACCGCTGCCGAATAGACAGATGCCGCAAGCCTCTTCAGCAGATATTGAAATGGCTGATGTTTTGATGTTTTATACGTATCTAGTTATTAGATTAATGACTTAAGTGTCAAGAATGGAAGAGGAATAACTATAGCATTAAGTAACTTATAGCATAGACAATTATGCTATTTGTTGGCTGTTATTCTACTAAAGTTACTTAGTATTTCATTAGTATGCAGTCAAAACCCGCTATGTCGAAGTCGTTGGGATCTCGAGAACTAATTGGAGATCACGAACTTTCGATGTTACTGTTCTTCAAAAAAGTATAACAAGATCCAACACATATGAAAACAATTCGGCTTTACAAGAACATCGAGATAACAGAGTTCGACATAGCTAGTTTCGACATTAATTTTCATTTTTTTAAGGAAATGTATTAAGGTTTGACACTAAGCTACACGTTTACCAGTGCTCTCGACACCAGTTATCATAACCACTGTTATAATAACATGATACTTTAATGTTGGCAATGCTCTTGTTATGTAATTAGCAACTTGAGCTGCCTTGTAGGTATCTCATTAAATGCCATGTTGTCAGTAGTTCATTAAACATTTTTCTAAAACATGGCAATCTCGCGTGTATCTAATTTAACTTCTGAAGGACCAAGTTCCGAGAAACTAATACCCATACTTTCGATTCCTCGTGTAATCCATTTGTCAATAACGACGATATGACAAGAACAGCTTTAACAAACTACTGACAGGACCTTAGCTCTTCATATCGGTTATCGTGTCAATAAAAGGCTTCGTATTTTGTAGATTGAAAAGTTGATAAAAATGCATTGGCAAATCCAGTTATTTTGCTTTTTCGTTCTATTTCATTTCGTATGGTGTATTCAAACTCGACAATAGAGTGCAACAATGATTAACCAAACGTTAGGCGTTTGTATCGATGTAAACAGAAAACGAATGCGTGACAATTTTAAAACCAAAGTTAAAAATTTAGTTATGGCATTACTCTCTTCCATGTTAATAATGCATTTCTCCGCCACAAAACAATTTATATTATTGCACAGCACGCAAAACATGTAGATATCTCATCTTTAAATAATTAAAACAGAACAATATCAAAGGTAAGTCAACAGACAATAGTCAATTCTGAAATTCTAAATAGAATAAAGAATGTGATGTCGCCTTAAACAATCAATTATTCATTAATTTCTGTCAGCTTTTGTAGCCTTTTCTGGCTAGAAAGATACCTGTAAAAGTCTACGTGAAAAAAGTAATCATTGTAATGGTAAAGTCACGGAAGACCACAATCAATATGAACATGACGCTATGGGTATTTTACGGTGTCTGTAATCCTATTCTTCTAATATTTTCCCCCGTTTTACAAATCCTTTTATCCTTCCTATTACGCTGTGATGGAACAGAAAATTAGGAATTAAAGCTACGACATGATAATCGGATGTTGCTAGCTCGACAGTGCAAGCTTTATTAATTGGATACAGTACGACCAGTGGCATTTTTATTGCAAAATGTTGTTACACAAATGGTCTTCATCAATGGTAGATAATATAAAGCATTCAATCAGAATCGGCGATTTGACCGTAAACCAACCATTGTAATTCAATGTCCTTTGTTCTAAATTGGAATTAATAATTAATTGTTTTCTATTATTTAAAATTAATGCGCTCAATGTTTAGAGCTTCGATATTGATTTTTAAAAGCAAGCATTTATATTAATATCAAATTCCATGAATAAACTTCATATCTAACTTCTAAAATAACTCAGAACGCCAATATCATTTCAAGCATTTCAGATTTGATATTGGTTTAAGCACTTGGGCAACCAACTGTACATGTGCACATATAGTCAAACAACACAATGATATATACATATTAAAAAGTACTTTTTCCAATCCATTAGTAACTTTCAACATGAAATTTCAAAATTTCAAAAAGAAAAGTTATTGAAGTAAACATGTCTACTGACTAACTCGTGCACAAAACCTTCTATTATCCGCCACCTAGTTGATATTACGCTACATTCAAACGGAAATTAATTTCTACTAATTCATATTCATTCAAACATAGAAAATTATATCTGTTAGTAAATATTTACATAGATATATTAAACAGGTGATGTGGGTCATGCAAATTATTTTATCAACAGCAGGTACGACCCTCTCTCAACACTTCACACATATTATTTTCGAAATTGAACTTGACAAACCGACTTCAATATCTACAAAGCTAAACTATATACCGATATTATGTTTATCCAAAAATATGATAGAGAACCTTTAAACAAAGTTCGTGTAAATGTATATTGTTCATTGGACCAAATAAATAAATTAATGGACCAATAAAGACGGTAGTTTGTGATCCCAGTCGTATATTAGTTTCTTGAAAACCGATATGTTGTCACAAATAATTAGCTCTGCTGACTATAAACATTAGAGCAATTGATCAATTAAGCGACAAAAGAGGGAAAATAGGTTATTTAACTATTTGTTGAACTGTTCTTGGTACTCCATTGTGTTCGCATAAGTCTTTCATGGTTCCGACCGCAGACAGAAGGATTGGTTAGTTTGATCTACTTTCAGAAGTTGGGGTTGTCCTGCTAAAATATTTGAACTCATTTTTGGTTCATTTGTCTATCCATCAAAACTTAGTTAAATAAATAAATTTAAACTTTATCTAATCTGGGTGAACTATGTCGTTTCTTAATTACCTTTTAAGTCGATTACCACAAAATTAATAAATATACACGTGTTTTTCTCTAGTTTCTTAAAAAAGGGGATGGGGTCGTAAGGCCCTTTTTTAGACGAAAAAAGTCCGAAATGATGATTCTAAAATAGGTAAATCATGACTAAAGCGACAGTTATGGCAGTGATGAATAATTAATTGTTTTTGACTTTCCATACACAGACATTTCAGACGGATGACAGCACCGAGCAGTTGTTTTTACTTTTTGCCGGAAGCTTCTCACAGTGATTTATAATCGGATTATTCAGGAATATTCAAGTCCGCGTACTGAATTTTATAGCTTTTGTTATGAAGTTTGTCCCGTCTGCCATAGATTTATTCAGTGAAAGACTATGCATAATCAATAATTCATCGCGAATTTGATAGCAATGATGAGTTAACGGTGGAAGCTGTATCCAATATCATGCATAAATCTGAATGTTTCCTCCACTTGGGTAGATCTGAATCCTGAAAATCAATTGGCACTCGTTTGCCAACATCAAATATCAATTAGCCGTCACCGTTAAGAAATGTCATAATTGTATTGGTGCATCGGGCATCGATGCGTGGTTGTTTGTATTCCATTTAGATGGAACAAATCTTTGATCTAATGATGACATTATCATTCAAGTATCTTCTGCCATTGATACATATCCACGTCCGACCAGAAATGGACAAACTGAGCATTCAAGTTACAAGAAAAAAATATTATTTCTATAATTCTGTTGGTAGGTAGAATTTATCTTAAAAAATGGTACGTTTGTTGGGGTTTAACTTTGGTTCAATGAAATAAGGAGATCATCTTTACTGAACTCTGAATAGTTATATTTGCTGCTTCAACAAACCATAATCACGCTCGTGTGAACATGCGTCCATTATAGGATCAAATTACCAGTTTTATTTGTATTCAAGTCAATTGATTTGATGTATCCCATCAATTCAAATCATTTGTTCAAGAAACCAGAACTAAACTCAAAGTAAACATTGTAAATAAACATCATCTGGAAATGTCTTATAAGTTTTTCTTATTAGGTTTTCAGTGCGTCTGCCGTCCGATTGTGCCAATTTCAAGAGCATTAAACTGATTTAAACTTAAAGGGAATTTGCAGGCATTTTGTTAACAGAACACTTTAAATTTCCTTGTTGTTCTGTCTGCTGTGTAATAAAATTATTTTCCAGAAAGACCAAATATCGTGTCCTTTAGCCGTTTACTTTGCGTAGATAAGGAAACAAACGTCCCCAAAGTAAATTAACCCCTATCTTTATTCTATTATCAGAGAATAATATTTGCTACGTCTTCGGTCCTCAGAAGGATCAGCAACACTATTTACCGATCATGGAAGTTCCTAAATATTTGTTCATTACATTATATTGATTTTGCGATGAATTCCATACAGCGGTAGTCGTCATTTCACTTACGGCTTCAGAAAGGTCTGGTTGCTCTTTGCCAGAAGCGGAAGCCGAGTTGTGTTTTGTAGTTTAATTGTTGCGATATTTATGTACGTTGATACGTTGATGTCAAACTGTTTTAATTGCAATTTATAACTGTTTGGTTAATTAAAAGCTGTTTGCATATTGGAGTATACGTCGTTTTCAGATTCACATTATTGGAAGCAAACTTAACTTGTAAGTATCTCAGATATTGTATTGGCACAATTAGCTGCTGTATCTTTTATAAAACCATATGTAAATAAGATGGTATTTTTTCTATTTGAACTTAAAACATAACTTAAATTTATATAGATGTTTATTGGTAAAAAAAATAAAAACAGAAAATGAAAACGATATGGTAGAGAAAACAAAATGAATCAAGTGTAGTAGACGTTTTGGTATTGTTGGAAATCGTACTATAGGGAATAGACGATAGTTCATTTTAATTGATTATTTATTTGTGTCGTTGTAAAATAGAACGGGATATTAACGTTATTTTATACGATTGCTTAGACTATTTGGATTGCTGTTGAATACTCGAAATACAGATCCCATGTACAGTGTATGGTTGAAAACAAGTTTGAACCGTTTAGGTAGACAATTCAGACGAATAGGTCCAATGCTCTACTGATTTATATGTAGCGATGCTAATACTTACGGTGAAAACAGTGAATTTTACTATGATGATTAGGATACATGTATAGTTAATTTTATAGGCATAACTTAGTGACACATGTAATATGGTATGTTTTAAAGCTAGTAGCAAACTCCGAAATACAAAATGTGAATACAATCTTAATTAACATATACTTATATTTAAAATCCTCGTTTGCAGTAACTTTCAAGTTGTTTTTTATTTCATGTTTAGTTAAAAACATCATTGTTTTCATGAACTTCGTTTTAATATTGGAATAAATAAAAATAAAGCCTGATGAAACATCGGTTAACATGTGTATTTGAAAGATATAGATATGATTCATGTTTACATTTATAAAACCATATCAACTTGGGGAAAACTTATGTACACATAATGGCTCTCTAATCTGCGATCATATCGCGCGATAACATTTCGAATGGGTATCACTGAGAATTTATATCATGTATTTCAAAAGAAATTATAATAATGAAGTGTTGCAGCAGAAACTGTTTTAGAATTTTCAAACACAACTTTCAATAACAATTGTTTTATAATAATAATACCATAATATTAAACCAAAATTCTTGATATTACGGTATTTTATCGTACGTGGATTAAAAAGATATTGGCCCAATAAGTCTTCATTTCCAATTTCTATGAATAACAATTAAAGACACCCTCATGTAACTTACATTATATCATGGTAGCTATACCTAATCATCAAGGTAAAACATTGTGCTTTGTGGAAAAACAAACCCCTTGTTTATTCTCACAGCACGTAGTTTAATATTTGAATATTTTTAACAGCATAACGTATTCCCCATAATTAGTCACAAAGTGTTATTTTATCACCATTGTTTTTTTTAGATATATAGAAAAATAGAAATTACAATTCTACTTTATAAATAATGAAGAAAAATGATATTTGTCTTTCCTCGTGCAAAAAAAAATCACAGAGATTCTCCGAAGATTTACCATCTTGATATACTAGATGTTTTTGTAAAGTGAAAGAAGAATCACATTACTCTTTGACAATAGGCTACAGGCGTTTGCTATCACAGGGAGAGGCGAGAATGAATTATTACCATCTTAGATTTGCTAGGAGCTAGTCCTTTAGTTTGCTTTTTCAATTTGGACGTGAGCGAGAAATTCATTATAGTAGTATCGATTTGTTTCCATGTTTTCACCTCCATTATGATGAAGTGATATGAATCCAAGCCGGATGGGAATGTCTCTCCTATCATTATAAATACAGATTGTTTTTATTGTTCTGAATGCACAGGCGTCAATTGTATAAAACCTGATACCCACTGAATATGGTATGGAAATGCGTAGTTATCCAATAATCAGCCTCATTTTTAAACTTTTTTTTAACCCACTGAATATGGTATGGAAATGCGTAGTTATCCAATAATCGGCCTCATTTTTAAACTTAAAAAAGAAAATCTAAATGTTATGTTTGCAGTAATCAGTTGATATTTAATGCGAATACAGCTGTGACTTTGCACATATTTGACTTTATTCCGCCCACGGTTCTTTAATATTAGTAGACATTTAATTTATACGGTCGAAAATCATTGACTCGATATCACTTGAGTACATTTTTCCTTTGATGCGAAATTGAGGAAAAGGATCGATTTTTTTTACTCTTAGATATATAGTGTAAGTATTCCCGTTTGGCTCGATATTCGCGAGGCTCGAAGTATTTTGGCCAGTCCCTGGGATGTCCAATCAACGGGTTTTCGACCTTATTGTATATACCTTTACTGTTGATTAACTATTGTTTTATCAAAATCTTATTAGCAGAATAGTTTTAAAATATTTATCATACGTCTTAGAATTTTTTTCAGAATTATTCTCCTGCTGCAAAATGGAGTTTCTGTCTAATTTGAACATATGATGCGGATTGTGCAGTAACTGCAGGAACTGTGTTGCACTGTGTAGAACTGACAAGCCGCTTTTAATCTAATTATTACGGTGGAATTGATTCGTTAGAAAATTGGCACTTTTCACTACAAGTCTATGAGCAGAAATTATCAAGAACTTCAAATCCTTACGGGAGTTATTACCTTAGAACACCATCCATCAGATTATTTTAGAATTACTTGTGTGTTTCATGTGGCAAAAAGTGTAAAAATAATTTATAGCTTTTATACAACCACTAAATAATAACCGATTTGCGATTTTTAAGTAAACAATAAAATTAGCTTCTGTCTTTAAAAGCATATGCTATTCAATCATACATACTATCAAATGATCGAAATTCATTATGAGAGTTTTATCTAGATAAGATAATTAATCATTTTCGTCTTTTATGTTTCCAACCCCTTTAAATTTCACTAGATAAAAAAGCAGTTTATACTTTTACAGCTGTTTGTTATGCACATTTGCACCTGAATCAGGAGTGTTCTGTACTTCCCAAACTTTGATTTTAACGACTGAAAGGCTGATGATAATTACATCAAAATAATCAAGAGATTAGGAAGCAGAGCCTGGAATATATTAAATTTTCCAGGAAGCGTATACATTGAGCAGTACTTAAAATATAATCACCTGACATTATATTCCACTTACTCTAAGCTCGATGGCTGGGCTTATCAGGGCAGCTGATATTGATGTATATACCTTTAGATCGCATTGTCAGATGTTATTGCTTCAGCAATCAATAAACAATTAGGATGATGGTGGTTTACAAATGAGTTAGAGATAAGTTTGTTAAAATGCATATGCTTGCTGATAGTGAGCAAAAGTTGTTGCTATTTTCGATTCAGATCTTGGATCTTTGTAATCTGTATGGAACCTGCATGCAGTGTCAGTCTTTGTGAATTACTGATCAAAGGGTTTAATGATGTTAACAAAAAGCTGCTCTGAATAAAAAAAAAACTGCTCGAAGCTGCACTAAAGCATTCTGCTGAAAATAGAGACTATTTAAGATAAAAATAATTGAGAATAATATAACTTACCAAACATTACAAGTTTGTAAAAACAGAAAAATGTGACCATTTACAAGCAATTTTTTAAAATGAGACAAGTATTTGATAAATCAAGTTCCAAAAAGTTCATTGTTTGTCGTTATTATTTATTTTGTTCATTTTATTTATTACTACACTCATTTGAATTTACTTCATATTGCAGTTCATTATTTTTTTTATTTGCTAGGAAACAACAGCAGCAAAATATTTAATTGTAAAAAAAGGATAACAGCGTGAGTTTTATTAGGAGCTAAATTATGGTTTAATGCTCCTTTTAAATGCCTTGGCAGTAATTGTATGCTATTTCAAACAAAGTTTTATTAGTTTTCTCCGAGGCTCTTAAAACCTTCCATATAACAGTAATCAGTGAAATGGCTAAATATTTTTCTTTCAGTGGCAAGTCAGTGAATATTCTAGGATCATTGATTTATTATAAAATTGTGGGTTTTCTTTACACAAATGTATGCATTTCAGCAGTAGAATTGGCCTGGAAGATGCTACATTTCCAGAAGTCGTAATGGATGAAGAAGACACGGAAACCCCATAAGATTTGTAATGCAATAGAAGCCCCATAAAGATACAGAATACATTGACTTTGTGCCGGGAATTTGGAATAATTCAGGACTAGAGGTGATTACTTTTTAGAGATATTAAATCTATGCGTGATATGAGTATGAACGTTATGTGTGTTTGAGATATTTCTTTGAGATCAAGTGATAGAGTGAATGTTTCTATATAAAGATTTAAGAAAGCAGAGTATTGCCATTCAAACAGTTTCAGTAGGGCGGGAAGTATGGATGTTTGACAAACTCCTACGATTAGGGAGGTGTTTCACACATAACTGTTTCAATGATAGAATTTACTGCCGGATTCGCTGTGATATGAGAGTGTTCAATCTGAAACATTAATAATTCAATGCATTGAGGGTGATTGTGTGCACAGTAGCTAGCTCGGTAACGGATCCTGATATTCAGTGTAAAAAGAACATTATCAATTTCGTTATGTAAAAATTAGATAAAATGATGTGTTATTGTTAGGAAATGGATCGATTCAAACTTAAGAGTACTTTCTATGTACAGAAGGTCAATTTATAACAAGAGTATTAGTATTCAACTTTTGTTTTAATTTATTTCCACAGAATCATCATGGAGCTGAGATTTGGAAGCGTCATGTTGTTGCTGTCTTGCAGTCTCCACCAGTCCCTGTGGGGAATCCTGGCCTCTGTTCCAAACACTGAAGCCAAGAAATGTAAACACAAACTGAGGTAGGTACCAAGTTTCTTTCTTGTTGTTGTTTAAATCTTTACTATGGATATGCGGTTTTAGTCGGGCCTTATCGTTGCTGTCGTGCAGTGCACACCAGTCACCGTTAAAACATGCATGTAAATCGTTGATGTAACTGTGCTGATCAGACTGGGAAACATCATAAGGCTAATCTCTCCAGTCACTGTGTGGAATACTGGTTTCAACGTAATATAAATGTTTCTTCCCTATTTTGACATATAACGCTTGAATATGGAACTGAAATTTGGGAACGTCATGTTAAAGTTTACATCAAGTGGTCAATCAGTCTTCTGTTCCACATAGAGATGCTAAATGTAATTTTAGGTAAAGGACAACTTGTGGCGATACGTCTAAGAACAAGAGTAAAATTATTCCGTTGGTCAAGTATTTGAACTTTTGATCGCATTTTTAAGTTTCTAAAGTCAAGTGTGCATTTATTGAGCTCCTGATTCAATGGCTGCTCTAAAAATTAAGGCGTTGACAACAACATAAATTTTGATGTATGTTTGGTCTGTCTCTGATGTATGTACGTTGTTTGTCCCTCGTTTTGTCTGTTGGGCGGTAGCCATGTGCTTTAAACAGAATCCTTGTTCAGGTTTTGCCTACTGGATTTGCCCCTGTAGTTTCAAATGTATTATTAAACTCAGAAGGTGGTCTGGAAGTCTACCCCATGTGCCTCACTGGTTTACTAGGTTGTCCCTCTCGGTTCATTCTTATATACACCATGCACTTCCTTGCATCCTCGTTCATAAGATATGCTAACACTAACTGGGATATGTTAAGGTGATAGGCAAAATAATAGTTCATATCAGTTTGCTAAATACATGTATACTTCAGTATTGAATCACACCTGTAGAAGAGACGGAATTGGTTGTTGATGCATTATGAAGAATTAATTCCAGTTTAACGGTCCTTGTTTGATGATTAATCTCATGATTGGTCCGACATTTTGTCATTGTTTTGAGCATTTATCGAGGTGCTAAAATACGTCTTGCAAGATTTTCTTTTACTTTTGTTTTATAACGAGGCGTGTGAGAAAGTAACTAATTATCAAACTATGTGTAAAAAAAGTTAAATATATTCAATGAATTTCCATCACGTGTATAAACTCAGTTATCATGCAAAATGTTAGCTTTCTTAAATGTTGAGAAGGATTTTTCATGCACTTTTTTCAAAGAAATTACATTTATCATTTCGATCACCCCACACATGTAGGATCTTTCTAGATATCTTTAAAATGTAAACACATACGTACGGTTTGGTGTTCGTTCTTTTAAGATTTATTCTACATCAAGAAACGTGCTGTGAAATCAGGAAGACATTATAAGTTTATCTTTTCGCAGTCTCGCCAAATGTTAAAACCATTGAAAAATCATTAAAGGCTAAAAGCTTTCTCAGCATATATTCCAATCAGTTTTGTGAAATTGTATAATTCGTTTATAAAAATATACTCAATTCATCTATATTTAAGACGTATATCATTTCTGAAAAGAAGTTGTAAAATGAAAAGATCCTGAAACTAAGTGTTGTCAGTTTTCATATTTGCATTTGTTGAGATTTTTTGCTATGATTGTATTTGCTAGAATCGCATTTGCTAGAATGTAATTTGTTAGAGTAAGTTGTATTTGCTAGGATTGTGTTAGCTAGGATCGTATCTGCTAGAATTGTATTTTGTTAGGTGTGTATTTTTAAGAAATTTGTTTGCTATGATTCTATCTGTTAGGATTGTATTTGCTAGAATTGTATTTGCTAGGATTGTATTTGTTTGGACTGTATTAGTTAGGATTGCATTTGCTAGAATTATATTTGTTATGAGTGTATTTGTTTGGAATGTGTTTGCTATGAGTGTATTTGTTAGTACTGTATATGCTAGGATTGTATTTGTTATGAATATATTTGCTAGGATTGTATTTGTTATGAATGTATTTGCTAGGATTGTATTTGTTATGAATGTATTTGTTAGGATTGTATTTGTTATGAATGTATTTGCTAGGATGGTATTTGCTAGGATTGTATTTGTTATGAATGTATTTGCTTGGGATGCATTTGCTAGGATTGTATTTTTTAGGAATGTATTTGCTAGAATTGTATTGGCTTTACTCTTGATTCGAGTTTGTTAAAAAGTAAATTATATTTAACTTTTATCATTATTTCTGTTTCTAAAAACTGTGGATTAGTGTGAAGAAGATGTTTAACAAAGGCTGCAAATGCTGTCTCCTTACTTTCGCGGTGAAACTTGAGCTCAACTTGAAATTTATTGATAGCAAATGCGCCACAGACGGTCTGACGTCATTAACATTTTTTGTATACAATACGGAACATTCCTGATCTATTCATATAAATTCATCCAATTGATGCACTTTTTCTAAGAATATTTGCTCCTTGAGACTAAAGGTACACTTTAATGGAAAAACAATTTTTCTGATAGATCTGGTTTCATATACGCCTTCTCTTCGATTAATTATGATGGAAGCATCGCATGATTGTATTTAAGTTCGCCATGGCTGATGAAAATGCTTAATCTTACCAATATAATGTTAAGTGCATAATTCCGTCCGAAAATCGACTTTCAAGGAATATATGTATATTTATAAAGTCCTTGAATATACAAGATGAGGATATGCTTTTAAGTGGTTTCTAAAGAGTTATCACTGTTTCAAACAGTGAAAATAACAAATTGTTTTGGAATTTTAGCCCGCTCTACTTCCAAATTAAACGTTAGCGCACACAGAGCTGGATATCAATTTCAACGACGTCATTTCCGGAATGACGTCTCGTTTGCATACAGCTTGGAATGCTTTTCTGAAAACTACAATTAACTAGCATATAATTCAACTATGATCTGTTTGTTTTAGTATAAGATTTCAATATAAATCACCTCGTGAACACAAAAATATACCGTTTGATTCTTACAGGGTAACAGATATTACACTGACACTATCAATTACTCCCTGTTTAGATATTAATATTATTATTATAAAATTATCTAGATGACACAAAGCAGTTAGTTTTTATCATATAAACTTGAAATTAAAGAAACTCTTGGGTTATATTCATACACTTTTTTAAAAGTACCTTTTTTCAACAGAAAATCGAAGAAAACCAAACAATAAATGTAAAATTTCACCGAAATTGCTAATTTTAAAGAAAGTGATGTTATTTTAATGTTTTTGACTGACAATACTGTGTTACCCATGCAGACTTCGAGAAACTTTTACTACAGTGATCTTAGCAGGATAATGAGTACTTTCAGTGGCATTACTTTTTCATTTGTTAATATAATGTTTTTACAAAACAAGTTTAACTTTGTTATTTAGACAATTAGTATTGCACTTTGAGTAATGCCTTGTGAAAACTCATTAAAGGTTTTAGAACTTTGCAATGCGCAAAAATAGCCTGGAATTTCAATTATTCCATTGCTTTGTTTTCAAGATTTCTCTTTGACGTTGTTAAACAAATCACAGGATTTGATAACCTAAATTGTATAATCATTTTACATTTTCAAGGTCTCTAAAGTGATTTTTGTTGTTATATCATTTTAAGCTTTATCTTGTCATTTCCTTTCATTTTGATGAGGAGGCAAACTATGCGAAGGTGGGGCTCGAGGAGTTATACTGCCCCACTTGTCAACCAAGCTCTATTCCAGTGTATACATTCTTAAATAATAATTGAGAGGTTACAGCAATTTTAATAACTTAATTTCAATGTTATCAAACGATGTGCTTTTTTCACCTTTTTGACCAAAAATTCGAGTGTCGGTCCTTCTACCGCGGACTGAACTTGCCAAAAACAACAATAATAAGTACTATACTTGGTGAATACTTAATGCTAATCTTTTTGAATGCTTTGTTTTATTTATCCTCGTAAAAGGCAAAATGACCTTGTATGGGTCTCCCCTTTGCTTTTATGCTACATACATGTTTGGACAGAGATCTTCCTACGAACATTTCTGGACTGTATTTTCCTATTCATTATTATTGATCCCATATCGGTTAACAATTGTCCACTGTTCAAATTCTGGACGATCCGCATATGTCTGTTTCTGACAGGACGACATTCAATGTTTGGCTTATGATCTTTCCAATATCAGAGAAATAATAGACTATAATATGTTTTGGCGTAGGAAATGAGAGGACTAATAAATTGTTGGAGGCAGTAGTTTAAAAATTCCTTGCTGAACTTGGCAGCTAATTTCTGGAAATGATGTTTGGGTATTTTGCGTTCTTGTTGTTAGTTGTAAGAACTACAGTGAAACTCCCCAAGTTTTGATAATCATACTCATAACATAAAGACTCGCTAAACAATTGATTTGTACCCACTTCGATAGTGAAGAATTCGAAATGTTCCCATGTATCATTAAACAGAATAGCTACGCGTATTACAAAGAAAATCAAAACGTAGAAGTAATTCATGGAGAGGCTTGATTTACCTTGAGCCTCTGAACAAGTGTGTTTTACTACGGTGACTGTCCCTAATGCTTTTATTGTATTCTTGAAACTTGAGCATGCCGAAAACATATGTTGGATTTATGATTAATTTTTTTGCTGCTAAGCTTGTTTCTGTAGTTTTCACATAAGTTTTAAGAAAGTCTTAAATCGATATACGATAAGTTACCATTCATATTTTAAAATTCAAAATGGGTTCATGCAAATGCATAGGAAACGTTATTACTTACATTTTAGAATCTGAGTTTCTTAATGGTGTAAACATACTGATAAGGAATGATGAGGAATCCCCAGAAAATATAAACAGACTTTCGTTTTACTGCAAGATTTAAAATGTTTTCAACTCCACCAACTGGGAATTCAAACAAAAATGTGATATGAAGTGTAAATAGGGAACTAAAAAAAAAACTTGTGAAGTTTGAAATGGAAAAATAATAATATTGAGATTGCCTGCTTGGTTTAGCAAACACGTCACAATAAAGCTTTCCAGACTGAACCAACATCTTGTCTTGATGAAAGGCAGGCGAGTCCCGAGATTGCCTGAAATCACCACCAATTTATCAAAAGAGCTTTCCAATTTCTCCCTACCCTCTTGAAATTGCAGCTACCATTTTATACAGCAACTTGAGAGATTGCTTCTATGCCTTTGAATAATAGCTTGGTACATTGATTTCAGTCTGGAAAATAATGATACCCCAGTCCTATGTAGTTTTAGGAAGACATTAAAATGACTCAGTATTGAAAAACAACCCAGTTTTATTATGAAAATGAAATGTTTAATGTGCTCTGAATTGCTAATTGTACAATTTCAACATCGTTTTTGTTACACTGAAAAAGATGAGCATATAGAAAAAAACTTTTATAGATAACTTCTCCTTGCTTAGGCATCGTATTCAATTGTGACGGTCTTTAACTAAATCATTAACATTTTCTAACATAATTACTAACAATTTCCAATTGAGCACTTGTTATGAGCCAGTTATAAGACTGATCAATTTTTCCATTTGCGTCAAAGAACATGGTGATACGTAAACATTCTTCACCTCCTGTGTTACGTGTGTGAGCCTATAAGAAGGAGGTTTAGATGATCATTACGATCACACCTCGCTACCCAGGCTTGTAGCAAGCTTTCAATCCCATTAAACTGTTACTACTCTCAAACAAATTCCACTACCTTTTATTACATACTCATTATTCATATTTTATATTGCAGTGACAAAGGTGAGCCTGTGAAAAAAGTACAGATGATTCGACGAATCCCTGCTCGATGTTCTGGCTGGGAGGAAGCTTGGTCGTGGATATCGAAGAAAGACTGCAGGACCAAATATGTGTAAGTAGTACTAAGTACTAAGTACAGAGAACAGGTGTGTGTATATTAATTTGTTTGATTTTGATAAGTCGCTTAGTGAAAGATTCAAGAATAATGCTTGAGTCCATTTCACGTAAAGAAACCAGTACATGTGGAGCGACATAAAAACGTGTCCTTATCAGATTTTAAAATAATTACTTGTTACCACTGCATACCAATATCGTTTAAACTAATTAAGCATTCTGCAAATTAAGTTTTAGGTCACTCAGGTCAGTTTCTTGGGTAAAATCTTGTTCTACCTTGTCCATCAATGTAAGCAGTGTTGGGAAAGCACCTTTATAAGAGATACAAACTGAGCATTAAGTGAACGATGACCTATAAATAACGTAAAGAGCATATAATCATTTGCGCTGATTGTCTGCTTAGCAATGGTCTGTACACATGAAAATGAATAATCCTACCCTGCTCATGAAAAGGTTTTCTTAGCCATATTTTATTCTTCCGATTCATTCTACTCCCAAATCTGACAGGGAAAGAAGTTTTATCATTAACCATTTTGAATTTTATTACAAATTAATCAGTGTTCTGACTCTTTGAGAAACCGGGGAAAATATTTCCATATCATCTTTCCGGCGAATATTTCGTTAATGGTGACATTTTAACACCTCTCTTTGGGAATGTTCAGCAGAATCACAATTATAAAGCATCACAATATAAAACCGTCAAGGAAAAACACACAAACTCTACCACTATCTAAATTGGCCATATTGGGAGAGCTACTTTTACGGTTCGGCTATAAACTGCTTAGGGATGTGCTTCCACGTTATTGGACCAATTACAAACTAATCCTAGACACTGGTAATTTGCATGAAATAATCTTGTCTGTAATTATTAGGATAAGTTCTGACATATTGATCAGAATCCCTTGAAACTTGGCCTCTTGATATAAACACTGGAGAGAGCGTATTTGACTTTGATATCAGGCAGTGGTCCCCTATGACAAGTTTCACAATTGATTTTCCTGCCATAACAATGAAAACCGAGCATCTTCCCAGGAAGTTTTCTTATCCAGAAAATGCTAATATTACTTTCACTTTATTATGATTGTGATATGTGGGATCATATCTCATGTAAAGCATCTTTTTATATGTCCAAAATGTCCGCTGAGAAATATCTGGCTTGTGAAAATTACTAAATTGATAGTCCCATAAGATACTCAATCTATGCTAAGTGTGATGGAAGAGCACAATCATCTTTTTGTAAAGTGTGTTTAATAAGCATGCAATATATCCATGGGATGCAAAATAAATTTTAGAAGAGTTCCCACTGCCATTTTCCGGAACAATAAACCAATTGAATGACTGTGCAGTAGATGCAGCGTCTTGAAAACTTTTATCTTTGTGTCATTTAACATAGTGATTGTACAACATTTTCAAAATGAAAAAAAATGTTAATAACGTTTTACTACATTAACGTATTTTATCCATTGTTATGACGTCAGCATTATAGAGCTGATTTCATTTGGTCAAGAACGTTGATTAATAAATAAGTAGCGTTTGTAACACACATACATATTAGCATTCGCTAGCCAGGATGATTGTCAGTCAATAATGAAACCACATGATCTTAATCCACTGTTTTCATCTACACAAACCGCTACTATATCTTTCAATCCGCTGTGATAGGTTTTCTGCTAATGATCTTATACCGATTGATACACCCACAATGGTATGAGGACAAATTGAAGAACTTTTTCCAAAACCTTCACACAACATTCAATGTAGGCGGTGCAATGGTGCTTCTGTTAGTTAAATACTTAAAACTGTATTGACAAGAAATGCACAAACAATATACATACATTCAACGGGATTGGATCATGACGGTTATTGCAACACCCAATCCTTTCCATTGTTGTTTTGTGGACATGCAACAAACACAAATGTTTATGTAGACAGAACTAACTTCATTGATTGAAGTTGATGTTTGCTTAGCCATCGATTACATGTTCAATTGACGCCAGTACATACAACATACATTAACTTCCTTTAGATGTAGGGTATCTCAATCTAATATATGCCTAAAATTGTTTTTAATATGATAGTTCATGGACATAAGACATACACTGGCTCCCATCGACATCTTCTTCTAAATAATTAAACGTGAAGCCTATGGTTGTATGGCGTGTTTTGGAGGAAAAACAAAAATAGTCCATTAATCCTCAACATCTTTATTCCTCCTAAGAGAGTTCGAAAAGGAATTGCTTGGCTACTTTTTGTTTTTCAAAGCTCCCTTTGGGAAACGATCCAGCAATTATTTGATACATAATTTGAGGAAAATGCTGTGTCTGGTTCTATCAAAAAATGATTTTGATAAATGAAAATTTCTGACTCGATCCTCAAGAGGGGAAAAACACTTGAAGAATTAGATAGGCTTAGAATTTATTTCGCAATTTGCTTGGCAAGGAGAGAGAGGGCTTAAGTCTCCAAAGCATCTCTGGTGAGCGATTTCCCAAAACAGGCATCGTTTCTCTTAATTATGACAAACTTGGAAGAATGACAAATGCGCTTTCATTAAATTAGACAGTTCCCTTGCTCTACCGTATCATTTACATTTTCGTTGTCTGTTGCTTTTTGTGTTGCTTACGAAGACAACTAAGACTTACAAGGGTTTCCTTGTACAGCAAGTAAGATCTTGAACGAGGTTTTATTTGACTGGTGGTTTCGGCGGCCGGGCGGGTTTCGCGCGGGTGGCGTCATCATTTCGTGTTCGGGCTGTAACAATATGTCACTTGCACGAGCTATTATCTGTATGTCAAAAATAAGGACACACTTAAAGGTCATGGCTCAAAATTCTTTGTAGTTTTCTTGTCGAGATTATTGGTTTGTTATGCATTTGTGGAATTAAAAAAAACAACAACTTGGGATATGTTTTCACCATGAAAAGAATGTTTCACCAGTCAAACTCGTTAAAGGTCATGGTCAAGCTATGTCTTTGGTCAAAGTGGTGCTCTTGTTTTAGCATAGGGAATCCTATAAACCTTCGAAAGGTTTCTTTATTCATCACTTTTTTTAATATATCCTCTTTATGCACAAATATTGACAATCTAATTTTCGTCGTCTCGTGACGTTTCTAGCAAAGATTTTAAATGGTTCTATGCCCAACAAAACAAACTGGTCAAGTGTGACTTTGTTTTGCGGTCATGAAGCCGTATAAATGGGTTTAATGCGGCTTTATAAGCAAATAGTTGATGATATTTCAAACACAATTGTTTTCCCATGAACAGGCATCGCCGTTTTTGGAACAAGTTTAATATTGATTAATGTTCAATGGAATGAACTGTGTGTTTAAATTTCATCTTCCCCTCTAATGTCCACATATCTTATTGATAGCATTTTGCCATTATGAACTAAGTAGGGAAAACTAATAAGGAAATCGAGCTTCAGCCTTCCCTCGGTTTAATGGTTTAATATCAATTAGGCTTTCCTGGAAATCACTAAATAAAATCCGGTTAAATAGTTCTGCAAATGGCTAACGGCTATTTAGACTTCCTGAGTTTCTTGCAAGAAAGAACGAAATGATAATAAATTTTGTGTGTTGATTCAATTCATGTCGGCAACAGTCGAATGCTCTTAGAAGCGTCCTTGTAAAACATAAAACTTCCTTTGTTTGTGTGTGAACAGTTTTTTTTTTCACAATAATTAAAATAAACCCCAGGCAATGAAAGATACAATGCAATATTACAGTGAGGATCCCCTTACACGTATTAGCATATTGATTCCAATGGTTTCTGTCAATCCATTGTTTTGGCTTGTGAAGATGTATAGCATGATAATATGGGAAAATTCATCAGTGGTGAGGCAATCAATAAGAATTGCAAAGGCTTCTAAATCAACATATTGTTCTCACAGAAAGCTATGTCCTGGGACTATTGTACATCTTTCATAAACTTGAATGTTCACGAGTGACGCTCTTTCCGATACTCTTTCTGAACTTTTTGTTGCAATAATTGAATCTTTTGTTCTCTTATTTAAATAAACTACGTCTTTGATAATTATATTCACAATGATCAAAATTGGCTTTGAGCATGAAAATAGCTTTTCAGACGGCATAACAAGCACTTAAGGAGTACTCTGATTTATTATCTCAAGAATTTTCCCAAGCAACTGTCAACATCTTTACCGAAATGTTTGCAGTTTTCATATTGATTTAGGACCTCTTAGAAATGGTTTCTTTATGAGTGTGCTTTTTTCAATGGGATATTTAAACATTGCTAGGGAGAAGTTTAGCTCTTGAAAATTATTTAGAAGTGGAAGCTTTGGGGAAAATAATCTGTTTTCAATGATCAATGAAAAAGTCCTTGAAAATGCCATAATCATTTAAAACGCCCCGTTATTTTTTATGATTTGACGGTGGATGATATACATTTCTTCAAAATGATGTATTGCTTGTAGGTGCCAGAAAATTCCGGAGATAATATATTGAAATATTATTTAATGCATTTATGAAAATTACGTTGAGGTATTTGATGTACAAATAACGTTCATTGAGTCATTGGCACTTGGCACAAATGATGAACTTTGATGTCTAGTGATCCCATGTAATTCTGGTATCATTTGAAAGGATATTTCCTACTGATAACTAATATGCAAAGTAAATGACTGAAATATATTGCAGATAAAGTTATTGGAGGTTCTTCATTTCATATAAAAACCAGTAGTAAATTGACCATTTTTTGGTTAATACTAATCTAGTTCAGCTCGATTATGCGGAAAGCTGATAGCTTATAAGATCACTCGCGAGTCCGTTTCCTGGGCAGAAACCAGTACTGTGTCCTTTTTCAAAGGGCCATGAGGAAGTAACCCTAGTTGGGATCGAACCAACAACCTCTTAAGTGATAGGCTGACACCGATACCACTAGACCACCATCACCCATTTTACCTTTCAATGTCCAAATTGCGTGTGTGAGACTATTTTAGTGGTATAACATATTAGATATTCTTTCTCTGCACATTGTACCCTTTGAAATGATACCAAAATAATATGAGGTCATCTGGCATCAACATTTAACATTACCGTACGTCAGATACCCCAGGTTAAAATACTTTGACTAAATTCATCTTTATAATTTGTTAGATTATGATGCACGAAAATTGCATTAAATATTTGGCAATTGCGTTAACTATTTCCAGCATGTGGTGTTCTTTACTTTAAGTGCTTCTAAAAGAATGCGTGCGGTATATACATCAATAAGAACTCTGAGATGCATAATAGAAAGAGGAATGTAAAATTCAGTAGCAGAAAATTTTGGATTTAAATCTTAAACTGTGATACTTTGTGTTCACATTTATTTTCAAAAGTCTCTATTTTATTACAAGGTATTGCCAGAATGCATTAATATATAGAAAAAGAGCTAAAATAACCAAGTCTGCCATGTTGGTATTAATTTGTCTATATCCTTACAAAACCACATTGCATATGGATGCAAGTTTAACAACCGTTCTAAGGAAGGATCTTTCAACATATCCAATGTGTTATTGTCAGGGTATACAAATCCCCGAGATTCATCCCAATTTGATATTCCTGAGAATTATTTTTCCTGGAAGATCAATAGGGCTTTGCTTGGCATTCGTCTCTGCTTATAATAGCGGGATATCTGGCTGGAAATTTAATGAAATTGCATTTTCATTGTTCCAATTTTCGCTGGAACTGATACAATATTTTCCTATAGGGGCCTGCTGTTAAAATTTCGATTCTGTTATGATGCCTTTCTCTGCCAGAGTCTATGGCATGAATGAATCTGAGATTTATCAGATGAGACAGCAACTGTAAAGGTTTTACATTGTTTCGGGTAAATTTGGATTTTTAAATTAAATCACCAATGCGACAATTTGTGAAGACATTTTCATTTTGACTGATTAAATCTTCTGAACGTCAAATTATCGGCATTAAATAATACAGAATTTCGTATAAGCATGCTTATAACAAAACATTGAAGTTAATACAAGACCATGTTATGATTTGTAATCCTAATTATTTACAGTAATACTAATATGCCATTAGTCCGTTCCAATATCCATTATTTTCTATTCAATTATCTTCAATATTATTGTAACACATTCTTTTTCATCACCAAATTCCATGAAACATTCCATTTCCAGCCCAGTAATTTAATTTGTGTAATAAGATACATGGTCGTGCAAATTTTGGGTGCATCAGCTTCTGTTTTAGAACCTATAATCTCTATATCATCTATTACAACAGTGAACATATCAAATTATTTACAGGCATTTGTGGTCCCAGTATCTGTGTAATCCAATTTTCTGGCAATCACTCGGGGACCATGACAAATGTTCTGTCACGCTGCCAGTCAGAGAACTGACTTGTAACAATATGGTAGGAACTGTTTGAAGAAAAAGTAGAAACGTTAAAGTAATTGGAAAAAGTAGAAAGCGTGCTAAAAGTAAACTACAGAAATGATGATAATAGTCCTGACAAGATGATTTTAACTTTTCAGAAGAAGTTTGAAGCGCTGAAAGTCACCCAACTATTTCTATATGATACTAACTTTCTTGTCTTATTGATTTTTCATATTTTGTCTGAGTAAATGAGGGTTTCGAGTAATTAGTATTTCTAAAATAACAACAATGAATATGAAATAATTGGGGATAGAGTTACCGGAAATATAAATTATCTGTAATAACTCTTCAATATATACCTTCGCAATCAGCTTCTGTATATATTACATAGCAGTATTGACACATCGTTCTATAATACACTTCTTCACAATGATATACATTTTTTTATATCATTATGGGTGTTTTTGTTGGCAGTAAACTACTTTTGGTTATATATTAGTTTCACGAATTGTGTATTTATTGTGCCAGTTTCAAATAAAATGTAGTGGACAATGGTCAATGGCTACATGCAGAAGCTCCATCATGTTGTTAAAGCTGTACACACAACCATTGTTACTACAAGCAAATCTTTCCAAACCGGTTTCCGCAGAAAGCCTTGAAACAAGAAACTAAAACTAGTTTGGTATTAAAAACGCCCTAAGATTTCAGTCAGGTTTAAATAGACATAATAGGATTCAGGGAAGCACATTGCAGATTGAATTGCATCTAGAACGCACTCGTATTGATTATTTTTCTCTTGCCAGATTATTAATTACATTACAGTGATATTAATAACACCAAGCAGAGCTAAACGGATGACACTGTGATCCTATTATTATAAATTTCTGCCTGAAAACATTTCCAATAACTGGCATTAGTATTTCGTTTCGACGTTTAATATTTTCTTGAATCTCTTTTGTATTTCTAAGCAGTAAGGTGGGTTTGAAGCTTTAGAAAGTTATTCAGGCAAAGTTATTTGACTGGGTGATCAGTGTGATTTTTAATTGAAATGTCTCCTTTTTTAATGATGTCTGTGTATTTTTGTAGTTGTTCTTTTGTATGTTAACTTTCACTTATTTATTGCTTTAATAGTTTAATGGAAACACCGATGAACTGTTTCATCTGTGCTTGTTTCATTTGAATATTTCAACATTTTATAAAACATTTCATCTTTGAAAATTAAAACGATGCCGTGAACAACATTGTAAGCTTTAACAAAGTTCTGACCAGTCGGCCCATGGTATACTTTACGGACTGTTTAAAAGTACAACAGGCCGAAAGTGGGCTACTTATTTAGGAATCTGCCTCCCAACCAAGATGTTGTGGGTTCGAAAGAGGTACTTGCTCATGGCCTATAAAAATGGACATCAATTCAAGTTTTTACCCAAATAAACGAACACGAGAATGAATGATTCTTTAAGCAATCAGCTTTCGTTACAATCGAGCTAAATGAAACTAGTAAACAAAAACAGAGAAATAACTAAATAATAATTTAAGTTTAAGATTAGTGAAAAAGGTTAAAGAGGTATATACCGAATAAATTAAGAATAAGAAATATTTACATTTGTCATGCACCGTATTAAGTATGAAATGCAGGTGTTCCAGTGGTCCCTAAGGAATACACGTCTGTTATGTTTTATCTATTGCTGATTCTTTTTTCTCATTTAATTTAACCGCAGCTTTATCAGATTGTATAAAAAGTTCTGAAAATAAATCTAATAAATCTACAGCAAAAACATAATCGCTTCAGTTGCATTACATACGGAATGCCCCTCATACAGGTGTTTTCTATGTAGTGTATATACGTTGACTGTTGATTATTATAAACTAATTGTATTACATAATTATTCAGCTCAACAACTGTCGCCTAAAGGGACTCGCTCCTGTTTTAGAACCAACTACGAGTTTTTCTTGTTATGCATCTCAAATCACTTACATTATAAATACTTAACTCTTCCATACCGAAATTGCAGAAAAAACATAATTAATATATAAAAAATTGTCAGTAATTAGCGATCCCACGCCGTCAGTGTCAAGAAAAAAAAACTGCCGTAAAAACATAGTGAAATAGTCCGTTTAAATGTATATTTGTAAATCTATATTACTTCCATGGGTACTACCGACGAACGAACTTGAATTTGATTAGGCCACCACTTTTTTAAAACCATATGGTGGTTACCTTTTTAAAGGTTAAGATTTGTGACAAGATCACCTACGGACAAAATTTCCAAACCATTTTTTATGTATCAACACAAAGTTTATCTGATCTTGTTTGCCAGTAGAAATGACCTTAAACGGACTTCTATCAAATTTATACAACATATGTGATAAATAAATATATTCGAAAATGTTGTATACCAGTTTATTTTTACCGGATTTGCAAAGAAAGGCAGATTTTGTCCTGTAGAATTTTGTCCATCTGCACATTTAATATCAAATTGTAAGCCCTTGAAAAATATATATCTACTATTCTTGTTTTATATACATAGGTGACAATTTCGTTTTGATCATGTTTTTCAGGTTGGACTACGTGGACTTACCGAGTGCTGTTCATCATACTGAACAGGAGGATTGTGAAGAAGGTGTGTAAACTATTTTTAAGAATAAAAGTATCTTGCACATGCATACGGGGCGGATGGCAAACCCGACCCGTGTGCACTTGCGGAAGCCGGTATAGATACTTACCGACCATCCATGTGAGAAATATTCTTTCTTGCATATGCAAATTTTAAATTTAAGTGCAGTTTTGACGGTGTATGTCTTGATTTCAGATATTTTATCAAATTGCGCGTGAAAAGTTGTTTTTGACCCTCAACGCCATGACGCGCAGTAAACTGAAAAAAACATCTATCATATTAAATGCTTCAGCACGTGCAACATCATTACTCGATTCGGTACGCTTCAGCTTCAGCACGTGCTTTGCTGCGCAAAAGTCCTCGATCCGAGATTTTACAGCATGTGCTACATGATTCCCCGATCAAATTCAATGTTAGAGAGTGAGGTTTATATTAGATGAACTTGGCTAATGTTCATTACCATTGATTCCTAGACACTTAGCAGATATTAAAACCCACAGTACCATATGTCAGTGCTTTATTGATATATATACTTAAGATATATTATGTGAATTTTTAATAGCAATACTAAGATGTTTTGTGTTCAATATAATAAGAAACTGGAGAACATTTCATTAGAAAATTTAATGAAAATCTGATCTTCTAGGCAGGTTCAGCAATAGCAGAAGAAAATGTCATTTCTAGCAAATTTAGTGTAACTTTGAATGCAGAAAAACGTTTTTCTTTCATTATGCTCAGGTGTTACGTGCGAATAGTTATTTTATTTAGCTTGGTCGTTTAAGTTTAATTGAATTGAATTGAATATAAAAACCACTATATCTGTATTTCTTTTCAAAGGAATGCCATTTAGCGATTGTTCAAATTTATTTGCATCCTGGGAATTCAATTTTAATATTGTAATAATAAAAGTAATTGACTTGAATTCAGATTTCAATTTTTTCTTTCCTTTCCGTTTTTACCATCTATTAGTTTTGATTGGTAGAAAAAAATATTAATATATTTCAACGTAAAAGTGAAGCCCATTATATGATTATTTTCAATCTAAGTTAATTCCACAAAGGGAACCCCCAGAAGGGACTAGCCCATTGCCTAAACTATAACCGTTGATGCCAGTATATTTTATTTTAATGCATTTTTATGTTTTACTCATTTGATTTAATCAAGTATAATTTTTTATACAGAAAGATATATGAGCGAAATTTGGATGATTTTTTAGTGGGGAATTTTTGACCACGTAGCTATAACTTGAATTATGTAGACCGATATTTTTATCTGTACACAAATCATGTGTTTTTAACCACTTAAAGGGACTATGTCACAGATTGGCACCAAAAAAGTTTTTTTCTGTAACGAATTTAAGGACAATTATCTAATAGAATGTGTTACGCTTTGATATCATAATTGTAAAAAAGTACCAAAATGTAAAAGAAAAATTGTGTCGGAGACCGGGTTCGAACCGGTGTCGCCGAAATTGAAGTCCAGCGTCTTACTCACTGAGTTACCTCGGTAATATCACGTGATAACACCGACTAGCCAATCACGCATAAGGAATGAATTTTACCTGGTAGACATACCCAGTAATCTTTTTTAATGGAAAAATATGAAATAACTGCTAAACTTAAATACATTGATAACTATGTGGTACTTTATTTAGTAAGTTTCAATGCATTGTACACATCGATGGCAAGTTTATGTCAGTTTTCGACAGTTTTCTTTTTTTCTCTGGCTATTTTATCATAATTGAGACAGCCCCTTTAAACCAGTAGCCTTTACATCTATCAAGTGTAGCTTAGACGTGCCATCCCCCTTTAAATGAAATGTACAAGGATCATACCACTTTTGATGTTGCAGAAATTCAATTAAATCAAAGGGAGCCGAGCATGAAATGTATAATGTCTATTTTTCTTGCATAGTGGCCAGATAATAAAATGAAATGTTAATTTCAAGTTTGATCTTTTTATATTTTATTTCAATGTACATTTTTGTAAGAACCAATGGACAACATGGAAGGCCAACTAGTTTGCGCTTATTTTTATAACATAAGAGAAATGAGTTTAGAATCAGCATTTTGAAAACATTTTGTAATTTGTAAAATTATGGTTAAGATTTATCTTCAAAAGGGGGCTCTTTCTGTAATTACACTAATCTTTAATATGACCCTCTAAGGAGACGGATGCAACTAATGAGAGCTTTACAGTGACTGAAAGCTATCAATAAAGTGAAAAGCTCATCAAATTCATAATTATTTTCATTACCATTGGGAGCTTGATATAATTATCCTTCTATCCTGCATAGCGCTTTAGGTGCATTTGAGGTCTGCTATTTCAAAAGACTCAAATTAATTGCAATTTATATTTTTTCATGGTATTCAGGTATCTTAATTAGGATTGATGGATGAGATCATAAATTGTTCATGCTTTAATATAAATGAAAAAAAAATCAAGACATAACTTATAATAAAATTCGCAGAATTTATGTAATAAATATGTTTATGGCGTAGAAGCATTTAGACGCAATTAATTTTGGGAATTTTCAGCAAAAAGCTTCTAAAATGAGTGAAATTTTGGCATAATGATTATTTTGCTGGAAATTTCAAGTATATCAATCACCAATCATTCTCAATAGCTTGAATTAAGCTTTATGTATTTTTGTTGTTGTTTTTTTGTGTGTGTGATTTTCTAACATATACGACCATGGAATGTAAATGTGATACAGTAAGTATATCCATGTACCATTACATTATTTTAGACCAAAGTAATCAGCTGTTTGGTACAGACTTAACATAAATTTATAAATTACCTGAAGTCTTTATTTTAAAGCCAAATCAATTTAGAACTCGTAAAGTTATATATTTTAATGTCCAAATCAGTATTTCAGAGTGTCAATTGTTCCTTGTGCCCAGCAGTAAATACGTCACATGTTCAGAGTTGTCGATGATTAAAGTTGATGATATTTCGTCACTCGGCCACAGTTGTTAAGTGCACATCGCTTGGTCAAAGTTGTTAAAAGTTATTCACTTGGTCAGCTTTGTTGATAGTATTTAATGGTCAGAGTTGTTGACAGTGCTTCACTTGGTCAGAGTTATCGAGGGTGCTTCACTTGGTCAGAGTTATCGAGAGTGCTTCACTTGGTCAGAGTTGTTAACTGCTTCACTTGGTCAGAGTTGTTGACTATACTTTACTTCGCTAGGGTACGCCACTGAGTTAAAGTTGTTGACTGTACTTCACTTCGCTAGAATACGTCACTTGCTCAGAGTTATTGACTTACTTCACTTCGCTAGAGTACGTCACTTGCTCAGAGTTGTTGATAGTACTTCACTTCGCTAGAGTACGTCACTTGCTCAGAGTTGTTGATAGTACTCCACTTCGCTAGAGTACATCACTTGCTCAGAGTTGTTGACATACTTCATTTCGCTACAGTACGTCACTTGCTCAGAGTTGTTGACTGTACTCCACTTCGCTAGAGTACGTCACTTGCTCAGAGTTGTTGATAGTACTTCACTTCGCTAGAGTACATCACTTGCTCAGAGTTGTTGACTGTACTCCACTTCGCTAGAGTACGTCACTTGCTCAGAGTTGTTGATAGTACTTCACTTCGCTAGAGTACGTCACTTGCTCAGAGTTGTTGACTTACTTCACTTCGCTAGTGTACGTCACTTGCTCAGAGTTGTTGATTGTACTTCACTTCGCTAGAGTACGTCACTTGCTTAGAGTTGTTGATAGTACTTCACTTCGCTAGAGTACGTCACATGGTCAGAGTTGTTGACTGTACTTCACTTCGCTAGAGTACGTCACTTGCTTAGATTTGTTGATAGTACTTCACTTCGCTAGAGTAAGTCACATGGTCAGAGTTGTTGACTGTACTTCACTTCGCTAGAGTACGTCACTTGCTAAGAGTTGTTGATAGTACTTCACTTCGCTAGAGTACGTCTTTTGGTCAGAGTTGTTGATAGTACTTCACTTCGATTGAGTACATCACTTGCTCAGAGTTGTTGACTTACTTCACTTCGCTAGAGTACGTCACTTGCTCAGAGTTGTTGACTGTACTTCACTTCGCTAGAGTACGTCACTTGCTCAGAGTTGTTGATAGTACCTCACTTCGCTAGAGAACGTCACTTGCTCAGAGTTGTTGACTTACTTCACTTCGCTAGAGTACGTCACTTGCTCAGAGTTGTTGATAGTACTCCACTTCGCTAGAGTACATCACTTGTTCAGAGTTGTTGACATACTTCATTTCGCTACAGTACGTCATTTGCTCAGAGTTGTTGACTGTACTCCACTTCGCTAGAGTACGTCACTTGCTCAGAGTTGTTGATAGTACTTCACTTCGCTAGAGTACATCACTTGCTCAGAGTTGTTGACTGTACTCCACTTCGCTAGAGTACGTCACTTGCTCAGAGTTGTTGATAGTACTTCACTTCGCTAGAGTACGTCACTTGCTCAGAGTTGTTGACTTACTTCACTTCGCTAGTGTACGTCACTTGCTCAGAGTTGTTGATTGTACTTCACTTCGCTAGGGTACGTCACTTGCTTAGAGTTGTTGATAGTACTTCACTTCGCTAGAGTACGTCACATGATCAGAGTTGTTGACTGTACTTCACTTCGCTAGAGTACGTCACTTGCTTAGATTTGTTGATAGTACTTCACTTCGCTAGAGTACGTCACTTGCTTAGAGTTGTTGATAGTACTTCACTTCGCTAGAGTACGTCACATGATCAGAGTTGTTGACTGTACTTCACTTCGCTAGAGTACGTCACTTGCTTAGATTTGTTGATAGTACTTCACTTCGCTAGAGTAAGTCACATGGTCAGAGTTGTTGACTGTACTTCACTTCGCTAGAGTACGTCACTTGCTTAGAGTTGTTGATAGTACTTCACTTCGCTAGAGTACGTCTTTTGGTCAGAGTTGTTGATTGTACTTCACTTCGATTGAGTACATCACTTGCTCAGAGTTGTTGACTTACTTCACTTCGCTAGAGTACGTCACTTGCTCAGAGTTGTTGACTGTACTTCACTTCGCTAGAGTACGTCACTTGCTCAGAGTTGTTGATAGTACCTCACTTCGCTAGAGTACGTCACTTGCTCAGAGTTGTTGACTTACTTCACTTCGCTAGAGTACGTCTTTTGGTCAGAGTTGTTGATAGTACTCCACTTCGATAGAGTACATCACTTGCACAGAGTTGTTGACTTACTTCTCTTCGATAGAGTACTTCACTTGCTCAGAGTTGTTGACTGTACTTCACTTCGCTAGAGTACGTCACTTGCTCAGAGTTATTGACTTACTTCACTTCGCTAGAATACGTCACTTGCTCAGAGTTATTGACTTACTTCACTTCGCTAGAATACGTCACTTGCTCAGAGTTGTTGACTTACTTCACTTCGCTACAGTACGTCACTTGCTCAGAGTTGTTGACTGTACTTTACTTCGCTAGAGTACGTCACTTGCTCAGAGTTGTTGATAATACTTCACTTCGCTAGAGTACCTCACTTGCTCAGAGTTGGTAATAGTACTTCACTTCGCTAGAGTACGTCACTTGCTAAGAGTTGTTGATAGTACTTCACTTCGCTAGAGTACGTCTTTTGGTCAGAGTTGTTGATAGTACTTCACTTCGATTGAGTACATCACTTGCTCAGAGTTGTTGACTTACTTCACTTCGCTAGAGTACGTCACTTGCTCAGAGTTGTTGACTGTACTTCACTTCGCTAGAGTACGTCACTTGCTCAGAGTTGTTGATAGTACCTCACTTCGCTAGAGAACGTCACTTGCTCAGAGTTGTTGACTTACTTCACTTCGCTAGAGTACGTCACTTGCTCAGAGTTGTTGATAGTACTCCACTTCGCTAGAGTACATCACTTGTTCAGAGTTGTTGACATACTTCATTTCGCTACAGTACGTCATTTGCTCAGAGTTGTTGACTGTACTCCACTTCGCTAGAGTACGTCACTTGCTCAGAGTTGTTGATAGTACTTCACTTCGCTAGAGTACATCACTTGCTCAGAGTTGTTGACTGTACTCCACTTCGCTAGAGTACGTCACTTGCTCAGAGTTGTTGATAGTACTTCACTTCGCTAGAGTACGTCACTTGCTCAGAGTTGTTGACTTACTTCACTTCGCTAGTGTACGTCACTTGCTCAGAGTTGTTGATTGTACTTCACTTCGCTAGAGTACGTCACTTGCTTAGAGTTGTTGATAGTACTTCACTTCGCTAGAGTACGTCACATGATCAGAGTTGTTGACTGTACTTCACTTCGCTAGAGTACGTCACTTGCTTAGATTTGTTGATAGTACTTCACTTCGCTAGAGTACGTCACTTGCTTAGAGTTGTTGATAGTACTTCACTTCGCTAGAGTACGTCACATGATCAGAGTTGTTGACTGTACTTCACTTCGCTAGAGTACGTCACTTGCTTAGATTTGTTGATAGTACTTCACTTCGCTAGAGTAAGTCACATGGTCAGAGTTGTTGACTGTACTTCACTTCGCTAGAGTACGTCACTTGCTTAGAGTTGTTGATAGTACTTCACTTCGCTAGAGTACGTCTTTTGGTCAGAGTTGTTGATTGTACTTCACTTCGATTGAGTACATCACTTGCTCAGAGTTGTTGACTTACTTCACTTCGCTAGAGTACGTCACTTGCTCAGAGTTGTTGACTGTACTTCACTTCGCTAGAGTACGTCACTTGCTCAGAGTTGTTGATAGTACCTCACTTCGCTAGAGTACGTCACTTGCTCAGAGTTGTTGACTTACTTCACTTCGCTAGAGTACGTCTTTTGGTCAGAGTTGTTGATAGTACTCCACTTCGATAGAGTACATCACTTGCACAGAGTTGTTGACTTACTTCTCTTCGATAGAGTACTTCACTTGCTCAGAGTTGTTGACTGTACTTCACTTCGCTAGAGTACGTCACTTGCTCAGAGTTATTGACTTACTTCACTTCGCTAGAATACGTCACTTGCTCAGAGTTATTGACTTACTTCACTTCGCTAGAATACGTCACTTGCTCAGAGTTGTTGACTTACTTCACTTCGCTACAGTACGTCACTTGCTCAGAGTTGTTGACTGTACTTTACTTCGCTAGAGTACGTCACTTGCTCAGAGTTGTTGATAATACTTCACTTCGCTAGAGTACCTCACTTGCTCAGAGTTGGTAATAGTACTTCACTTCGCTAGAGTACGTCACTGAGTTAGAGTTGTTGATAGTATTTCACTTCGCCAGAGTACGTCACTTGCTCAGAGTTGTTTATAGAACTTCTCTTCGCCAGCGTACGTCAATTGCTCAGAGTTGTTTATAGAACTTCACTTCGCTAGAGTACGTCACTGTGTCAGAGTTGTTGATAGTACTTCACTACGCCAGAGTACGTCTCTTGCTTAGAGTTGTTGATAATACTTCGCTTGGTCAGAGCTATGTTGCTCCTGCACCTGTATAAGAGCTTGTAAGGATCGTTTGTACATCACTTATCACAATAACTTACTTTTTAGATAATTATTTCATGTCCAAATTGTTGTTTTTCAGAGATGTCTGTCCCTGCACCTAGCAGTCAGTTTGACTTCACCAACGAGAAGTTCCTGGCTATCACGTTTGGGGCTGCCACCCTTGCCTTGCTTATCCTGGTGCTTGTCATAGTTGTCAGTGTCATCCGAAGGGGTTCTCACAGGTACAGTATAACGCTCGTGTGTATGTGCAAGTGCGCGCATGCACGCATGCGTGTGTATGTGCGTGTATTTTAAAGAAAAACAACGAAGAGGTTATAGCATAGACTTGGTGTCTTCGAGGGCTTGAGTGTTATAGGGACTGGACACCAAAATCGGAAAATACAGTTTTTTCTTAAAATAAACATTGAATTGTCAATAGGAGGATACATCAATTTACACAGTTTAAATAATAAACGAAACAATCATGTTGCTGTCTCATCTGTGTGCTCCCGTTTAAAATAGCGCATAACGGTTTTCCAGTGTAAATCATAATTGTGTTTGAGTACAGATAAATATGCCGACGCTATTTATAAACCTACTGTGATTTACATGGTAGACAACCATAGTAAATTTCGAATTAGAAAATGCGCAAAAACTGTGGAAAGGATACATGTGTCGTAAGCGATGTTATGCATTAGTACGTAAGATTCAATGCGTTTACACAATTATGTCAATTTTATGTAGGTTTTTGACAATTCTCTTTTTTAATTCCAATTGTATCATCGATTAAGAAAAAAACATTAACTGTGGTAGAAACTATTCACTTTTCAGGGTATCCACACGTAATTTCCTACACATGTTACTGGTGACAATGTACATATTTGTATCATCTGGTGTTAAGCCCCTTTAAGACAAATATTGGTCAGAACTATTCACTTTTCAATGTATCCACATGTAATTTCCTACAAATGTTACTGGTGACAGTGTACAGATTTGTAGCAAACCCATATCTAAGGTTATACTTCTTGGAAACTTTCAGTGCTGGCATCTTGCTCTGGCTCTTTTGCTTAAATAAAGCATACAACATTAATATCTTAAACACAATAATTGGTGTCCTCGATCCCCTGAAATGGTTGAGCTTTCTTGACACCTGTTTTGTCGTACGCATCATTAATCTGGAAACTATTATAATTAAAAACAGTACTAGTACTTTTAATTAATGAATAAAATGCAATTTGTTAAATAGCATTTATCCTACAGGACTATAAATATATTTTGTACCTTTAAATTACTCGAAATTACGCAAAGGTAATTGATTAGATGTTCACTTCAGGGTCTCATACATCATTTGGCTATGACTTATTTAATAGTTGCCTAGTGACAACTAAGTATCATATGTTTTGCTTTATTAAATTTCTATAATTAATTGGATTTTCCACACTTTCACCTGATGTCAGAATTGTATCTCAATTTACTTAATGAATGTGTTAATTTAGGGCTACAACGATGTATATTATTTTTTATTGATAAGGTTATACTTTGTGCCCAATGAAAAAAATAACGTACCCTGATTTTATCTTTATTTTTTCATTTTAAATTGGGATAAGTTTGGTAAGTTATTGAAGTTTGATAGTTGCTATATGACTGATAATTTTATTTATATAATATATATGTAAACATAGTTCTTTCCAAGATGACTTCTGTGCCCCATATTTACTTACGTCTGAAGTCTGAGTTATAGACGCTAAAGGGTATTTGAAACGTTACAAGATAACATTTGGTATAAATAAATGGAAAATGACATTGTTTTGTCATGCCAAGGCATTTTGAATGTTCAACTGTTATCTTATAGTATGTCCCCAATATTCATCGTTCTTTATATATATATCCAGGTGCAGTCTGTGCGGTAGGGGTCCCACCTACTCTACAACAAGTGGTAAATATTTGATACTATATATTTATTTTAAATTCAAATTATTTCAGATGATATCATAAATAAACTCAATTATTTTGGTCCAGTAGTTTTGTTTCCAAACTAGAAAATGATATTTGCTATTTTTGAAGTCAAACACAAAAAATGATAATCTGACATTAAATATAATAGTATCATTGAATGCCTTTATATAGTTCACTTGTAATAGCCATATTGATGTTCCTAATGTTACATAAAGTTATAAATGAGAATGTGAGTTTGGTGCGATGCTATATAACGTTTCCTTGTATTAATATATATTGTTTTACAAAGGAATTATGGTATTTACTATTTAAGCGTAAAACAGAACCTCATTTACATTCATCAACTACCCATTTTTGGTCTGCTAATTATTTTTTATTTTGGTTTCATATATTAATGATTGATCTTTTCTTATTGTTTTATGTATCAATGAATTACGATTTTTCAGTAAATGACGTAGATAGTGCTTGTGAGGTGCGAGCCAGTTGCAATCCGTACGTGGATGGAACACAGGACAATGATCATGTGTACGAGGAAATATTTGACAAAAGTAAACTCAGTTTGGAGGAAGGCATTAAACATCCAGGCTACCAGAACTGTATTGATGATGGGAATGATAAAGATAACGGGAAATTGGTTAATGGTGTTCACCAAAGACGGCCAGTTACTCCTTCTGCGCCATTTGAGGAAGATTTGGGTCTAACTGCTAGAAAAACCGTGCCTAATGAATACAGTGTTTTTGACGATCCTCTGGTAAAGTCTGACGATGATGCGAAAGAGGTCAATGAATGCGAATCAAATGACGTCGATAGGAATATTGATAATTGTACAAACGAAAGCTCCAACGATATGCCACAAAGTAGTGAATCAGAAAATGAACAAAACAATGAAGAAATGGATCTTAGTTCTTTGGAAGATAGTAATGTGACTAAAATTGCTTTGTGTGAAAGAACTGAAAATGAATACACTGAATTTGAGTCAGTTGTTTCAAAAGAAGTCTTAGATAATGAGAGCGGAAAGTTAGGAGAATGTGATTTAGATCAAGTCATCATTACACCAGAAAATGACATTGAAATGAAAGGTATTGGTGATGATGAAGTAGTAGGCGTGTCACAAAGTGATGAATATACAGCTAATGCTTCAAATCTAATCCCACATTCCGATACAAATATTAAAGCAAATGTAGTAGATAAAACTGATACTCAAGAAATCGTTAAATCACATGACAATCAAATTGAAATTACTGAAAATTCAACTTTGCTGACTCAAAATTTGGGAAGTGGCGATGTTACTGAGATTGATCATCTAGAATGTTAGATACTGAACATTGAGAAAAGAGTTTATTCAGTTGCTTTTAAATAAAGGAATATAGATAGGGTTATCAGATGTCATTGAGAAGCTCAGTGAAGAATTATGCATTAGAAGCATGAACTTTGCCTGTTTTATATTCCATATCGTTATTGAAAACAACGGATATGTTTTATTCTTGTTTAAACAAGGCTGTTCATTACCGTTTACACAGTAACATTTTAAGCTTAAATTATGTTCATGTATATGTGAACTTGCTTGCTACGAACCTGCTATGAACATATACTTGCTACTACGAATTGCTGTTTGATTCAACAACATTGTCAAAATGTTAAGTATGTAATACCAATTTGGTTGAATCAGAATATCATTTCTTGTTCATTTGTTTGCTGTATACTGTTTAAGTATGACTTAAATCGATCTTTTAACACTAGTGTCTAGTACTATCAGTCGGAATCAAAAATTAAATTTTTGCTACATGAAAACAAACACCTACAGCGTTTATAAAACAAAATGTCGTAATTGGTTCTTTTATTTTAGTGTTTTTAAAACAAATATGTGTTCCGGTAAACCGTTATAATATTCATTTATTGATCAGATTCTTGTATCGCCGTAATCAAAAGATAATTTGCTTTAATACATGCGACTCAATTCAAATGCTTTTTCCTTTTTCAGTATTTGGTTTTACTTTACAATTTTAGGGAGAAACTGTCATGGTGCCAATTACCCTTATCTAGCTTAATTTTGTTCGCAATGAGACAAGTTTCACTAAAAAAGCCATCGTTAAACAGACTAAGCAACAACTGTTCAGCTATATGATTGGGTTGTTATTATTACCCTCCAATCTGGTTATAGCTGAACAAGCGAAAACAATTTTTTCGTCTATGTTTTTGGTGAAAATATCCCCGACGCCAGTATTCAATATTGATCTTATCCTAAGACAGTGATTCCATTCAGCCTATCGGTTAGCTTAATATACAGGCCCATCAAAAATGTTTTTAATCTTATTATTATCTGATTAAATTCAACCTAATTTGCTTATAGAATTAGACCCTGGGTTTATAAGATATTTTAGGGGGAAATGATCAAGTATATGTTTTTTCATGGCACAGTGTTTTTGCAACAAGTTACAAATGAATGAATTTAATGAAGGCATAAATGGGCATTGATGGCCATGATAGCTAAGAGTTTTCATTTATTTCCCATTCTTTTAACATATCTCCTTCATTTTGACACCCATACTGCTCACTTTGTAAATACATGGGAGTTCTCTTGCTTCCGCTTTTAAATGGAATTTGTATTAGTCCTTTCTCAGACCGCCATCTAAGCGTTTTTACACATTTGTAGATCAGAAAGACATTTTTGTAATAGTTCATGATGTGTTGAAAAACATTCACGAATATTGCATGAAAAAATGAATTGATCCGACATATTCTTGTAAAGTTTGTCTGACAGTGGTTATTTCATATACAAATAGAAGGAGTCACGATTTCTTGCATCCTCAATTATTGAAATTCCTTTCTGCATTAAGTTAAAGAAGATTAAGCAAACAGACTACAGACTTTGTATAAGACATGCTGATATATTTTGTGAACGGAAATCTTTATTTCTTATTTTACTTATTCAATAAATGTTAACAATTTGTACATAAAATCATTTTGTGCAAAAGTTTAAACAATTGTAAACAAAAAAAATCATTTCTATTCATTATTATGAGTGTTATTTATTTGTTTAGGTCCTTCTACAATATCAAATTGGCGGCAAAAGGCAAACATGAAAACGTTTAAAAATATCTTTTTTACTTAGGAACAATATAAATTTCAAGAGTAAGAGTTTCCTTTGCAACACGTTTTGGTGTAAGGATTTCAGCAGATATTTCACAGGAATATATCATCAGATCTTTGTTGTAATCCCGTATGCATTTTTACGACAAAAGCCTTTCGACACCATGAAAAATATTATGTTTTTATGTTAAACTGAATATCAAATATATCAAAATATTTTTTTGAATGAATGACTTAAATTTACTTCCTATTAACAGACAAAGCAAATGTATTTCATCGATAAAAGTAATGACAACACAGCCACAGGGCTTTGTTGATTGGAGAGTTACAAACCTTTGGCACTTTAAACCATTTCTAATCTTGTTTCACTTTTGCGTTATAATATAAGCCCTTTTAAACCAAAATCTAATAAAAACTTCCTTTTTTAAAACGTACTAAGCTCATAAAAACATGTACACATGTAAGAAAAGACAAATGGATTATGTTATATTGAATCTTCAAAAAAGAGAATAAAAACATTTGCTTTTTGAAGAGTATGTTTTTGCTCAATCAAAAGTTCGTTTGCACTGTGAAGGTAATCTATCAAAAATGCTTTAAACTAGTCATATGTTTATTTTTCAATTTCTACATTGGCGTTTGCATGCGGTGCTTTTGTTAATTTGATTTGCTTTTATAGTGTTTACTTATATGTTCTATCAAATGTTTAATTGAAAAATTATTGTTTTTATTTATTGTTCTACCTGCAATTTGGTGTTTAAATCATTGTTACTGTATTTAATTTGTACATGTACATACTATAACTATGATTCATGCAAAACAATATATGGCTAATAAAAATCGAAGTCTAGTTGTTAAAAGTATAAGCGTTTTACGAAGGTGAAAACTGCCTTTTAAATGTTTACATATCATTATCAACTTAATATAAAACTTGAAACAGTCATCTAATAACTTACCACGTGAGTAACGGTAGGACTTGGGACAAATAAATGTCCCGCAACAAGAAAAATGACATTTGTTTTTGCCTACGTGTATGTATCATCTTCAGCGTTGCCATGCAAATAGGTAACTTATGTTAGGATGGCCGTTACTCAGAAACCATTTACGGAATAACATATATCTTGGTGCAATAACAATTGGCATTTGAGTCGAAAATCAAATTATTATTGCTTAAATGTTTCTAATAATTACTTTTTTTCAACTGAAAAGTTGGGATAAGTTTTGATTGTTAGGACTATAGTGATGTATTGCACAGAAAAAAGTTTTAACCCAAAGTAATTTTACATTTTGCTGACCATTCCCATTCCTAGTTTTGTTCATACCATTCAGTCGAGGCCCGTTCACTCGAACTCGCTTGTCTTGAATTCCTCGTTGGCATGAAATAGATGTAAATGACCGATCTGTTCAAACTGAATTTAAACGTTTCTGCTTGCCTCGAATTTTCCGAGGCTAGCGGTAATTTCGATGGTCACCGAGAGTTCGAATCGACTGGGTTCGACTGCATGTTATGTTTTGTTTGCGAATGTTTATTTTGTTGTTCTGTGTTTCTGGCTTTATCCCTGTGTCATTGAACGGGATTTGTGTTTAAGCTTTGGGCACATGGACATGTTTCTGTAGTTGTTCATATAAAGTTTGACATACACTTGTGGTACTCTTATTGAAAACAAATGTGAGAACAAACTCTGAACTTTCTTTCTGATGAAAAACGAACAGTCCACATACTGTTGGTTGGTTGCAATTTATGGATGCGATCAGGAGTATAAGTCTATTCGCATTGAATCATACAACACGTACGCATGTAGTTTTATAAATCAATCTTTGAGTTATTATATTGTTATTATGCCTTATGCACTATGATATATGAAGTTGATGCTTGGTGGGATCCAGCACTTACGTGTAGTTTTGCTTTTATTTGGAAGTGTTTCGATAAGTTTGGATAAGTATGTCGTTGCATGTTAGAAAACGGGTTAGCACAACGTGAACACTTTCGACTTCGTCTAACCAGCAACAAGATGATGACTTGAATAGTTATTTTTCATATTTGTGTAAATGTTTGGTATCGGACCCTAGTGTTGTCCGTAGGTGATTGGCTTTTAATATCTTTAAGTGATTTCCATATCACTATTGTCTTCTTAGGGTGCTAAGGAAGTATCGTCACAAATAAGACAATGCAAACTAGCAAGGACATGGATATTTGAAACAATGGCAACAGTTCCTCAAAATGCATATGTTCTTTCTTAACTGAGAACACTATTTAAATCATGTGTATATTGTAAATAAAAAGGAAATAGATTCTGGAATTCTGGAGTCAACTCTAATTTTAAGGTAAATATATATGCAGAAACCCAATTATCACACAAACAAAATATAAGATATAAGTCAAGTACATTTTTGCTCTTCATTTTTTTCTCTCAACATTTTGGACAAAAATCATTCTGAAGGTAATCTATTGCAGAACATGATTATAACAGAGTAAAACATAAAACATTTAAAATGCTAAACAATGTTGGGATGTGAAGAGTTAAAACGACTTTTGTTATGTATTGAATAACTCTTTAAATAGTTTCGGGAAACTAGGGCCTGGATGTCTAAACTGCTATTTGGACGAAACATTAATTTAGTTAAACGTTGGTAATTGAAATAAACAAGAGAAAAAAACTGGGACAAGTTCATTCTCAAGATATAATCAAATTCAGGTTAAAAGGCACAAGGCTCATAGCTTAACAAACACGAAACAAGATAATAATAATGTGTCTGAATCAAAGGTCAACATATTAGAAATAAGATTAAACAATTTCATTTACTTTACACACAAATGTGATCATTTGTTTATTATAAGTATTGATTGTTGAAAAGGCCAGTGAAGTAGCAAAATTGTTCAATGAGGTTTGCCGCCTTGATATTCATCCCAATGGGTCAAATCCTAAACATCCTCTGCCTGTCCAGGCCTGAGGGCATGTGAGTTTGGTTCGTGTTCACCAAGCCGGACAGGTGGGTTTTCTCCGAGTACTCCGATTTCCCCCAAAACACAAGACCACACTCTCGCGCAACATCGTGCCAACGAGAGTGATTAATATAAGTTGAAATAACTTGTTTTACAATCGTTGTAAAATTAAATCAGTTTAAACTTAAGATCCTCAGAATAAATGAATGTTTTTTTAAATGTTGATTTTCATACAAAAACCGCGGGATATAGGAAAACATGTACACACGGACAAGAAAAACAAGAGCACCTATATCATTTAACTTTCGACTGCTGTACAAGGGGCGTTCAATAATATAATGCACTGCCATCCGTATTGCCATATAAATATGTGTAGATGAATTCTACGATATCCGTACTGGATAAATGAGTGCCCTTTGGTCCACCTATCCTTAATATGACATGAACGGTAATAATTGATGGATTTATATAACTTTAAACTGGGTATATTTGGTATACTGGCTTAAATTTTACGGGTTCAGCGTATATATGTGTTATGATTGAACGTATATTTAAGATACAAGTAAACACCAATGATCATTTACTTAAAAAATATCGTTTAATTATTTCAATCTGCCATGTTTTCTAAGAGCAAGACAGCGGATACAAGTTAGCTTTATACCGAATGACAAGAGTGCGTAATGTCACCAATAATAACATACAGATACAGTATTTTTAGGAAATGTTTATTGTGGGTGTAAATGGCCTAGTAAGTATTGTAATGTTGAAGCTGTCATTTTCCATTATATACAATACCTTTACATTCGTCATTAAATAAAACTTTTAGTTTTGACTAATATGCTTAAGCATCAAAGTGTTGATAGTCGAAACAACACAACTGTTTCAAATACAACATTTTACATATTACTATACGAGAAAAACTGTTTTTATAGAATTATATTTTTGGAATAAGAAAATCGATTGAGGTTTTATTGTTGGAGTATTCCCGAAAAGTTCGCGTTATACTTTTCAATACTTATTATATACATTCGACATTTTTTCTGAATTATAGCCTTAATTGCAGGTTAAAATGAATGACCCACGTAAAACCATTAAACGCATGAACTCCTGCAGCATTTACAAATAATATTTTCCGAAGAAATATATGTTAATCCCAAAGCGACTTATTGTATGACAACAATCTGAGAAATATTTCGTTTCCGAGGAAATTTGAGAAATTCGATTTGTTTTTAGGCATTTTCGAATTCCCAATGCGTGCTTTAACATAATTGTTTTGGCACTTCCGTGTAGCATTACAGTTCTAGGTAATTGTTTTTGTCATCTTTTAGAATTCTTATTGATCATATAACCATAAACGCCAATGAGTGTTAAAAGTAGAAGAGATGCTTTGGATCATGGTCATTATTTAAATGGCGCAGTGACTTTAAAAGCAATTCACCTTCACCGACACATTTAAAACTGTCTACAAAGTGAGTGTTTATATGCGTATGCAGTCACGAAAAACTTTATCAAAAGAACACGAAACCTTTTTAACCACAACTTGATATCATCCAAAATAAAAGACATTACTCACCGATTACTTATGCCAGAATGATGGGCCTTCTTTTATTGTACATACACGAGTAAGAACCAACATTTCAGGCTTTATCCTGAACGATTTTCGGTTTATGGCCATTATGTTTGTTTTAAACAAGGACGACACTAGTATCGCGACCATCTTTCTTCAAACAAACTATCTAAAATGGTATCTTGATATTTTGGCACCTTATCAATTGTGCGTATCTCGACTATTTTTTTGTCAAACAGACAATCCAAATGGTATCCGGACCTTTAGACAACTGATCGTTTTGGCGTATCTCGACCTTCTTTCGTCAGACTATCTTAACGGGTATTGGGACATTTCGGTCCCTTATCATTTTGGCGTTTTTCGACCTACTTTCGTCAAATATTCTATCTAACGGGTATTCGGACATTTTGGTCACCTATCATTTCGGCATATTTCGACCTTCTTTCGTCAAACAGACTATCTAACGGGTATTCAGACATTTTGCATCCATATTATTTTGGCGTATCTCCAACATCATTCGTCAAACAAGAAGAAGTTATCGAAAGGATGCATATTGTTATTTTAATGGAAAGGCTGTGTTTTCTTAAATACTGTTTATTTAATCAAGCATGAAAACAGAACATCTTAAACTATCCTTACTCATCTATATGGAGATTGACATTCGTATTTGCAAAATAACAAGAACTGCCATAGTGACAGCGCACTCGACTATTCCGCCAATTTTAAATTTAAGAATTGCAAAACTTGTGAAACATGCATGGACCACTGTAAAATTGGATTCAATGCAAAACCTTACCCAGAATTTCTAGGTCAAATAATCAAGGGACAAGATCTGCATTATGTTTATCATACTTGATTGTTAAAAGTTTGAATGCAATGGCTGACCCCTGGTTGACGTGCCAAAGCTTATGTTGCCGGCATTTTCCAAGAGGTGAACAATCCTAATATTTACATTTTCCCTCATTATTGGTTTTATTTTTTCGACCTAAAAGAGTTCGAGAACAAGTCTTTAATATAAATTCAGGGAACTAAACGCGAGAGCAAATGTAAATGGTAAGAACACTTGTCGCCCTTGGTTTTTAAGATTGACGTTCTTTTTGTCCTCCGCATAAAAAATTGTCCAGAAATAATTTGCAGAAAATATATACAATCCAAGACTCTTTTTAATCATCTGGTAGATACTAAAAATATATTGTGGAAATAATTATTTGGGTTGTTATATTCTTGTTTTAATCATGAAAAACATCGATATATTTTAACTCCTGTTTTACATATGTATGACCATGTGAGTGGGCATAAAAATGTGGTCACGATGATGTTATGGATTACGTTCAGTTCAAGGTAAAAATAGCGTCAGTATTTTATTTTTGTTTCTTTTTTAACGTTTTCCCACAAAACTGAAGTTAAATTATGTGCTAATTTCCTCGAATTGACAGTTTTAGACGACTGTTCTAACTCGACAAATGCATGAATATTTGACAGTCTCTAATCATTACCCATTTCATGTACGTATTTAAATATTGTTTAATGATAAGTTATTAATTTTTAAACTGTTCTTCTTTAATTTAAGAGATACCATTACATCATTCTAATGAGAAGAAAATGCATCTCGACATAAACTTAAAACTGGACACATTTGTATCATATTTTAAGTTGTTTATGTACATGTGCCGTGCTATATTTAGCAATTAAGTAGTAAGATCTCTACGCACGATGATTCAGCAGCGCCGAACCAGAGCGTTGTTTTCTTGCTAAACTCCGGGCACGAAATGTCGACCGGTTCATGCAAAATGAACTCTATTTTATCGTTCAGAAAATCAGGTATGAATGTAAATATATAATAAACGACCCTCAAGTAACCATTGAACGCATGCACGTCCGCAACGTTTACAATTTATATTTCCCTTAGAAATATATGTTAATTCCAACGCGACTAATTGTATGACATCAATCTGAGAAATAATTGTTCCGATGAAATGTGCGAAACTTGATTTGTTTTATGCATTTTTAAAATCCCAAATGCGTGCTTTTAACGAACTCCTTTTGGCACTTCTATAAAGCATTACAGTTCTAAGTTATTGTTTTTGTCATCTTTTAGCATTCTTATTGATCATATAACCATAAAGGCCAATGAGTATGCAACAGTTTTAAAGTAGAAGAGATGCTTTTGATCAGGATCATTATTCAGATGGCGGAGTGATACGTTAAAAGAAAGTATCCGACATATTTAATACTTTCTATAAGCAAATGCATGAACTCGTATGCAGTCACAAACTCATTTATCAAAAGTACACAAACATTTTAAATCACAAGTTGATATTATCCGAATTGATCGACATGACTCACCGGGTACTTAAGCCAGACAATCTCAATTGATTATACACGAGTGAGAACCAAAATGACAGGTTATATCTTGAACGATGTTCGGCTTATGACAGTCATGTTTGTTTTAAATGATCGTTTTGGTCCTGCGTTTGAGTTGAGTGCATTCGGCCCCTTATGAATTCATTTTGGAGCTCATAACAAGGCTCCTTATTTAAGTGATTATTTTAACGAATGAGAACACATCAAGTGTATTACATCAGGATAAGACAAACAGGTACTTAATCCGAAAGGTGGGTTATCAATGTAAACATATTAAATTTACTACCCATGGAAAAGACAAAAAAGAAAAGAAATAGAAACTATGCATACTGTCATTTTAATGGAACGGCTGTGTTTTCTTCAATTTTGTTTAGTCAATCAAGCATGAGAACCGAACTATCCTTGCTAACCTATATGGATAATGCAATACATCGAATAGATGCCATATGATATTTACCTATGTGTCCTTAGTGCAAAACCTTAACCAGAATTTCGAAGTTGAATAATTTAGTCCCATGATTTGCATTATATTCAAATAAGCGTTATCTAACTTTATTAATTATACAGGTTGGATTGATTATATCTAATGTTCCAATGTAATACATGATGTATTTGCTGAAATATTGAATTAAAGGTGCTTACATGCAAAACCTTAACCAAGGTGCGACGCCGAGGCCGACGCTAAGGTTGGAAGTATAGCTCTCCTTATTCGAAATAGTCAATTCACATAAACATCAAAATCTTATTAAGCATCAAAATCTTATTTAAACAAAGCATTACGTAACAAAACAAACATTTATCTAATGTAAGATTGGAATTAGAGATAAAATTTGTTTAATTAATAGCTCAGATTGCCTGCTTATGAGATATATTATTTGAAAAAATATCATGTCACTTTTATCTCTGCATGTCTCATTTTCGAAAATGACATCATATTATTGTTAACACAATCTTAAGCAATGCGAACAGTACGTAAATTTACGTAATTTTTTAAATATAAGTCTTTATTTCTGACTACGTGCACATAATAAGACTTTGGGCCTGTTGTTGATATGAAACAAATAGCATAACTATGTGCATGTCAAACAAAAGTAATGAACTGCGAAACGGCTACGGAGCCATCATAAGTGTATTGTTCATTTTAAATATACACATATGAAAAAAAGTTTAGTTAAAGCTATCAGTAATTATAACCAAGACTACACACACATTAATTAACAACATAATTAGATCTGAGACAGAACCGTTATTACAATCACTCATATGGTAAATATAGAACACCAATCACCCTTGCGTTTGAAAAGCACAAACATATTTTACACAATAAAAAAACAATATCAATAAGAAGTTAAACTCCTCTTTACGAAAACATCATGTCTAACCAGGGTATTTTTCAATTATCGACAAAGAGAAAAACACTACTCTCTTACCTAACAATTTCATTTTCACATAGCGATTACATTTTTAATAGTTACTTTCTTCAAGTCAGTCCATATACAAGTGCATGTATGAGAGCCCCGTGCAGTTATTCATTTTAAACAGAAAACATGTACACAGTCATCATTGCGACACGATACTATCAACCTATCGTTACATTCATCCATCACGACAGCTACTGGCTCTCTGATGTTTTTAATCAGTACACGACTTTCACGATAATTACAGGAAGAAACTTGATGCACGTTGTTAGACTCTTCACCGCAAACATACACATTATCCTCGCTGTCTAAACACATCCCTCTAGCCTTCTGCAAACACTTATTGCCGTGTGACTTGTAGTACCATTCTCGTTTATCCTGATCTTCATCTTCCGTATCAAAAAAGTAACACGATATTCTCTCATCCTCGGCTAAAAGAAACGTTGATGGGGAAATATTACATATTTTCTTCGCGTCTTGTACGTATTCGAACTCGTCATCGTCGTCAGGGAATTCTAATGATTCATCGATAGCGCTTCCATCGCGAACCTCTATTACTACATCATCAGCCTCAGTGTCATCAAAATCACCCCCTTTTAGAAAAAGAATCGAAATTCTCTCTTCATCGTATGAATCTAAGCTTACTGCCTGGTATCGAGTGGGAAACTTTGTTGATTCATATATTTTAGACTCTCCATCTATTGTGTACCTATGGATAAATTTTGAAGTGGAGAAGCATACAAAAATCCCTCTATGGTTGATGCAAATATCAGTCGGACAGTCAGGTAAGCTTACTTCCCGAATCAGACGAAACAGTTTATCAAACAACTTTAGTTTTCTGTTTGAATGATCGGCTAACAAAACACGTCCATCAAAAAGCTGTTGCAATGCAAGAACATCGCATGGGTAAGGGTCAGTAGTTGTCCGAATTGGATACTTTGTTTCTTGGAAGCATTCCCTTATTATAAGAGGACGTTTTACATTGATTGCTTGGTGTACCGTTTGAATCTCTTGAATGTTGCGTTGTGTGTCATCAGTCTGTGTGCCTTTATCGGAATAGGAAGAGTTGGCAGAGCTGCAACACGCATTCTTTTTGTCAGATGTATCGACAAAATCTTCATTTACAACGTCATCGCTGCTGAATTCAATCGCTGGATCTTCAACACCAATAGGATTCTCAGTTCTACAATGCAATATAGTTGACTTTTCAAGGCATTCAAGTTCTGAAACCAAATCATCTACCCTTTTATCAACGTGTTTCGAAACCATTACTCTTTCAGCTATTGAACCATGTTGTGACATGATGCTGGCCATGTTTTGAAGTTCATTTAGCTCACCTTCAATCCGTTTGCACTGCGTTGTGGTCTCTGAAATCGTGTGTATCTCAGAGTTTGATGATAATCTCAACTTATCTTGCAAGTCAGAATTTATCATCTCAATCCGCTCTATTGTTTTCGATTTTACTTCACTGTTTTCGATGTCAGCTGTTTCTTTTCCCACCAATTTACAAAGAGTATTACATTCCGATCGTAGCTTACAATTCATTGCTTTCATCTGAAGAGAAGCAATTTTTTTCAAATCAAAGCCATTAACATCCATGCTGTTTTCAGACCCTAATTTCTTAACCTCGCCACACTGTCGATGCCCTTCTGTGATACAGGTGACACATATAAAGCAACTATGGTCTACACATTCGTGTGTAACTTCTTCATATGTGTGGACGCTACATTTCCTTAATTCTTTTATTGCCCAAAATGGCGCAATGTCTTCAGGAAAATCCTGATCCTTCAATACAACATGGTTCCTAGTAACTTTATACTTGTAGTGATCTCGACAGCAAGTTTTGCAAAGATATTCACAACAGGGAATGCAAAAGCCTATTGCAATTTCGTCACGGTTGTCAAATTTGCACGGATTGCAAAAGTGAGAATGTTTTAAAAAACTCGATTTCTCAAACATATTTATGATGTTTGATATCTTTTTATCATTGAGTCCACCTGTCGCCATTTTAAACTTAGCAGAATACTACGCCCGGTGTGACTTTAACTTCAGATCAAATTGTTTAGTTTATAAACTATTGTCCTTATAGTGATCTGCACGTTCTAAGTGCATATGAGCGAAATGAGCACTTGTGTCTTCACATTTGACCTGGAAATATACGTTAAAATTCTTGTCAGTCTTGAATATAAGTTGAATATCGTGTAATTTTTACATTATTCCTATTCTAAAGCAAATAAATACATTGTTGTGCTTTGGAAAACGCTATTTAGAATTCACGGTATAACAGATAAAAAATATGTATGGATTTTAAGTGATCCTCAGCTGAGTATTTCTATACGAGTTCTGAATTGAAAATGAAGCAATCAAACAAACTGTATACTAGTTGAGCAATAATATAAATTACTCACCGTCAAGTCCAAATCTTGTTTTGATATCTGAAATGAGAAAAACGAATCCAGTGTTTTTGTGTATTACATAAAGGTTGCCACTTGTTTTGTTTCTTCAATACAGATAGCGTTTGCCAAATACGTCAGATGCGATAGATGATGGCTGTATAATAAAAGCGTGTAAAGATAAAATATCAAGTACATGAGTAAGATGAAGTGATGTATAAACAATGGCTGGGTAGTTTACATTAAAGAATTTGGAGCGCCTGAAATACTATAAAGACTGAGAGTATGTTCTTACACACTGTCACAATAAGTGATTAAGAGACGCAGTCGCATCAAACTATTTGCTTTTAGTACAAATTCTTAATATTTAACCATCACAAAGTAGTTCAATCCTTCAGTGTAGTTGAGTTTTAGATTACTTTTACTCTGCAGCACTGCTTGAACATTACCGACAAAGATGTCTTTACTTTCTTGTAAATAAACAGAAAAAAATGCGTTTCTATAAAATCAATTCAAGAAATTAACAATATTGAATACCGTGTATGGTTTATCAGAAAACATTCCAGGTAGAAGGGTTTTATATTTTTAAAACATGCCTGGTCTGGTTTGTGATTAAAAGGTTTGTTAATAGTGTTATGTTAGAGTTTCTCCCCTTTGACTTCAATATGTTTCATTATTTGTACTCCAGATCAATTTAGTTCCAATTCACAGTCTAATACTAGCAAGCATCAGTTTAAGTCTCAAATCCACTTCAAAGATCAGAATAAAACCCGTTTAAAAGTTAAACCGCTTATTTAACAAATGGTGAGCTGTGTCAACACACAGAGTTTATGTCAAAGGTTTTCAAATATAGTTTACAATAATGTGTTATTATCTAATTGAAATAATGAAGACAGATGTGATAAAAAGTTAGCAAATAAAATGTTCATTACCTCAATTCAGCGCTTCTTCCCGAGTATCTGATTTTGAGAACATGGCTGAAGTAGAAGGATTTATATCATACTGAAAAAGAAGACATGCAATAGATAAAATAAAATAAAACATAAAGAAGGGGACCATGACAAAACTGACCATTTAATAATTAACAGACTTTTAAGATGTAAATTATTTTAATAATCAGAATTTCTCCTACAACTCAATTCGATGAAACATCAACATACAAACAACATATTGGTATAAGCCGTCGGGACACCAACCGACCGCTTTATTTTGTTTATACATACATCAAGTTCAACATGAGACCGTTTGAAACCTTAAGCATAAGTATGATGTAAACATAATAAAACAGTATTATTTTTGTTAACAATACATTTTAGTACCAAATAAACTTCTTGTCTTACCGTATCCGGTATGAAAGAAGTATATTTCTATTGTGGAGTAATTTTAGAATCAAAGACATTCAAGCATAACATGTTTCCTGAATATAACAAGTTAAAGAGACTCGCTCATGTTTTGGTACCAAAAGATATTTTTCCTGGTTATCTTACTGAAAACACTTATATCATAATTAGTTTACTCTTCGATTCCGAAATTGCAGAAAGCAATCCAATAATACGATCATTATAAATTAATCCGGAGCGAACCAAAGCTGGTACAGACAAGATAAAAATAGAAAAACCGATGACTCAATCATTCGGCCACACTGGGACACATAAATAACTTGCTGGATATTTCAACCTTTATGAAATACATTGAAAGCATCACGTTATAAAGGCTATCAAACAATCACACTACAGCCTTTTGATGCAACGGCTTAGGAAAAGGGATTTCAGCTGTCAGCATCTTAGTTCTAACACTCCTGACAGTCTGTCATACTTTAACAGTAAAAAGTGCTTTTACAAACCATGAACGAGTCCCTTTAAATAGTTGAAGTTGTGAAGTGTTGAACCTTTACTTTAAAATCTTATGAATTTAAGCTGCACATATTTGATTAAATCAAGATAAAAACAACACTCATATTTCCATTTAGTCATCAGTTACCTATTAAGCGGTTTAAGTACATGTCCTTGCTAGCATAAAAGCATTCACACCAAGTGAGTTATTTTAGTTTTGGTAGCCGAGCTCTGCCCTGTTAATGTCTTTAAAGATGCACTCTTACTCCCAAAAAAGATTTACCAAAAATAATACAATTGTTCAAATATACCAAAAGAATAAGTGTCAAAAACAATTGTTCTTATGAAGGATACAAAGTTTAATTTAAAAGAAAGGTGCAGAACACACGGTATTTCTTCCTTATGGGACGCTAGTAATTCGCAGTAAATCTTTTAGCATTCACCAATCATTTAATATTTTTGCGTTTTCAGCTATTAAATACACGGTTACAATCTTGTAATCAGTTATCAATATTTTCCATTAATTAATTATTTGATAAATAGTTCAAGGTTTATCACTTAAAATGTATGTTTGTTATACATGTGTATGTATTGATTTTGAATAAGAATGCCACTTTAAAGATTAAGTGAAGCAAACATAATTAATAATTATTAGTTAGTCTTTAAAGTTACTGGAAGAAAATGTTCAACACATTTAGATCTGGCCTGCTGTATCGCCCGATAAAATACTCCACTCTATATAGCGACATCAATTGTTGTTAAGGCTTAAAAAAAATGTTTGGTTAGGGTTACATCCTTTTCAAAAATAGGTAGGGTAGGTAGGCTTTTTTTATTATTATTTTTTTATTAGGCTTTATATAAGAATGTCATTTTCATCATTGGAGAATGGTGTTAAAGTTATCTTCTATATAAGCAATTAAGGTTTTAAACTACATATTGAAAAGCAAAATAAAAAGTTTTTTTTCTTTTTTTTTTCTTTTTTTTTTGTTTTTCATTTTTTTTTCTAACTGACTATAAAAACGTTAGGGTCGGCGCCTATTCCGTAGGTAGGGTCGGGTAACCCGAACCAAATGTATTTTTTTTAGGCCTAACCTATCTGATATCTAGGACACAATGTCAAATCCGTAAATGTACATGTTAGCATGTGACTCTGTGCACAACAAACATGATAAATGAGTTAAACATGTTTTACTATCAGATATATCTCTGCGATATGGTCAAGTGACATTTTTACGAGATGTCTTTCTGATCATATGTCTGAGTTGACAGTTTAATTGTGAACATATGTGTTTGTAAGTGGATTGAACATCAGGAAGTTTAGAATAATCTGATAATTATACAGCATTTAAACCAATGGCATTTGAAAGGATGGGCAAACCCTGATATGTAGCAATCTAAATATAATAAAACAATGATAAAGATAAGCTTACCGCAATTTAAACTGAAATAAATCCAATATTCATTACATTTGACACGTTTACTTTGCTTGATTCATTTGGATACATTCGGATTTTATCGCTGGATTCATTATGAGCATTCGGAACTCCTCGGCCATTTTTTTCAAAAACAACCTCGGATATATTTGGACGGTTTACATACTCAAAAAGAGGCACGTTTAAGTCCGCTGCAAGTAGATCGCGTAGTTATTTAATTTAGCAGTTAAACTTTATGTCTTAACTCTTGGGAATCTTAATTATGTTTGCAATAATACACTTCACTATCAACCAATTTAAACTTATATCAATAAATGCAACCCTAAAACACTAAAGTGAATTAACGATATAATTCAAAAAAATACGAACTACTTTAACTGATGTACCGGCATACATCCGAGATTGTTTTTGAAAAAAATGGCCGAGGAGTTCCGAATGGCATTATGAGTCACCACAATGTTCTAATTGCAGGCTACTTTCTGAAACAGTGTGTCTATAAATAGCTCTTGCGGAAAATGATGCTTTCACTTGGTAGATAAAAGACTGGATTTTGAGAAATTCACTGATGCATTTCTTCCGATTTGAACATGTAAATCAACATGTTTTTCCCATGTCTTAGTTTTTTTCTGTAAAATTACATGGAGCAAAACTACTAAAAGAAAGAATATGTAAACTTATCCATGCCATTTTACCTTCCAACATCAGAACGAGGGTCGTTAAATAATTAAATGCACCTTCCATAATTTCTTTCAACACCTATGTTATGCGTTAATTGTCTTTCTTCCACCTTTCCTGAAAAGTGTATGAATTGAACCTATGCCAATAAATTGAATTTAAGGGACTTAAAATTAGTGTATTTTTGGTTAAAGCGAACGGCCCAGTAGTGTCATTGTAATGTTGAAGCTGTCAATTTCCATTATCTAAAATATATATAAAAACTATTGAAAAATTAAACATTTAAGTTTTGGAATAAGAAAAAAAGATAATTTATTTGCTGTGGGGCTATGCACGAATAGTTCGCAGTATGCTTTTCTATACCCTTAAAAGGGGACCATACATCACTTTCGCCAGTGGCGTAGCTACACATAGGCCTTGTAGGCCTGGGCCTACGACATTTTTTTAAAAATGACAAAATTTAAATAACCCAAAAATGCAATAAAAAATAAAAGCTACTCAAACACTTTGAACAACTCTTTGAAAAGTTTGTTTTATTTTAACCAAAGTTTGGTGTTTATTTGATTTTTATTGTAATCATTGCAAAAGTAATTAAATGTGTGTATTGCACATATAAAAGTCCCAAAACTCACAGAGAACCATCGGGCCTACAAGTTTTTAGGCCTAGCTACGCCCCTATCTATTACTCCAAGAGTTTCGGAATGTATGGATGAATATATATAATTCATATGTTTCCGATTCGGATGGAAAACCCCCAGACACGATTGCAATTGCGAAAGCGCGTTGTTGCCCGTAACTCATATTGTATGGGAGTGGAATATTGATTTTGCGGCACTGGTCACATGACCGGAAACATGTCCGGTATGAAAGAACTATATTTTATTATAACATAAACATCGGTATATTTTCAGAATTATAGCCAAGGTTGCGTTATATAATAAACGACTATTGTCAAACCGTAAAACCCACCAATTTACTAATGATATTTCCCTAAAAAATGTATATACATCCCAACGGGACTTATTAAATGACAGCTATCTGAGAAATAATTGTTTCCGAGGAAATTTGAGAATTTTGATTTGTTTTAGGCATTTTCAAAATCCCAAAGGTGTGCTTTAACGAAATCGTTTTGGCATTTCAATGTAGCTTTTCAGTTCTAGGTAATTGTTTTTGTCATCTTATAGCATTTTTATTGATCTAATAACCATTTAAGCCAATGAGCGTTTATTCATTTTAAAAGTAGAAGAGATTCCTTAGATCAGAATTATTTAGATGGCGGAGTGATACGTAAAATGGACTCGCTCATGGTTTGGAAAATGCACTTAATTCGAAAAATAATAATTGTATTATGAACTTATGTGTGGCAAATCATTAGGAGTGTTAAAACTAATATACTGATAGCTGGAACCCTTAAACGAATGCTGATATTTTCTCAAATATTAAATTTGAAGACCACAATTAAATGTTGTTGTTTTTCCGCAATATCAATATCAAAGATTAGAGTAATCATGAAGTTAGTTTTTTTCAGATTCATTAACCCATTTAGGTCCAAAAAGAGCGTGTCCCTTTAAGAACGTACAATATAGGTTGATGCATTTTTTTTAAATTTTAAATCATTATCATGTTTAACTCATTTGATGTTAAGGATTAAAACAGAAAGGCATATGATTTAGAAATAAGATGCCAAAATCTGCGCTAGTCCCTTAAAGCCAGATTCAGGGGCAATCTCAACATTTTCCTTTTTCACGAGTAAAAACCAAAAATGACAGTTTATATCTTGAACGATTCTTTGCTCGTGGCCAAGCGGCGAAGACACTTTCCCGATATACTTTCTCAATTGGTATGAGGATTTTTTACCTCTGATTTACCCAGCCCTGTCGTTTTGGCCACTTCGAAATTAATTGTGTACGGAGCCATTATTAATATTCCGACAAGAACTTTCAGCTTCTTACGTATAAAGTACTTTATAAAAGAAATAGAAACGATGCAATAGATTCAGTTTAAAGGTTTTTTCCTTCTATTGTGTTTATTCAATCAAGCGACACTCTTATTCAAAATCATTAAATACACATGTATTACAAACATAAATTTTGAGTGATAAACCTTAAACGACTTACTAAACAATGCACTTTTGGAAATTATAAATTACAAATAACAAGATTTTGACTATGTATTTACTAGCTGAACATGCAATAATATTTAATGATTGGTGAATGCTAAAAGATTTACTCTGATCTACTATCATTTCATATGGTAGAAATACCGTGTTTTCTGCACCTTTCTTTCAAATTAAACTCGGTATCCCTCATAAGAACCATTGCTTTTGACATTTATTCATCCTTTTTGGTATATTAACACAATTATATTAATTGTGGTAATTCTGTTTGGGAGTAAGAGTGCATCTTTACCGAACTTGTCAAATATTCTTACTCACTCATACTCACGTATATGGACATAATACATTGATAAGTTTCTGCCAAACAAAATGTAATATTAAATTTATGGAAATAATGAACAAGACAGTTTAACTGTTCCGAAAAATGATAACATAGAAAACATGGTACACATGTGTTGTCGTCTGCGAAAATGAGTCTTATGGAGACATTCACATTATCATCCAAAATCAAAGTTATAAACGATTGGGTAATAAAATACATTTTTAACAAATGTAAAGATTAAAGGAGAGATAGTTGTCAAAACAAATATCAAAATGGCCCTGATAACCTGCATGTATGGAACAAAGATTAGATATAAGTTTTCGTAAAAAAAACAAAAAAAAACACACAAAATGAATAAACAACAAAATTAGTTCTGAAACGAAGCAATTATAACCACACACCACCATCTAATATAAAACACCAATGACTCCTGCATTTCGAAAGCCAAAACATATATTGCAATACAATAGCAATAGGGAACAAGTGCACCGCAACAAAGAGAAAACTATATACAAACGGCTTACAACTTTTTTTCTTTGGAGTCAGATGAACCCACCTTTAAGCCAATATGATATTTCAATAGCCTTAGATTGGTTGGAAAATATTTTTCCTTAAAATATTACTCAGTAGAAGACAGTTTCTATTTTTAAGAACAGTTAAAAGGGAAAGTTAAATTGAACAGTAACAAAACATTAAAAGTTTCAAATGTTTTTTTTTTCTTTTTTCCATTAACCCTTTCTATACACGAAATTTGGTCACACAATATGTCAACCAAAACTTAAAATATCAGTTTCAACCATTTTTCTGTTTATAGTAACAGTGACTTTGACACAAGTGGCCCAAAACGAAATCTGATATACAGTGTCCATAAACTCTTTCTATAGACCAAGTTTGGTCACAATATGTCAACCCAAACTTAATATTTTAGTTTAATAGGTGAGATTTCCGCCGCCCTCTCATTCGCCAAACAAACCGCAATCCCATGAACGGTCTCCATAAACTCTTCCTATAAATCAAGTTTGGTAAACAATTGTCAACACTAACTAATGTTATTTAGTTTCGTAGGTGAGTTTAAAGCTTTCACTATGTCAAAACCTTGTTAATAAAACTTCTCCATACGACAATACAATGTAGTCAGAATACTTTTTTATTATCACCATGGAAAAATATATTGCTTTTTTCACATAGCGATTACGTTTAAACCGATGCGTTCAAGTGCATTCACGAGATTCCTTGCAGTATTTTACTTTAAGTAGAAAACATGGACACTATCATCATTACGACAAGATACTATCAACCTATCTTGACATTCATCCATCACGACAGCTACTGGCTCTCTGATGTATTCAATCAGTACACGACTTTTACGATAGTCATGTGACGATATTTGATGCACGTTGTTAGAGTATTCACCGCAAACATACACATTACCCTCGCTGTCTAAACACATCCCTCTAGCCTTCTGCAAACACTGATAGCCGTGCGACTTGTAGTACCATTCGCGTTCATCCGAATATGCATTTTCAATATCATGTGAGTAACAAGATACTCTTTCATCTTCAGCTAAAATAAACGATGATGTAGAAATATTACATATTCTCTTCGCATCCTCAATGTAAGCAAACTCGTCATAACCGTTAGGGAAGGTTCTCCCTGCATCGATAGCGCTTCCATCGCGAACCTCTATTACTACATCATCTGCCTCAGAATCATCAAAGAAACCTTTTTTGAGAAAAAGAATTAAAATCCTCTCTTCGTCAAATGAACTTAAGCTCACTGCCTGGAATCGTGTAGGAAATTTTGTGGATTCCAATATTTCAGATTGGCCATCTATTGTATAGCTATGGACATATTTTGAAGTAGAGAAGCAAACGAAAATCCCTCTTTGGTTGATGCAGATATCAGTCGGACTGTCAGATAAGCTTAGATCGTTAATCAAACCTAAGTGTTTATCCAACAACTTCAGTTTTCTGTTTGAATGATCGGCTAACAAAAAACGTCCATCAGAAAGCTGTTGCAATGCAAGAACATGGCATGGGTACAGGTCAGTATGCGTTCGAATTGGATAGCTTGTGTCATGGAAGCATTCTGTTATGATATAAGGACGTTTTGTATTGCTTGCTTGGTGTACCTTTTGATTCCTTTGGATGTTGCATTGTGTGTCGTCAGTCTGTGTTCCTTGGTCAGAATGGGAATAGTTGTCTGAGCTGCAACCCGTATTCTTTTTGTCAGAATTCTGAAGTAAATCTTCATTCATAACGTCATCGCTGCTGGTTTCAATCGTTGGGTCTTCTGCACCAACAGGATTAGCACTTGTAAAATTCAATATAGTTGCATTTTCAAGGCATTCAAGTTTTGAGGCCACATCGCCTACCTTTTTACCAACGTATTTTGAAACTACTTCTCTTTCAGCTGTTGAGCCATGTTCTGACATTATGCTAGCTAAGTTCTTTAGCTCATTTAGCTCACATTCAATCAGTTTTTGCTGAGCTGAGGCGTCTGAAATTGTGTGTATATCAGAGTTAGAGGATAATTTTAAGTTTTTTTCCAAGTCAGAATTTATCTTCTCAATCCGTGCTATTGTTTTTGATGTTAATTCTCTGTTTTATATGTCAGCTGTTCTTTTTTCCACAAGTTGATTAAGAATGTTACATTCTGATCGCAGCTTACAATTCATTGCCTTTATCTGAAGTGAATCAATGTTTTTTAAATCAGATTCATTAGCATCCTTGCCGTTTTCCGACTCTAATTTCTTAACTTCGCCACACTGACGATGCTCTTCTTTGATACAGATGGCACATATCAAGCAACTATGATCAACACATTCGTGTGAAACGTCTTCATTTGTGTGGACGCTGCATTTCATTAATTTTCTGATCGCCAAAAATGGCGCAATGTCTACAGGAAGGTCCTGATCCTTCAATATAACATGGTACATTGTAACTTTGTGCTTGTAATGCTCTCGGCAGCAGGTTTTGCAAAGATATTCACAACAGGCAATGCATAAGCCTCTTGCAATTTCTTCTCTGTGGTCATGTTTACATGGACCGCACAATTTTATTGTCGAATCCGGACCCTCGAATACCTTCAAGTCGTTTGATATGTCTGTATCATCGAGTCCACCTGTCGCCATTTGGCTCTTTGCAAAAAGCTACGACTAGTTAATGATTTTAATGCAGATAAAATCGTTTAGCTTATAAATCATTGGCCTTTTTCATTCTGTATGTTCTTAGTTCTACAAAATATTAGCAAAGAGCACCCCATATTGGAATTAGCACATGTGTCTTTGCATTTTACCTGGAATGATAAGTAAAAGGTTCTTGTCAGCATTTTATATGATTTGAAAATATCTTAACGGTACTGACTTGCCATTCTCAAGCAAATAATATAACATTATTATGCTTATTATGCTATTTAAAACGCTATGCGGTATTTAGTGTGTAACAGATGGTGTAACGTATTCGACACAAACAAGAAACAATTTGAACGGATTTTAAGTAATTCGTAGTCGAGTAGTTCTATACGAGTTCTAAATTGAAAATGAAACGGATTGTAATCTAGTTTATCAATAATACTAACTACTCACCGCCAGGTCTAAAATCTGTTTTGATATCTGAAATGAGAACCAAAACATCCAGTTGCCTTGTGTATAACAATCAAGGTTGCCACTTGTTACGTGTAAATACATCTCATCGGCCAAATGCAAATAAAGATAACGTTAACCAAATACAAGAAGCGTGATAAGAAGCGGTCGATAATGGCTGTTTAAAAAATGCAAGTAAAGTAAATAGAACAAGCGCCGATTCAAATTAAATACATTGCTTGATTCGTAACGGGTCAAAAGAGCAGGGAGCATAGCTCAAAAATTATTAAAGCCAGAGTTAAATAACTTGCTTAACATGTTCGTTTGTCTCTAGCAACATGTTTAAACAGTTATAGTTTAATATCCTGAACAGTATTTGAACTATAGTGAATGTTAAAGTATTTGCACGACAACGATATCAAGGCTTCAGCAAAAAACACAACGAACTACGGGTTATTTCTTATCTTACACTAACATTCTACGTATAAGGATTGTTTAATTTAAAAAAAAACACACTCCTGTTTTGGCTTGTTATCAAGGGTTTGTTTACATGGATGTGTTATATGGATTTATATCTTACTAAAAAGAAGAGATACAATAGATAAAAAAATATAAAAAAATGAAGAAAGGGGAAAATACCAATTAATGACAAAACTGACCATTTAGGAATTAACAGACTACTACGGTGTAAATTAGTTCAATAATCACAATATTCACTTGAACTGAAATGAGAGCCAATCACATTATTATTCGAGGATTTCTTAATAATTTGAAAACTATTTGAACAGAAGACTATTTCTTTTAAAGATTAATTTTAGATCAAAGACATACAAAATGTTTTCTGAATGTAACATGTTAAATAATTGAAGTTTTGAACATCATAATTATTTATATCAAAATCACTTTAGCTGAATATATTAAATAATTAAGAAAGCCTCACATAAAAACACCCCGCCAAATTTACATTTAGTCATTAATTACGTATTAAGCGGTTCTAGCAAACTTCCTGGCTAGCATTAAAACATTCATGAATACTAAGTCAGTTAATTTTCTTTTTTCTTAACTTAACAATAGTTTTGGAAGCCGAGCTCTGTCCAGTTTATTAAGCAAAGCAACAATAATAAATAACTATTAGTAAGACTTTGAAATTAACTCTATCAAGCCAAATTAAATGTGGTAACTCATCTTATTTCTTTGATATTGGCAAATCTGTAAATGTACAGGTTCGGCTGTGACTTTTTCTTCCGCAAACATATTAAATAAGATAAATAGTTAAATAAAAAAGATATAATGAGATATTTCTCCGGCTTGTCTAAACCATATGCCATTTGACATGTGTGTAAGATGTTTGAGTTAATTGTAAAAAAGTCTATGGTATTGGAATAATCATAACATGGCAAGGCAAAATCTGATTATTATAAAACATTTGAACAATGTCTTGGAATGGGCAAACTTAATAAATAGCATTCAAAACGTAATAAGACAATGATATACATAAGCCTTACCACAATGATTACTCCAATTATTTAACAATATTTAAAGTTGACTCTTAACTTCGTCAAACAGCTACTTCCTGGAAAATTCAGATACCTTTGGATTTTAATGATGCCTCACATTATGATTCACCTTAAGCTCGTTTTCAAAAAACAGTGTGTTTATAAATGGCACTTGCGAAAATGCCATAGCTTACTGAATAACTGCGTTGATATATGATGCATTTTGGTTCATTTTCGATTTGGGCATATAAATCAACTTGTTCAACAAATCAATATGTCCTGTTTTAGTGCTATAGTTTTTGTATACATTAAGAAAAATCCTAATATTTAATCAACGTTATACACAGCGTAGCAGCAGACGGCAATGCATCTTTATAAACTCATTAACAATCAATTGTATAAATTTTGTCGGTCAAAACGCCCAAAATGCCAGGGGAAAACGGCAGATTACAAACAAAATATTTGCGAATTGTTTTGCTCGTTTTTTTTGTAGATTTTTTGTTTGTTTTTTGTTTCAAAGAATTATACAAGCCGAATTTTAACGCAAGACATCAAAGACGTTGGTAAAGAGGTTTAGATGCGAATCTATATTTTAGTCATGATCCAATGAAGGTAAACATGGGTTTAAACGTTCCAATAAGTGATTTAAGTAAGCATCACTTTATGAAAAATGTTCCATCCTATAAGGTCGATATCAGGTGCGTACTTGCCTATGTCTGCATATTTCAGTATCTTAGCATAGCGCTGTTATAGAAGCCAGTTTATATGATAATGAGGAGAGTAACAATACATATGCATATGATAATGACAAACTTGAGTTGTCTGTTCGCTAAGAGCGCCATACTGGTACCCCGTGAATCTTATTGTTAAAGGGACTAGATACCAGATGGTCCCCAAATCGGCAAGTATCTCTCCCCCCCCCCCCCCCCACACACACACAGACAAGCATAGACTTGTCATTTCGAGATAGTATTAGGCCGATAATACATCAATTCCCATAATTAAAAAAAGTTTGTCGCTGTATCAGTTTACCCGTTTAAAAATAGCGCATAATGGTTTCCCAGTTTCTAGTGTGTATATTTAGCATGTGAAAGTCGTGATTAGTACAGATACATAAAGACATATACCGACTCTATTTTTAAATTAACTGGTATTTACGTGGTAGACGAACCCATAAAACTTCGAATTGGAAAAATTCACAAAATCTGCGAAAGATGCATGTCGTTAGAGGTGTGATACACCAGCAAGTTAGATTCAATACGTTGTGCAGAACGATATCAATTTTAAGTGAGTTTTTGACAATTTCATTTTTCTCTTTCAATTGTATCATCTGGTGTCTAGTCCCTTTAAACATACAACAGGTATACCCTTAAAGCGTCAATATGTAGCGATTTTCAAAAAACGGTGCTTTGATATGACAAAGGTAAAATAACCACTGCGTAACATTGTAAAAGAAGCGAATTATTGTTTTGATTTTGTGTCTGATTAACAATTCTCTATAAAACATGTTTTATGAGGGTTTCATCCATGTAGGGACATTGATATGGTTTCTTTACAACATAGATTAAAAAATAAAAAATAAAAAGTTATAACCACGTATTCACTTTTCTTACAATCTACGTTATTCGTAGACCTCTGTCCATTGGAAATTGTTAAAGATGCACTCTTACTCCCAAATAAGATTTACCATAATTAATACAATTGTTCAAATATACCAAAACTGATGAATAGTGTCAAACACAATGGTTCTTATGAACGCTACCGAGTTTAATTTGAAAGAAATTTAAAGGTGCAGAAAACAAGGTATTTCTACCTTATGAGATGATAGTAGATAATAGTTAATCTTTTAGCACTCACCAATCATTTAATATATTTGCATTTTCAGCTATTAAATAAACAGTAACAATCTTGCTATCAGTATTTGATATTTCCATACATGCATTATTTAGTAAGAAGTTAAAGGTTTATCACTCAAAATCTATGCTTGTTATACATGTGTTTGTATTGATTTTGAATAAGAGTGTCACTTCAACATGTAAGGAATAAAAACACGATGTTTTTCTTTGAAAAACAACATACAAAACTTCACAATGTAACTGCATTTATGTTTCTCTTTTTGCCATGTATCTACATTTCAAGATGCATTTCATCCCTTTTAGGCTTTATTATTTTCCAAAGTATGGCCCGGACAAGCTCCCATTTTCGAAAATAAATCAGGTAAAGGGGAGATAACTGAAACTATATGCAGGTAGGATTGTGTTTTTTTATGCAAAGCCCTTCCTCGTATGGCTATATGTCTATAGTTTCAAGTTTTATTTCAATCCGTTAATTATTTTTCAAGATATGGCACGGACAAGAACCCTTTTCCGAAAAAATATTTGGTAAAGGGGAGATACCTAAAGAACTATGTTGGCCATAATAGTTCTGGTGCATTACACTTCGTCTCATCGCCATCTATTTATATGTCAAGGTTCATTTAAACCCATTGAATACTTTTCAAGATATGGCCCGGACAACTACTAATTATGAAAAAAAATGTTAATTGAGACATAACTAAATAACTACACATGATAGCATCATGGTTGCACTTCCTGTCATTGCCATATACATGTATCTATATTTCAAGTTGTATTTCAATCCAATCAGTCGTTATTTCGGACGAGGGTGTAACGTAGGAACGGATCCAAAGACCGAGGGACGGACGGAGAATGCAGCGATTATACGCAACTTCCTTTGGAAACATAAACTATTCTATCACGAATATTTACTATTATGTCACTTTTTGGCATGATATTGCTAATTTCCAGGTCTGAATTATTTTCCAACTTGGATTAACCAGGCTGTGGGAAAACTTAAATGATCACAATGCTCATGCATGTTTTATTAAAACAATAACAATAACAAAGAACCAATTACGTTAATTTAGCCACACAATCACATGGGGCGTAGCTTCCTATAGGCCCCATTATCATAATCAGTTATCAGTACAAAATATACAACACACCAACCATCATTTGTGACGCAATTTGCGAAACTAAAGCCACAGGTGAGAATGTCACACGAGAAATCACTTTTTTCAGAAAGATTTTTTTAATGCGTGACAATGGTTTTAATTTTAATTTAATTTAACTAAGATACAAATCAAATAAAACCAATGTCCAGCTTAAATAGTCAGCATGTTGAAAAAATAGCAACAAGATGTATCAAGTTTAGCCTTTTTCGTCTGTAACCAAATTTCGCAGATTGCGTCACAAACAACAGGTTGAAGAAACAAAATAACCAAATGACAATACTTAATAATATCTTAACATACAAAATGCTTAGAAACAACAATTTATAATAGACTATTTCGTCTTAAACACTGCCTGTGTCACTGATACTTGGAAATACATACATATACAGTTTAAAAATGAAAAGCGTGGTTATACATGTACATATAAACCAAACATACTATGTGAATAATGCCGCTCAAATTTAGTTCAATTTTAATCCTAATTAAATACAAATATGCGTAGATATTGCCTGATATCGCTTACTCCTGAGGAAAAAAGTGTTTTGTGACTAAACAGCACTTGATATTCCGTTAAACATACTAGTATGCAAAATACAATGCGAATACCGGAACTGCCGGGATAAATTGAATCATCCTTCGATAAGATATTCCCACACCTAAACAAATATATCTTGAAACGTAATATATATTGATCTAGTCAAACGCAAAGATATACCCCTATTTTGTCAATAAACATGTCCACAATTACAAACAATTGTTTCATACTCTTGAATTTATAGTTGCAAACATGTATACATGTATAGGTGCTAACAAAATAAAACATCTTACTTTTTTATTCTATTCAAAAACTAGACATCAACATTGTCTATGTCCCTGTAAGCAAGTGTCAGACAACGGTTCCATAGAACAATCAGCTATTCAAAAGCGAACACATGTACACGGCCATCTTCACGACATGCAACAATCAGTCTATCTCCACGTTCATCCACCAGGATAGCTGCAGGTCTGTGGATATTCGAAATAAGAACACGATTGCTACGATAGTCATATGACGAAACTTGGTGCACGTTGTTCGATTCTTCTCCACACACATAAACATTTTCTTCGCTATCTACAAACATTCCGGTAGCCTTCTGCAAACATGTACGTACATGTGACCTGTAGAACCATGCCCTTCCATGAAGTACTTCGTCATCCGTATCAAGTACATACATTGATACTCTTTGATCTTCCGCTAAAAGAAAGGCTGATTTCGAGATCGTACAGATTCTCTTTGCCTTCTCAACATGTCCAAATTGAGCCTCGTCCGGAAAACTAAATGATACATCGATGGTGCTGCCAGCACGAACCTGTATAACGGGGTCATCAAAGCTGCTTTGCTGCATGAACATAACAAGAATTCTTTCATCATCAAATGAGTCTAAGCTTACAGCCTGGTAATGTGTAGCAAATTTTGCTGATTCCCGAATAATGACCTTGTAATCTATATTGTACCTGTGGATGAATCTAAGGGATGAGAAGCATACAAAAATCCCTCTCGAGTTGGTGCACATATCGGTTGGGCAGTCAGGAAGAATGATTTCATCAATACAACAAAATTGGCGATCAAACAACTTCAGTTTCCTGTTTGAATGGTCGGCTAACAACAACATATCATCACCAACAAAATTCATAGCGACGATATCACATTGATATTCATCAGTAGGACTCAATATATAATGGGTGTTTTTGGTGCCAATTTCTCTCATTATATATGGGCGTTGTAACTTCTCTTTTTTGATTTGCTCCTTTTGCTGAAAGTTGTCTCTTACCTTGACGATCATTGTTCCTTGAAATGCCTTCACCGTGTTGGAACACATCTTATTTTTGTCCGATTTACCAAGCACATGTCCGTTTAATACATCGTCGCTGCTGTTTTCAAGCATATGCTCATGAAATCCAATAGGCTTCTCAACTCTAAAGTGTATTTGTTCCATTTTTGAGACCACATCATCTACCTTTTTGCCAACATGTTTTGATACAATTGCCCTTTCTGCCTTTGAACCATGTTCAGCCATGATATTGGCCATGTTCTGAAGATCATTAAGCTCGTTTTCAATCAGTTTGCAATTAGATGCAGCCTCTGAAATCTTGGATAATTCGTAATCAGACGAAACCCACAGTTTCTTTTGCAAGTCGGCAATAATCTTCTCCATCTGTTTTATTATTTTGGATTTAAATTCTCTGTCTTCAATGTCAGTTGTTTCCTTTTCCGCCAAATAGCACAGGATAGCGCATTCTGATCGCAGCTTATAATTCATTGTCTTCATCTGAAGTGAAGAAATCTTCTTTAAATTAGAGCCATTAGTATCCTTGCTGTTTTTAGAACCTAATTTCTTAACTTCGCCACACTGTCGATGACTTTCTGTGATACAGGTGACACATATCAAGCAGTTATGATCAGCACATTCGTGTGTAACTTCTTCATCTGTATGGATGCTGCATCTCATAAGTTTTTTGATTGCTAAAAATGGAGATATGTCCTCTGGAAACTCCTGATCCGCCAACACAGCGTGATCCCGAGTCGCCTTGTGTTTATTGTGCTCCCTACAGCAACATTTACAGAGATATTCACAACAGGCAATACAGAATCCTCTAGCAATTTCAAGGGCATCATCAAATTTGCATGGGTCGCAATAGTTGTTTGGTTGCTTTAAAGGATTTGGTTCACAGACTTTTGATTTCTTTCGAGAATCATTCGCATGTGTTCTGGCAGTAGCCATTATTCGCACCCTGTTTATAACGGAGTTATTCTATTGAACCAGGATATGTTTGTTCAAGTGTTATGCTTTCTTTATAAAAACGATCTTCTTTTGGCTAAATCTTGTGTACTGTCAGTCTGCATGCTACGTCTTTATGAACTTGCTCTGAAAAGGAGATAATTTTTGATAATAATTTCATCAACAAACATTTTTAGCAGTGTTTAAAAAATATAGCTCTAAACTTTCAGATTCCCGACAATGTGTAATTATATTAAGATTAAGGACTTTTATATTTGAATACACTCATCAAAATTGCACGTGCATTATATAAATTGTATACGCGTGTAAGCCCTTATCGGGTATAAATGTGTTTTTTTTAACACAGAATCAAAGCAAACACTCGATAAAATTAATGTTAACGTGATCGTTGCAGAAAATGCCTGAAAAGTTCATGGCTTCAAACACAGAATTAAACTTTTTATAGACTTTTGAAACTTTTTTTATTACATCATCTATTACACACTGTGATCTAAAACGTCCCCTCCCTTGTCGAATAATTAAAAGTGTTAAAATATGTATTATCATGGCATGACTTTTACAACAATATAATAGTTTGATAATGAACTTCAAATTTTCTTTAATGGTATAAGGTAGGACTTGAAAATCGGTCCAAAACCGTAATCGATCACCGGGAAAAAAGGTTAAAGCTATTTCAAAATGCTTGCAACTTAGTGGTATGTTAAGGTTTGTCTTTGATGTTTACAAGTGTACTTAACATTGAATAAACATAAATTTAAAATTATATAGTTTTTTTGATAAAGAAGTAATATTTGAATTAAACGTTTGATTTCTTCATGATATTTTATATATTTAGAGAATAATGCCACATAGCGATATTTCAATCATCTATTTTCGCTGTATTTATTCTTAAACAATCGTTTTTCGACAATATTCGATCATCCTTTAATCACTAGTATAAGGTAATACATTTTTTTCTGAAATATGCTGGTAATTGTTTACCATTTTGCGATAAAAATAATTAGTGCATACTATGTAATAATACTAGTACGCTACAAAAGAAACCGTCAATTACCCCCACCGTCCCAGATACATTTTATACATTGCGAACTGCCATACGCATGATACTTTTGGAATGAGGTTATTTTTAAAGCATTTATAAAAATAAAATAATATACGGAAAATTTAAAATATAAATATTTTAATGACGTATACGTCGCTACAAAATAAATGCTGCCTTTAGTAATTGTTCTGACTTAAATAACAAGAAACGCCGAAATGCGACGAAACCAGTTTTCAATAATTGACTGAAGAGCTTCAGGCTTCGTTGTCTGATTCAGTTTCAACTGTTCTTTTTATTTTTTAGTAACAGTGACCTTGACCTTAGGGCCCCATATGCAATCCCATGCAAGTCCTCCATAGACACTTCCTACATACAAAGTTAGGTCACAATATGTCAATTAACTTAAGTTATTCTGTACCAATCGTCTTTTTTTTAGTAAGTGACCTTGACCTTGACCTAAGCGACTCAAACGCAATCACATAAAAGGTCCCTATAAACTCTTCCTATATACCAAGTTTGGTCGCAATATGTCAAACTAACTAACTAACGTTTGTCAGTACCAACCGTTCTTCTATTATTAGTGACATTGACCTTGACCTAAGAGGCCCTAAACGCAACCCTATGAAAGACCTCCATAAACTTTTCTTACACACAAATTTTAACACAAGATGTAGATTTTTAACCCAGCGATTTGAAAGCCAATTTGGCATTTAAAAAACCCAATGCCGAACGTATGAAAACGATATACACTACGTCATTGAACAATTGCGTAAACCATTTATTTGTATGCGTTTTAATATGCTTGACAACATTTTTTCATTGTATTTTCTATTATTTGAACAGAGGAATAAAGAAAATACGCAGCTTCTTTCGGCTCTGGAAAGTTATCATAGTGTTGATCGGAGATAGCTTACATAAATGTTAATTAACTTCGTAAAGTTTAATAATGATATTATCTGATTGCATTTTAGAGTATTGGAGTCATAAATGAAAAATGAAATCCCAACTTGCCCTTAAAGCTGCACTCTCACAGATTAACTGTTTTGACAACTTTTTTGTCTTGGAATTAGATTTTTTTTTTGCGTTAATATCCGCTAACCAGTGATGAAAGACTGCTGACAAAAGATCAGATCGCAGATTTTCATATTTCCATCCCAGATTTAATGTTTTATGGCTTAAACCGTTACTAACGTTTAATAAAAATGCATAAAACATCATTTTTGGGACGGAAATATGAAAAGCTGCGATCTGATCTTTTGTCAGAAGTCTTTTATCATTGGTTTGCAGATATTTACGCAAAAATTTGCTCGTTCCAAGACAAAAAATAAACAAGAGCACCGCGAAACGGAGCATTATACGCCCGAAGAAGATTCGGCTTGAGGTCCTTTTAATGTAGTGATGATTTGTATAAAGTTATTTGAAAATCGCTTTATTAGTTACCAAGTTATGGCCCGGACACGGAATTGCTAACGGACCAGTAACAAAGATGTGGCCCGGACACAGAATTGCTAATGCCCCCCCATGGTGATTCTAGTCTTTGAGGTATGGACCTGGAAATTGCGCGCGACACATCCTTTTAATGTAGTGATGATTTGTATAAAGTTATTTGAAAATCGCTTTATTAGTTACCAAGTTATGGCCCAGACACGGAATTGCTAACGGACGAGTTACAAAGATGTGGCCCGGACACAGAATTGCTAATGCCCCCCATTGGTGATTCTAGTCTTTGAGTTATGGCTTGGACATGGAACTGCTAACGTCCCCCCATGGTGATTCTAGACTTTGAGGTATGGACCTGGAAATTGCATGTGACACATCCTTTTAATGTAGTGATGATTTGTATAAAGTTATTTGAAAATCACTTTAATAGTAACAAAGATGTGGCCCAGACACAGAATTGCTAACGCCCCCCCATGGTTATTCTAGTCTTTGAGGTATGGACCTGGAAATTGTGCACGACGCATCCTTTTAATGTAATGATGCTTTGTATAAAGTTATTTGAAAATGACTTTATTAGTGACCAAGTTGTGGCCCGGACACGGATTTGCTAACGCACCCCCATGGTGATTCTAGTCTTTGAGGTATGGACCTGGAAATTGCGCGCGACACATCCTTTTAATGTAGTGATGATTTGTATAAAGTTATTTGAAATCGCTTTATTAGTTACCAAGTTATGGCCCGGAAACAGAATTGCGAATGCCCCCCATGGTGATTCTAGTCTTTGAGGTATGGACCTGGAAATTGCGCGCGACACATCATTTTAATGTAATGATGCTTTGTATAAAATTATTTGAAAATGACTTTATTAGTGATAAAGTTGTAACGCCCCCCCCCCCCACCCATGGTGATTCTAGTCTTTGAGGTATGGACCTGGAAATTGCGCGCGACACATCCTTTTAATGTAATGATGCTTTGTATAAAGTTATTTGAAAATGACTTTATTAGTGACAAAGTTGTGGCCCGGACACGGAATTGCTAACGCACCCCGATGGTGATTCTAGTCTTTGAGGTATGGACCTGGAAATTGCGCGCGACACATCCTTTTAATGTAGTGATGATTTGTATAAAGTTATTTGAAAATCGCTTTATTAGTTACCAAGTTATGGCCCGGACACGGAATTGCTAACGGATGGACAGACGGACAGACGGACGGACAGACAGACGGACAGACGATGGAGGCCATAACATAATACGAACCTTCGGGCGTATAAAAAGTTGTCAAAACGTTCAATCTGTGAGAGTGCAGCTTTAAATTTTAAACGGACATTAGTGCAGACGCAGACGCAGACAACAGGGTAATTAGTTAAGACCCCTTATTCTTCAAAAAGTCGAGCTATGTAGTATTTTAAAGGAGCCTCTGATTGTGACTGCTGGTTTTGACAGAAAGAACATTTCTTTTCCAAATACATAAAAGTACCCCATACAAGCCAAAATTATATACAAATTTACTAAAAGACTTTAAAGTACTCCGATATGATTATCCTAAATTACTATTTTGATGTTGAATACACGTTGTCTCTCTTAGTCTGTAATTTCCACTTTAAACAAGAGCTGTCACAGTATGTGACGAATGCCCCCAAATGTGACATTGACCTATGAACAAGGTCAGTACATGAAAAGTTGATCTTGCCCTTACGTGTCAAATACATATGGCAATATATTTAAAAATTGCCTCTGAACATAAAAAATACCACCCATACTTGACAGCCTACACTGTTATGTCCTTATATTCAGAATTCCCTTGTGAATAAACACTTAGTGTATCTTTCACCTTAGAGGTAGGGACACGGGTCTTGAACGTGACACGTCGGCTTGGTATGTGGAACACATGTGGCAAGTTATTTTAAAATCTGTGCATACAAAAAAAAGTTACAGACCGGACACGACAAACTATACTCTGTGTCCTTATATGCAGCATTCCATTGTGAATAAACACTAAGTGTGACCTTGAACTTAGAGGTAGGGACATGGGTCTTGCACGCGACACCTTGTCTTGGTATGTCAAACACATGTGGCAAGTCATTTTAAAATATGTTCATACAAGAGAAAGTTATAGCCCGGACACGACTACCTATACTCTATGTCCTTATATATGCAGCATTCCATTGTGAATAAACACTTAGTGTGACCTTGACCTTAGTATTCGGAACACGGGCCTTGCACGTGACACGTCGTCTTGGTATGTGGAACACATGTGGCAAGTTATTTTAAATTATGTCCATACAAGAGAAAGTTACAGCCCGGACACGACAACCTATACTCTATGTACTTATATATGCAACACTCCATTGTGAATAAACACTAAGTGTGACCTTGGCCCTAGAGGTAGGGACACGGGTCTTGCACGCGACACGTCGTCTTGGTATGTGGAACACATGTGCCAAGTTATATTAAAATCTGTCCATACAAGGGAAAGTTACAGAGCCGGACGGACGGACGGACAGACGGACGGACGGTGCGATTTTAATATGCCCACCTTCGGGGGCATAAAAACACTTAAAGCAAAGGAGATTAAAACAAAATACCAACTGCACTCTCTGAGTACAGGATGTCCTTCTTAGACTGTTATTATTCACTAAGCTACAAAAACAATTTTAAATGAAAATCAAGAGCCATTATTCAGTCATGCATGGGCAGCTCTGGCTAGTTTAAAGCTGCACTCTCACAGATTAACCGTTTTAACAACTTTTTTTAGTATTTGTCGTGAAATGAGCAAACTTTGCACAAATATCTGAAAAGCAGTGATAAGAGACTGTTGACAAACGATCAGATCGCGGTTTTTCATATTTCTGTTAGAAAATTAATGATTTATGGCTAAAAGCATTAGTATAAGGCTTTAATTAACAAGAGCTGTCACAGAGACAGCGCGCTCGACTATTCCGCCGCTTTTCGGTGTATGGATTGAAAAGTTTTGGTGAAACATGCATGGATCACTGTTAGATTAGACTTCAATGCAATACATGATGTGCTGAGATATTTAAATGAATTGAATTGGAAAATATTTGAGGTGGTACCAAACTTTAATGTAAATTCTAAGTCGAAAAACGGGTATAATTCTGTCAAAATGCTCGATACAGTGACCTCCTCCTGTGTACAGGTTGGGGGCACGATGGTGAACAAGTGTCAACGTTTCAAAGCCAGATGTCAATGGACTTTGAAAAAATTTGATGTGGTACGCAAACTTTAATATAAATTCTAAGTCGAAAAAGGGGCATCATTCTGTCAAAATGCTTGATACAGTGACCTCCTCCTATGTACAGGTTGGGGGCATGATGGTGAACAAGCGAGCAAAGTTTCAAAGCCAGATGTCAATGGACTTTGAAAATAATTGAGGTGGTACGCAAACTTTAACGTAAATTCTAAGTAGAAAAAGTGGCATAACTTTGTTAAAATGCTTGATAGAGTTACCTCCTCCTGTGTAAAGGTTAGCGGCATGATGGTGAACAAGCGTGCAAAGTTTCAAAGCCAGATGTCAATGGACATTGAAAATATTTGAGGTGGTACGCAAACTTAAAAATAAATTCTAAGTCAAAAAAGGGGCATAATTTTGTCAACATGCTTGATAGAGTTTCCTCCTCCTGTGTAAAGGTTGAGGGCATGATGGTGAACAAGTGTGCAAAGTTTCAAAGCCATATGCCAATGGACTTTGAAAATAATTGAGGTGGTACGCAAACTTTAACGTAAATTCTAAGTAGAAAAAGAGGCATAATTTTGTCAAAATGCTTGATAGAGTTACCTCCTTCTGTGTACAGGTTGGGGGCATGATGGTGAACAAGTGTGTAAAGTTTCAAAGCCATACGTCAATGGACATTGAAAATATTAGAGGTGGTACACAAACTTTAACATAAGTGGTTACGCCGACGCTTGGGTGAGTAGGATAGCTCTACGTATTCTTCGAATGGTCGAGCTAAAAATCATAAAACATCAATTTTTTGAAAATAAATATAAAATCATGCGGTCTGATTTTTTGTCAGCCGTCTTGAATCACTGGTTACCAATCATTTTCAAAAAAAAAACTTTATCAAAAAACAAGCAATAGATTTCTGATGCAAGGATGGCAGACACTGCACAATGGCATAAGCTCTTCTGGTGTTTGACATTTAAAAAATTTAAAACAAGAGCTGTCACAGTATGTGACGAATGCCCCCGAATGTAACATTGACCTACGAACAAGGTCAGTACATGAAAAGTTGATCTTGCCTTTACGTGTCAAATACATATGGCAAGTTATTTTAAATTGCCTCTGAACATAAAAAAATACCACCCATACTTGACAACCTACACTGTTATGTCCTTATATTCAGAATTCCCTTGTGAATAAACACTTAGTGTATCTTTCACCTAAGAGGTAGGGACATGGATCTTGCACACGACACATTGTCTTCGTATGTGGAACACATGTAGCAAGTGATTTTAAAATCTGTCCATACAAGGGAAAGTAACAGCCCTGACACGACAACCTATACTCTATGTCCTTATATGCAGCACTCCATTGTGAATAAACACTAAGTGTGACCTTGACCTTTGAGGTAGGGACACGGGTCTTGCACGCGACACGTCGTCTTGGTATGTGGAACACATGTGTCAAGTTTTTTTTTAAATTCTGTCCATACAAGGGAAAGTTACAGCCCGAACACGACAAACTATACTCTATGTCCTTATATGCAGCACTCCATTGTGAATAAACACTATGTGTGACCTTGACCTTTGAGGCAGGGACACGGGTCTTGCACACGACACGTCGTCTTGGTATGTGGAACACATGTGGCAAGTTATTTTAAAATCTGTTCATACAAGAGAAAGTTACAGCCCAGACACAACAACCTATACTCTATGTCCTTATATGCAGCACTCCATTGTAAATAAACACTAAGTGTGACCTTGACCTTTGAGGCAGGGACACGGGTCTTGCACGCGACACGTCGTCTTGGTATGAGGAACACATGTGGCAAGTTATTTTAAAATCTGTCCATACAAGAGAAAGTTACAGCCCGGACACGACAACCTATAATCTATGTCCTTATATGCAGCACTCCATTGTGAATAAACACTAAGTGTGACCTTGACCTTTGAGGTAGGGACACGGGTCTTGCAGGCCACACGTCGTCTTGGTATGTGGAACACATGTGGCAAGTTATTTTAAAATCTGTCCATACAAGGGAAAGTTACAGAGCCGGACGGACGGACGGACGGACGGACGGACGGTGCGATTTTAATATACCCACCTTCGGGGGCATAAAAATGTTGTATATAATGTAACATTTAGAATTGACCAGAAACATAGTTTATGACTCAATGTTACCCAGTTCCAAACTAATCTAAGATTTCATCAAGGCAAACATTATGATCAGGTTTCATGAAGGTTGGTCCAGATAGATTGCAAAAAATATAGCCTCTAGAGTGTCCATAAGGTTTTATTTTTAAGATTTGACCCAATAACCTTATTTTTGACCCCATATGACCTACTAGTTTCAAACTATTCCAAGTTTTCATTGAGGCTTTCTGATTTAGTTTCATGGAAATTAGAGCAGTTGTATTGCCTCTAGAGTATTCCCAAGATTTCTCTAAGATGTGACCTAGTGAACTAGTTTTTGACCCATATGACACACTTAAAACGCAGTCGATATATAACCCAATAAAACATTTTGACCATGTTTGAACTTAATCAGACCTATCACCACCATAAAATAGTTTCGAACAAGATTTTTGAAAGAATTGACCTTGTGACCTAATTTTCGACCGTATGTGACCCAGTTTCAAATAAGTCCAAGATTCCATCAAGGTAAACATTCTGATTAAGTTTTATGAATATTTGACCATGTATAATGCCTCTAGTATGTTCCAAAGATTTTTCTAAGATTTGACCTACTGACCTAGTTTTTGACCCCATATGATCCACTTTTTAAGTGGTCTATATTTCATCAAGGGGTACATCATGACCAATTTTGAACAAAACTTGACCAATAATTTCCATGATATGATTATTGACAAGATTTGACCTAGAGACCTAATTTTTGATCACATGTGACCCAGTTTTATTTACGACCAAGAGTTCATCAAGGAAAACATTGTGATTAAGTTTCATGAATATTTGACCATGTATAATGCCTCTAGTTTGTTCCAAAGATTTTTCTTAGATTTGACCAAGTGACCTAGCTTTTGATCCCATGTGACCCACTTTTTTTAGGTGATCCATTTTTCTTCAAGGGGTACATCATTGTCCAATTTTTAACATAATTGACAAATAATTACTATGATATGGTTCGGACAAATTTTTTCAAAGATTTGACCTAGTGACCTAATTTTCCATCATATGTGACCCAGTTTTATTTATGACCAAGAGTTCATGAAGAAAAACATTCTGATTATGTTTAATGAATATTTGAACATGTATAACGCCTCTAGTATGTTCCAAAGATTTTTCTAAGATTTGACCTAGTGACCTAGTTTTTGACCCCAAGTGACCTACTTTTAATAGTGGTCGAGATTTGATGAAGGGGAACATTCTGACCAAGTTTGATCCAGGGTAAACTGGGGGTAAACTGGGGGTAAACTGGGTATAGACGAGGAAATTGGCCATGATTTTTCCATCAAGGTGGCCGCGCAGTGCTGGGTAAAAGCGGTAGATTTGTCTTTGCAACAAAAATAGCTGGAAATGGCCTTACCTAGGGTCCCTGGGGTGGGAGGGCATTTGGCAGTGATTTAACCAGCAGTTTACCCGGGCTTGGCTGGACGAAAGTCCCCACTATCCCTCGGACCTGGAGGAGTCAAGGTTACAATTGACTGGTGCATATTTAATGTACTTTTGTTATGAAGTTTTCTTTGTGAGGTTAAATTTATTATTCAGAATCATAAGTTTTAAGAAATCAAATTTTCAGTATTGCTTCCTGAAATGAAATGTAATTTAATTGGAAAACCCAATAAAATAATTAGTCCCAAACACTACTGGATGCATATCTGCTAAAACAATTTACTTTAACAATTCATATTACATAAGCAATTTAAATTTGAATCAGCTAACTGCCTCATAATAATTCAACATGTACTCCAAGTGATATGAAATTCGGTAAAATTAAATTCCAAAATGTTTCAACGATAAATATAATAGTGGGGTGTAACCTCAAGGTTACTTCATATAATTTTCTCCAAACATAGCCTATAAAGCAAGCTACAGTTAAACATATGTATGAAAAAGGCGTAAAATACAAAATACTGACGTGTATGAAAATGCTAGTCGTATGGCAAATGCGCAAATTGAAGTTTTCCGGAACCTCCACTCGCGTGTAGAGAGGCAGCCAACACATCGATCGAGAGTAATGCGCCAAGTTTAAAGCAGTGGTTAGTTCCCTTGCTTTTGATGATGGCTATACCTTTTTAGACCATTTCACAGAGGATTCCGGTTTTGCATACATGTATACATTTTATCGATCAAAGCAAATTTTTTGGCGACTCTATTTCCTCAGGTTACGTCATTAGTCAAAATAATTGTACGTTGTCGGATTTTTTTTTACGATTTTTGATATGGCAAATCCTTCATGTTATAGGCATTAGAAGAATCCCGTATAACACGTGTATTATTTTAAACTAGTAAAGTCAAATAAGTACGTACATACATGATAAGTATACATGTTAGTAGTGATAATTTTGATACTGACGGTTGTGCAAGATTTTTACAATGGTTGTAACTTCCTGTTTCTTCTTCTATCCCGGCTTGCGCGTGTTTATATAGAAGTGGGTACGGGGCTCCCTTGAATAAAGACAGAACTATATTGTCTGCAGCAGCGACGGAACCTCGACTACGAACATTGGGGTGGCACTAATAAGGGAAGCCTTTCCATATTAATAAAATATCGGTGCTTAGGGACCATTCAGATTTCATTAATCGCGGTTTTCAGCACTGGTGTTTGCGGCCTACGATTCCATTCCCCACTTGCAGTGTATGCGCTGTAAGTCAAGAGGAATGCAACACGAGACAGTTTGCTTACATTAGCTAACGTGAGCGATAATGATATTAAGGTGGCATTATTTTGCAAAATACAAGAATCTTTATTTAAAGTCTGGTATATGCTGAAACGAAATATAAGCTCAATGATCTATTTTCAACGGTGGCATAGAGGTGACATGTGTATGTTTGTATTTATCTTGTGCGCACGAGATACTTAGTCGTGCGCACGAGATACTTAGTCGTTCGCACGAGATACATAAGTCGTTCGCACGAGATACTAAGTCGTGCGCACGGGATATGTACAGCATGTCAGCATGGATATCACCAATTAAAGGCCTAGTTTAATCTTTCTATAAGTGACCCCCCCTCCCCCCCCCCAAAAAAAGCAACAACAACAACAAAAAAACACACAAAAAAACAACAACAATAACAACAACAAAAAAACAAAAAAACAACAACGTGTATTTGAACACAACCTCTGTTTATTGATCTTAATATTATTGGCTTATTGTCTCAGCAGATCTCAAATCTGAGTATCCTGTACCAGTGCAATTAGCAGGAGATGCACAGCAGGGGATTATCATGCCAAACATCCAGAATTTACAGGGATTCCCCCGATTTATATGCCGATTTGTCAGCAACACCACCTCTATCGTTACTACCCCTATCATTTGACCCTTCGGATACTAGTCGCACAATAATCAAGTTGTGTTATTCTTTCCCGTATATGTTTATTGTACCATGCCAAATATCTTAAAAGCCTATTTTAAGGAATGTTTGGCATGATAATCCGCTGCTGTGCAATTACGACTATTCGCACTATACCACTGCCCCTGGCAAGTACAGAAGTTATCAGTTCCTTGCAGAGGTGAAGGCATCTAGTACTGGTTAACCGCCTGATAGTCTGCCCAGCTAAGGTGTGCGGTGGTTGGTTACTGTCACTCTAGTACCTTTCAATGTGCTCACGCCGGGACCCGGAGTATAAACTACTAACACCACCACCGAATTCTGGATCACACCTCGTATTTTGTGTAAATATCCTACACTAGATTTCGCATCACTGTTAAATAAAATCACAGGCCTTGAAATAAAAATACAATGTATACGCTCTATGTTTGATTTCAATTCTTAATATGTTTACGTCCTTCACACGCCCAAATAAACAAACCGGCCACCACCACCACCATTACACGTCAGAAGCTATATTTTTTTCAGTATACGTTTTAGAAACTTTAAGGTAGAATTTTAAAGGTGGTAGCTTTACGCTGTTACATTTAATTTACCCCGAGGGTCGTATATACAAAGGATGGTAGCATCATCGTTAGTCCCGAACCCGTAAACCGTTGACAATGAAACGTTGACGCATGACTCGGTATCTATGCAGTGGGCCAGAATGTTCAGTTTGGTTGCTAATAAAGTCAACCACAGTACAGAGGGTCACCATAGATTCTTCGTCCCAACTTTAATCCGCGTAACACTCTATGTAAATGTCTGAGGGATATGTGTATATCATACTGATCGCCTAAACGAAACCGAACTTATTCATAGGTTAACCCTGCATTAAAATATAATAGAATAAAACCGTTTCTGCTATCAGCCGTTTTCAAACAACATTCATTTATGAAAATTGTATTGTGATTGGCTAATTATGTCGTGCGCACTACTTAATTAACTAGTGCGCATGACAAGGTAACTCGTGCGCACGACTAAGTAACTCGTGCGCATGACAAAGTAACTCTTCCGCACGACTAAGTAACTCGTGCGCACGACATAGTATCTCGTCCTCACGACTTAGTATCTCGTGCTCACAACTTAGTATGTCGTGCTCACGACTTAGTATCTCGTGCGCACGACTTAGTATCTCGTGCTCACAACTTAGTATGTCGTGCTCACGACTTAGTATCTCGTGCTCATGACTTAGTATCTCGTGCTCACGACTTAGTATGTCGTGCTCACGACTTAGTATCTCGTGCGCACGACTTAGTATGTCGTGCTCACGACTTAGTATGTCGTGCTCACGACTTAGTATCTCGTGATCACGACTTAGTATGTCGTGCTCACAACTTAGCATCTCGTGCTCACGACTTAGTATGTCGTGCTCACGACTTAGCATGTCGTTCTCACGACTTAGTATCTCGTGCTCACGACTTAGTATTTCGTGCTCACGACTTAGTATGTCGTGCTCACGACTTAGTATGTCGTGCTCACGACTTAGTATCTCGTGCTCGCGACTTAGTATCTTTAGTATAAAAACATACACCTCTGTGCCATCGTAATTTTCCCACATGAATAACAAACATGTAAAATTTTCTTTTGCAAAGGACATGCAAAACGCAATTATGGGAGGAAAAGTTTTCGATAATGGCATATATGTTTTTTACTTTATTAGATGATTATAAGATTGCTTGATTCATTTACGATTACGAACCAAATAAATCAGTTTAATGTCAGTCTTAATAAATTTGTTTTGCTGAATCCAAACGCAGAAATATTTGCATAAGGGCAACTTTTTCACAGGTTTATAAATGGTGGTGTACTGACACTGTATTATTATGGTTTACACCAGAACATGTCTTAAATACAACACAAACATTCATTTTTGTTGCATTCCTTTATAAATGTCTTAACGCGAGAACATGTCTTCAATACAACTCAAACAATATGTTTTTGATGCATTCCTTTACAAATGTCTTACCGCGAGAACATGTCTTCAATATAACTCAAACAATATGTTATTGATGCACTCCTTCATAAATGTCTGACCGCGAGAACATGTCTTCAATATAACTAAGCAATGTTTTTGATGCATTCCTTTGCAAATGTCTTACCGTGAGAACATGTCTTCAATATAACTCAAACAATATGTTTTTGTTGTATTCCTTAAACATGTCTTACCGTGAGAACATGTCTTCAATATAACTCAAACAATATGTTTTTGTTGTATTCCTTAAAAATGTCTTACCGTGAGAACATGTCTTCAATATAACTCAAACAATATGTTTTTGTTGTATTCCTTAAAAATGTCTTACCGCGAGAACATGTCTTCAATATAACTGAAACAAAATGTTTTTGTTGCATTCCTTTAAAAATGTCTTTCCGCGAGAACTTGTCTTCAATATAACTCAAACATGTCTTTATAAACACGTATTCATACTTTTACAGTTACAAATTTATACATAACCGTATACTACAAATGTAATATCAATCAATGTGTTAACGCTACAAAATTAGTAAATTAAACCATAAATCTATTTTTATCAAAAAAGCATGGAAATTAATGCACGTATCCATTCATATCATGAAGATAATACATTGAAAGGTATAACATTAAAAAAAGCAGTTTTTGTATTGCCGACAATAAGTACAAGTCCGTTTTCCTCACACTCTGTTAACAATTAGTAACTCCTCTGAATGTTCTTGGTATTGAGAAGATCGATGTGGACACAGTCTTCGTCTTCAAACAGCATGTGTAATGACCTTAGTCTTAAAACATAATATTTTTCTGACATGTGCGGTAACAATCATAAATGATAACATACTACAGTCGAACCCCGTTGGCTCGAATTCTTCGTTGGCTCGAACATGATGTAAGTGAGCGATTTCTATTAACTGAATGTAAACATTCCAACTTGGCTCGAAATTTCCGGGCTCAAGGTTTTGAAGCCGGTCCCTAGGAATTCGAGCCAACGGGGTTCGACTGTAAATGTATGTACCGACTTCAGACGTCGTATATATTTATGGTAGTGGTAATGCCCACATATATATCTCTAAACGAAATACTGTTCTTTTCCCTGTATACAAGCAGCATACAAAGAGTGTATATAACAGTTCAAAACTACCGGTATGCAAAAGGGAAGACATAAACAAAGTTATCATCCCGGCACGCTACTATCAGTCTATCTTTATGTGCATCCATCAAAACAGCCACGGGTCTGCTTATATTCTCTATCAAAACACGATGTTTACGATAGTCAAGGGAATAAAATTGGTGAACATTGCCCGATTTTTCCCCACAAACGTAAACATTTTCTTCACTGTCTATAAACATTCCTCCAGCCTTATATAATACTTCACTTTCGCGAGATTTGTAGCACCATTTTCTAGAGACTGTATCGGTCAGATCTTTTTTGTGTATACTCGTGTAACATGATATTCTTTGATCTCCGGACAAAAGAAACTCTGATGTTGAAATTTTACAGATTCTCTTGGCATCTCTGAAGTGTTCGTACTCCGCGAAGTCTGTAAAGTCTTTTAACCGTGCATCAAGAGTACTTCCATTTCGAACCTCTATCACAATATTATCAGGTTTATTATCATCAAAGGATCCCTTTCGCAGAAAAAGAACTAAAATTCTATCTTTATCAAATGAATCCAAGGATACCGCCTGGTATCGTGTATTAAATCTTGTTGATGCCTGTATTTTATCAGACTTGCCACATATAATATAACTCCGAATGGATTTTGAAGATAGAAAGCATACAAAAATCCCTCTCGAGTTAATGCAAATATCCGTTGGACTTGCAGGCAGACAAAGTTCACTGATCAAATCAAATTGTCCATTAAACAGTTTCAGTTTTCTGTTTGAATGGTCAGCTAACAACAAACGATCGTTACAAACAAATTCCATAGCAACAATATCACATGTTGAAATATCAGTAGGACTCGAAACCATGTGAAAGTCTTTCAAACCCACTTCTCTGGTCCTATAAGGACGTTTAGTCGTCTCATTTCTTGTTTGCTGTACCGTTTGACTATGTTCCATGTTGTCTGCGATGCTTGCGAATAATGTTCCTTGCAGGGCCACCAATGACGGCTTGATGTCAGATTCATCCAGAAGATCTTTATTCAACACATCACCATTGCTGTTTTCAAGCATTGTTCCATCGAAAACAATAGGCTTCTTCACTACAAAACTTGATTTAGTTGCATTTTCAAGACATTCAAGTTTTGAGACCACACCATCTACCTTTTTACATACGTGTTTATAAACTATTGCCCTTTCTGCTTTTGAACCATGTTTTAACATAATGTTGGCCATGCATCGAAGTTTATTTAGCTCACTTTCTATATGTTTGCAATCAGATGCAGTTGCTGAACTCTTGTATATCTCAGATTCAGACGAAATCCCCAACTTCATTTGCAAGTCACAATTTATTTTCTCAATCTGCTTACATATTTTGGATTTAAATGCACTGCTTTCATCGTCAGGTGTTTCCATTTCCATCAAAAGACAGAGGGTATTCCATTCTGATCGCAAATTACAATTCATTGCTTTTATCTGGAGTGAAGAAATTCTTTCCAAATCAAAGCCATTAGCATCCATGCTGTTTTGAGAACCTAATTTCTTAACTTCGCCACACTTTCGATGATATTCTGCTATGCAGGTGACACATATCAAGCAACTATGATCAACACATTCATATGCAACTTCTTCATCTATGTGGATGCTGCATTTCATTAACTGTTTGATTGCTAAAAATGGGGTTTTGTCTTCTGGAAACTCCCGATCCTTCAACACAGTGTGATCCCGAGTAACTTTGTGCTTATTGTGCTCCTTACAGCAACATTTACAGAGATATTCACAACAGGCAATACAAAATCCTTCAGCATTTCTTTGAGCATCATCAAATTTGCATGGGTCACAATAAATGCTTGGGTCTGATTGTTGTTTAGAATCACTTGCATGTAATGTAGCAGTTGCCATTTTAATTATGTTCTGTGCTCATAACGAAATCCGTATTCTTTATGGAGGTGATCATCTGTTAGTTCTGTATTGGATGTTTGCTTGCTCTGTTTTCCTTATCTTGCTCTAAAATTTAAAAGGAACAATTTAGTTGCAAGTTCTTTTTAAAATATAACTCTTAAACTAAACTAAGCGCCACAATATTTGTGCTTGTATTAAAACTTACGACATATAAGGTATTTCAAATTGACAAATTTATACTAAAAGGCATATAAACGGTATCAATATAGCATGCTTTAGACTAGATTACTCCAAATCAGATGCTATTACTTAAAGTTACATGGTGTATTCTGGATAAAAAAAAACAACACACTATGTCTTGTTGCAAAAGTCCATATGGATTATAAATCGCTGAACTATTGAGGAAACTGTGTCTTTGGACTGTTTAACACATTGATATTTACATGTATACATATATAAAGACCAAGGGACACAGACATTTATACATGTGCACGGCTAAATGAACTTCTTTTTGGTATTTAAATGGGATTTTTTATATGAGAAGTATTTTGTTACACTGGACAGAATTTCTTCTAGATAACATTTTGGGAAGTTTAAAGGGCTAACGGTCAAGGTTAGGTATTGTTTAGATGGTCAATCATCGCAACGTGGTTAACTAGACTAAGTCCAAATAATTGTATGAGGACGCACATTTTTATGATTTGTAAATGGCAAATCCTTTAGGGATTTCAAGAATCCAGTTTTATTTAAACGTCTATAATTTTAGATTATGCGAATATCCTGTCAGCATTCTATGACTAACATTTGGGGTTTTCGAAATGTGAATGAGTGGTACCAAGCCTTAAAAGGTGCATTCTCACAGACAGACTGTTTAAGCAATTTATTTATTTTTTGTCTTAGGATGAGACATTTTAAGTGAATATGACTGCTGACAAATGATCAGATGAGATCACAGATTTTCATATTTGCGTTCGAAAATTGTTGGTTTATACCAAAATGTTTTATGGCGTTAGTAACGCTTTTAGACACAAAACTTCAATTTTCGAATGTAAATATTAACTAGTATTTTTAACCAAAAAGACCCATATTTATACTTATCGGAGTTATCGTTCATAGAAATAACATGATTAACAGAAACTATTCCATTTGTGTGAGGAAAAATGAACATTTTAAAAATACAGCTTTTCCAATAAGATCTGTCCCAGAGACCTAGTTTTTGACCCTAGATGACACACTTTATCATCTAAGATTTCATTTACACAAATATTTTTAAAGTTAATTAAAAAAAAATTTTTTTTGAAAAATATGGGTAGATATGAAATTCATGATTGGTAATGTGTGTTTATAAAATAGCAATTCAATTTAGTTGTTGACCAAAATTGATAGGTTTGGTAAGCATAATATTTTTTTATGACATCGGGAATATATTTCCTAAGATTTGACCTAGTAACCTAGATTTTGACCCGGTTTGACCCATATGAAAAAATATGCAATATATAATGCAGACAAGCAATCCGACCATGTTTCATCAAGATTTGATAAAAATTGTTGAATTTATTACAGTGAAATATTTCTTCTAAAGATTTGACCTAGTTACCTAGTTTTTGACCCGAGAAGACCCATATTCATATATATTCAAGATAACATGCCAACAAGTAGTCTGACCTAGTTTAATAACCATTGGATAAAAACTCTTGATTTTATTACATAAAATGAAAACTATAACGCAGAATTGTTAACGCCCGCCCGCCCGGTTTTCGCCATTCTATAACCCGTAATTTTTCGATTAAAAATCTGGCTAAAAACTGCCATATGATATTTTTCACCAGTCTTATATCACTGTATGGTTCCCAGATATTGATGCAAAGATTGGTTCATTCCAAGACAAAAAAAGATGTCAAAGCAGTCAATCTATGAAAGTGCAGCTTTAAAAGAATTCTAAAAAAATCTTGTAATAATAGAAATAAGGTTCTAAAACAGTTTAATCCTACGTGTACTTATCTAAATCCAAACTGTCTCCCAATGACACGGATTTACAAATCCGTCACATATCGGTACCACTGGTACAATTTCAATAAATTTAGTGGAATGTAACCTCAAATTTCCTTCATCTTAATTTTTCCACAGACTGTCTATGAAGCAAGGTACAGTTTTTAAAAAGAATGTGAAAAGCATAAAATAATGAAAGACTGACATGCGTGAAATCTCTGGTTGTAAGGTGAATTCGCAATTTGAAGTAGTGACCGTCCGGACTCTCTGCTCGATGAGAAATATGGAGCAGACAACACGTTGATCGAAAATGACGCGCCAATTCTAAATGAGGCAGTCAACACGTTGATCGAAAATGACGCGCCAATTCTAAAACAGCGGTTACTTCCCTTACATCACCATTTGGTGGAAAAATTGTTGTACGTGAAAAGAACATCAACAAGCTTTTTGAAACATTAAATCAAACTGAGCATATAATAAACAATGCATGTTAGTGGCACAACATGACATTATTTCAGATTGTTTCGGCTTGCTTCTACGATAAAATGGCCGGTATTGCTTAGCAACTTTTTTGCCTTAGTTGAGTTTATGAAAAATGCTTTTAATTTTGTTTTTGTTTTTCAAAGTTACTAAAAAGGGCTGAAAATTACTTAATGCAACATTCATGCTTGCTCGCTATCAACTGTGTTGGTTATTCTAAAAAAAGTAAAATACGCAACTATTGTCATAATTGTCACTGATCACCACATTAATTGTCAGTAGCATCGGCTAGACTACAAGATCGTGTTTTAAATAAATATGACTAAGAAAAGCAAAAAAGAGCAAAGATCATAACCATAACCTTAAACGTTAACCAACTGACCCTAAAAACTACTTGAGCCATCACAGTGTGTCATAAAGGCACCAATGGTGAGCATTTTGAAGAAACGTTCACTAGCGGATTCAGGACCCCTCCCCCCACCCCCCTAAAATCGCCCAAGTTTCCTTTTTATTTCAATATAGTTCAATATAGGCGGAGAAAAGTGATAGCATACGCCCAAAATGCACCATTTCGGACTAGAAATTGTTAAAAATTTCTTGGGGGAGCACCCCAACCACCCATTCCAACACTTTAAACCAAATAAATTTCGTTTTTCAGTGTGGGGCAGAAATAAAAAGGGTACGCCCCTACTGTATGCCCCCTCTAACTGCGAATCCTGGATTCGCCCCTGACGTTAACGGGCAAATGAGATGACATCTTATTATTATTATTAAACAGCAAATATTGCATATGTAATGAACAATTCATAAACATTAACTCTGAAATCGTTTTGTATGTGTTTATATACAACGCTTTATAATAAAAAAAACATCCACGGAGAAATTATCAATCACAAACATACACTATCTTTTTAGTATTTGACGGGATTAAAGGGGCTGTACTCCGTATGATAAAATAGCGGAAAAAAGGAGAAAATTGTCGAAAACTTATTGTGCCAATACGACTTTTACATTAAAATTGAAAATTGAAAACGTTCTGTATGGCTAAATATAAGTGTATCTTCACCAAACAACGCATGTAGGAAGAAACGCTCACATATGTTTGTATAATGTATGTATACAGAAAAGATCAAAATGAATCTGATAGTAGCTAGACTGAATGTATTACAGGATGCATGTTGGATATTAGATGTCCATATAATTTGAAATTAGTGTCAGGTAATTTATCTGAATCATTCGATTCAAGTTTGAGATTTCTTATTATTTTGTTTGTTGTTCAACACCAAAAAACAGACAAATTAACGGACTAAATATAAAAAAAAACATGATTTTTTATGCTTAAAATGTCTTGATCTATACACAATGTATGCAGTATCGTATATATTTTACACAATTCCTGTTAGGCTTTTGAACGCCATCAATTTTTAGCTGCGATAAACTGCAACTTGAACTTTAGAGGTCATACTACACACTTTGGTGCTAACTTAACATAGACTCATAGATATTCATTTTCTCTTTCCAAAGTAAAGATGTTCAAACCGTCTTTTCCCCTGTACTTGGCATACACATTATTGGTTTACACAAGCATTTTATTATTTTAAAGGGAACAAATAGATCCAGGTATCGCCACGACAGGCAACCATCACCCTACCTGTATGGTTATCCACTTCAACAGAGACAGGGTGACTGATCTTTCGTAAATATAAAAAGATGGTTCTTATGAAGGATTTCGAGTTCAGGTTGAAAGAAATATGTATAAAATCATTTATTTATTTTTGCGTTTTTTTTTTGTTATTTAATACACGGTTACAAACTTGTTATCAGTAATAAATATTTTCCATAAATGCATTATTTAGTAAAGTTTATAAGTCAAAAATTGTTATACGTGTGTATGCATTGATTTTGAGTAAGAGTGTCACTTTAAAGTCTGTTAGCCTTTAAGACAGGGTCTTTGTTTAATGTAAGTTGCCTACGTGATCGCCATTTATTCTTATTATGCTATATTTAGACCTCTTTTCTCTCTTCTTCTGGCTGCGATTTTTAAGTTAATAATACAGTGTATTATTGTTGCTTCTTTATCATACTTCATTGTACCAACAAAGCAGTAATGTTCAAATGAATGTTATATAATTAAACAATATGATAGCTCAAACGCAGTTGCTATACAAGTATATAAGGACACATATCGTTTTTAATTTCAATGTTTGGTAAAATGTGACCTCACTAGTGTCCTAAAAAAGGAAGATTTATGTGTGTTATATATAATCAACTGACAATGAACTTAAAGCTGCACTCTCACAGATTGAACATTTTGACAACTTTTTTATTTTTTGTCCTGGAACGAGCCAATTTTTGCGAATATCCATGTAAACCAGTTATATAAGACTGCTGACAAAAACTAAGTTCGCAGATTTTTATATTTAAGTTCAAAAATTGATGTTTTAGCATTTAAGCCATAAAATATTAGTTTTCGAACGGAAATATGAAAATCTGCGATCTGATCTTTTGTCAGCAATCTTTTATCATTGGTTTACAGATATTTACTCTTTCCAAGACAGTTGTAAAATGGTATATCTGTGAGAGTGCAGCTTTAAATAATAACTGAGTGCAACATGCATTTATAATACCCATAAACGTAAAAAACTCTCTTATCAAAGCCACGCACAAAGCGTTTTGTGAAGACGAACTGATGAAATTCATTTTTTAAGGAAGAATATTTTGTCTCTTATCGTGACAAAATATTGATTTTTTCAATGGCAAACATGTACATACGTCTTGCTCATATATTATTGCATTTGCTTCCTTCTTCCCACTGATCAGAATAAAAGTTTAATGTTTTGTAAAAATATTCAAAACATAATTTAATTATAAGTACGGACATTTTACTCTGTATCTTACTGTGAACATAACTGTGACACCCTTGTATGGATAGCACGTGTATAGCTTCTGGTGTCAGGTAAACATTTTTATTTTACAAGGTTGATTTTATATTATGAATAATTGGTTTTTATGATTTATTTATGAAAATATATTGTATTTTGCTTTATCTTACTATTAACATCAAAAACAACACAACACCCCAGCTATTAGTATAAATATGATACGTAAATTAAAACACATGTAGCAGTTATCAAATATTTATTATTGTTAATAATAATAATAATAATAAAAATAATAATAATAATAATAATAATAATAATAATAATAATAATAATAATAATGATAAATAATAATAATAATAAAAATAATAATATTAATAAAAAATTAAAATAATATTTATTATTATTCTGCTGTCTGTACACGGGTTCCAATTGAACTCAAATATGAGTATTAATGTGAGTTGTACCTATGTATCAACAATCCATATCAACATATTGGTATTAAAATAAGGCCACCGAGAGTGAGAAAAATTTCACACTACACTTGTTATTATAGTTGAGCTGTTAGCCTTTTAGGCCGAAATCTTAGGGAAATGCTCAGTAAGGGAGAAAGACTGAATATGCCTGATATGGGACGACTTGACTCCAAGTATGGTACGTCTTCGTAGACGTACGACTTTGTTTTCGCCCGACTTCCCTTGTAAACAGCCCTTTGCCGGGATAAGTAAAGGCAAAAATATATATTTGACAGTAAATTTAACTAGAGCAATCACAAATGTGATGCAAATCCCCCATGTTATGCTTTGGAATGAATAACATGAGTACATGCGTGGTCAAACTGATTAATGAAGTTTCATGAGTGTAGACAACATATATACATTCTGACCATTTAAAACTACGCCAAAGGAAAAAAACTATTGTAAGACCAAGTGAAATGTCAAACCATATCAAGAGTGCATAACCAAGCCCTGTCTTTCCATTTTCTGTGCTGAACAAAAGATTTGTAGTCCCGTGCTTAACATCAGAGAATAATGCATTATAATTTAAGAGATTCAAGTGGAGGTTTTCATTAGGGGTGTGCTTCCTTAAAATAAACAATCACAAGTGAAACGAGAAACAGCATGTGACATCAAAGATTTATACAAGACTGATGATAGTTTCGCTGTCTGTCTGTGTCTTGTTGTAGAAAATAAAACGAACAAATTTCTTGATCAATGTAGTTATTTATTTTATCTGGATCATTGCATGTATAGCTCCTAACTTAGAAACGTGTTCGATGTAATTACCCATTTCGGGTCAATCTCCAAGTCCCCCATCAGTAACTCTAGTAAACCCACCAGTAACCTCTCCAGTTACCACACCAGTAACCTCCCCAGTTACCACACCAGTAACCGCTTCAGTAACTCCACTAGTAACCCTACCAACTATAGGGCGACATAACTCCACTAGTAACCCTACCAACTACAGGGCGACATCCTTTATTTTAACATTACCCATATAATTGGTTTTATTTACGCTTAATTTTAGTTTAGTTACTGTGGAAAATTCCGGGGAAATTGGGCTGATATTGTTTCTTTCTAAATGATGAGAAAATAACGATCAGTAGATTACTCCAAATTGTCTCATCCCTATACAAGGGAAATAATCGCTGCCTTCACACTTGACGAACAGCGACACGGTTTTATGACAACGATCGAATCAATGATGGCTACAACTTTATAAGCAGTAGTAAAATATTTAATTGCCAAAGGCAGAGTGGTTAACGGAGAGTTGGGCGATTTTCAGCCTTAATTCTTCTCTTGAAAACCCTCAAATAACATTTAAATTACCCTTGCGCAGTTGCAAAGACTGCTATTTAAAGACGTTTTTAAAGAATTATTATTTTTCCTTAATCATTATCTATCTTTATCAGCAGTATGTTTTTATATTTCAGATTTCAATCATGGTTCGATACTGGTGTTCATTGGATCCTAGAAATATTTGACTCATGCCTGTCATTGGTTTTCAAATTAATTTAAAGAAAGATGTAATCTCATTTTATCCAAATATATATATATAAGTTACATTATCTGATTTATATCTGATCGATTCATGCGCTGTCTGACTGTTACTTCTGACAGTTTATAATTGACTAAGATATGTCCGTACTTCCGCTAAACAATCTGATTTGAACTATCCACGAGCAGCAAGACATTTAGAAAAAATATTTCATTTGAAGTGAAGACACGAAAGTGGGATACATAAAGCGTTAAGAATGAGCCATGTCTAGTCGCCACTAACAGAACAAAACAAAACAATAACATTGATTTAGACGATTGTGTACCCTATCTATTAGTTGATAGAAAACCTGACACAATGGCGACCTATCAAAGAGATCCCGATGAAACCGAAAGAAAGCAATACTTGTCAGATAGCAGTGGTCAAAGAGAGGACGAACCTAAGTTGGAAAGTGGGAGTGGCTTCTCTGTCGTGGATTCTGAGATAATTTATGGCAGTCTTACTAGCAACAACAGTGGAATTTGCACCATTTACAACACCGAATTTCGATGCTCACCGTGTCAGCGGGAAGGTACGATAGAGCAGGCCGACGCATTTTGTCGCGACTGTGAAGAATATTTCTGTGATACGTGTCTGAGGCAACATAACAGGATGAGGCTCTTCAGCGCCCATGTTCTTTTCAATAAGAAGGATTTGGAGAGGACGGCGATCCGACCCAACAAGATTACTGTCCCGTCGAAGAAATGCATGAAGCACCATGGTTCACTTATGACCGTTTATTGTGAGACCCACAAAACTGTCTGCTGTGCTATAGGAGCGGCAACAGGAGAACATAAGTATTAAAATCTCATAAGATAGTTGTAATAAGAGTAACAACATACCTTCATAACAAAATAGGAATTTTAAACGAAATAAGCCATTCCTAGATTTTACTCACAATCAGGCTACAGTATACGCATATCGTTTTATATGACGTATCTTCTTTAGACAATAATACAATGTTGGATAGAATTTTTTTGAATTAGATGTGATACTATATAAAGGTACGAAGTCTGTGATGAACGTGGATAGGCTTCGTATTTATAAATATCAATACAGTTATGTAGTCTATCTATCTTTTCAAAGAGTCCCCTATTCCGGATCATGTAAAGAAACAGATTAGACCATATCGTATTCTATGAAACGTTGCTAGGAAAACTAATGGTATTAAACACTTAGAACTTTTGATAATTCTTTTAAGTTTTAGACGTGCCATTACATAAAAAACGAGTAAGTAAGTCGTAGCCACGAGATAAAATATTTTTTTCAGGGACTGTTCAAAGGTGGACATCAGCAAAAGTTGTGAAAATATCGGCAATGATGAACGATTCAAAGCAACAGTAAAAGAACTAAAAAAGTATGCTATAAAGCTAGAAGAGTTAAAGACGCAACTAGATGGCGACAAAAGATTGAACGAAGAAGAACGAGACCATATTACTGAGGTCATAAGTGATTACAGGGAGAGGTTCAACGAGCGGCTTGACCTTTTACAGGAAAAGTCTGAGGAAGATTTGGCCAAACGTTTTTCAAAGAAAGAGAAAATGATATTGGACAATATCGAGATTGTCAATGCATGTCTTCGAGAGATCCAACAATATCTGAACACCTACGACAACTTAAGACAAGTCGAATGCGAGCTTTTTGTACAGTACAAGAAAGGAGAAGATTATGTTAACAAATTGAAAGAGGATTGGGGGAGTGTATTTAGATTAAACCGACGACAGCCTCTGGCCTTTACTTTAAACAGAAAATTGGACAAGATATTTGGCAACCTGACAACTCGGGGAAATATGGAAGATGACGTTGATGTGATGTTTATTAACCCTCCTTCAGTTGCGGGCTTTGCAGTACCTGGTTTTGTTAAGGGGCACTAGACTTGAGTTTCTAATATAGGAGTCTATAAACACGTACAACTTTCGTGCATCTGACTTTTATGCAGTTTACATTCACTGTAATTTCATTGATTTTTCATTTATTTTGGTTGTTCTTGTAATTAATAACACAACATTATCTTCCGCTACTGTTTGCATTTGGTGGTCTACTCGTGACAACAAATCAATTAATTGTATTTATTTTATTTGAGAAAGTGCAGGAAACAGCAGTTGTTTAATGACGGACAGACGAGTTTTCAAGTAGAGTTCATTAATCATGATATAAACTTTATATTATGAAATCCTTTATTGAGACCCAAGTTGTTTGCAAAGCTTATGTTCCACTTGTAAGTGTTCGTTCATTTTTTATTAAGAATGATTAGTATACATATAGGTATACGAAAGAAGTGACTATTTCAGATAGTTTAAACATATTCATTCAGCTCATATATACAAAAATAACAGTACAGCAATAGTAAGATGAAATGGATTGGAAAACAAGCAATGTTTTTGCTTATACTAATTCCTTTCCATGTAGCAGTGTACAGTTAGGAATTTCATAGATTTCATACTATTTCAGTTATATGAGATTGACGTTGTTTTTACATACATGTAGCTTCACCTTTGTACTTTACCCGTGCACCTGTACGGAAACACCTGCATTCACATCAGTAGTACATACATGTAGCTTAACCTTTGTACCTTACCCATGCACCTCTACGGAAACACCTGCATTCACATCAGTAGTACATACATGTAGCTTTACCTTTGTACCTTACCCGTGCACCTGTACGGAGACAACTGCATTCACATCAGTAGTACATACATGTAGCTTCACCTTTGTACCTTACCAGTGCACCTGTACGGAGACACCTGCATTCACATCAGTAGTATATACATGTAGCTTCACACCTGCATTCACATCAGTAGTTCATACATGTAGCTTCACCTTTGTACCTTACCCGTGCACCTGTACGGAGACACCTGCATTCACATCAGTAGTACATACATGTAGCTTCACCTTTGTACCTTACCCGTGCACCTGTACGGAGACACCTGCATTCACATCAGTAGTACATACATGTAGCTTCACCTTTGTACCTTACCCGTGCACCTGTACGGAGACACCTGCATTCACATCAGTAGTACATACATGTAGCTTCACCCTTGTACCTTACCCTTGCACCTATACGGAGACACCTGCATTCACATCAGTAGTACATACATGTAGCTTCACCTTTGTACCTTACCCGTGCACCTGTACGGAGACACCTGCATTCACATCAGTAGTACATACATGTAGCTTCACCTTTGTACCTTACCCGTGCACCTGTACGGAGACACCTGCATTCACATCAGTAGTTCATACATGTAGCTTTACCTTTGTACCTTACCCTTGCACCTGTACGGAGACACCTGCATTCACATCAGTAGTACATACATGTAGCTTCACCCTTGTACCTTACCCTTGCACCTGTACGGAGACACCTGCATTCACATCAGTAGTACATACATGTAGCTTCACATTTGTACCTCACCCTTGCACCTGTATGGAGACGCCTGCATTCACATCAGTAGTACATACATGTAGCTTCACCTTTGTACCTTACCCTTGCACCTGTACGGAGACACCTGCATTCACATCAGTAGTACATACATGTAGCTTCACCTTTGTACCTTACCCTTGCACCTGTATGGAGACGCCTGCATTCACATCAGTAGTACATACATGTAGCTTCACCTTTGTACCTTACCCTTGCACCTGTACGGAGACACCTGCATTCACATCAGTAGTACATACATGTAGCTTCACCTTTGTACCTTACCCTTGCACCTGTACGGAGACACCTGCATTCACATCAGTAGTACATACATGTAGCTTCACCTTTGTACCTTACCCGTGCACCTGTACGGAGACACCTGCATTCACATCAGTAGTACATACATGTAGCTTCACCTTTGTACCTTACCCTTGCACCTATACGGAGACACCTGCATTCACATCAGTAGTACATACATGTAGCTTCACCTTTGTACCTTACCCTTGCACCTGTACGGAGACACCTGCATTCACATCAGTATAACATACATGTAGCTTCACCTTTGTACCTTACCCTTGCACCTGTACGGAGACACCTGCATTCACATCAGTAGTACATACATGTAGCTTCACCTTTGTACCTTACCCGTGCACCTGTACGGAGACACCTGCATTCACATCAGTAGTACATACATGTAGCTTCACCTTTGTACCTTACCCTTGCACCTGTACGGAGACACCTGCATTCACATCAGTAGTACATACATGTAGCTTCACCTTTGTACCTTACCCGTGCACCTGTATGGAGACACCTGCATTCACATCAGTAGTACATACATGTAGCTTCACCTTTGTACCTTACCCTTGCACCTATACGGAGACACCTGCATTCACATCAGTAGTACATACATGTAGCTTCACCTTTGTACCTTACCCGTGCACCTATACGGAGACACCTGCATTCACATCAGTAGTACATACATGTAGCTTCACATTTGTACCTCACCCTTGCACCTGTACGGAGACACCTGCATTCACATCAGTAGTACATACATGTAGCTTCACCTTTGTACCTTACCCGTGCACCTGTACGGAGACACCTGCATTCACATCAGTAGTACATACATGTAGCTTCACCTTTGTACCTTACCCGTGCACCTGTACGGAGACACCTGCATTCACATCAGTAGTACATACATGTAGCTTCACCTTTGTACCTTACCCGTGCACCTGTACGGAGACACCTGCATTCACATCAGTATAACATACATGTAGCTTCACCCTTGTACCTTACCCTTGCACCTGTACGGAGACGCCTGCATTCACATCAGTAGTACATACATGTAGCTTCACATTTGTACCTTACCCTTGCACCTGTACGGAGACACCTGCATTCACATCAGTAGTACATACATGTAGCTTCACCTTTGTACCTTACCCGTGCACCTGTACGGAGACACCTGCATTCACATCAGTAGTACATACATGTAGCTTCACCTTTGTACCTTACCCGTGCACCTGTACGGAAACACCTGCATTCACATCAGTAGTACATACATGTAGCTTTACCTTTGTACCTTACCCTTGCACCTGTATGGAGACGCCTGCATTCACATCAGTAGTACATACATGTAGCTTCACCTTTGTACCTTACCCTTGCACCTGTACGGAGACACCTGCATTCACATCAGTAGTACATACATGTAGCTTCACCTTTGTACCTTACCCGTGCACCTGTACGGAGACACCTGCATTCACATCAGTAGTACATACATGTAGCTTCACCTTTGTACCTTACCCGTGCACCTGTACGGAGACACCTGCATTCACATCAGTAGTACATACATGTAGCTTCACACCTGCATTCACAAACGGAGACGTTCGTGGTTATTTTTTAACGGTTGTTAGACCGAAACGTCAATTAAGAGTTAACTTAATGTATGTAAATAGGCGCACTATACTCCAGTTGATTGAATGCGTCTGTTTCATTTAAGAGGGGCAATGTCGGAACAAATAAGACAGGCTTGCAAATACTGAGGGCGGAATTTATATTCTTTTATAGTCGTTAAATAGTTAGAGTTGTATATTGATATAGGTAACTGCCTCTCGCCCAAGAGGTTGTGGGCTCGATCACACCAAGGGAATTTCCTCATTGCCTCTCAAAATGGACACAGTTCTGGTTTCTACACAGGAAACCAAGCCGGGCCAGATTTCTGTCAAAATCGAGCTAATAGAATTAAGCATTAACTTAATTCAGTATTTTCCGGCATACCGAATACATTCTCAAAACGATGAACAGGCCCGAGCCTTCAGTGCTAAAAGCCATTTTAATGCCGAAGGGGGTGGGGGCGGCGGTACGGGGAACGGTACAACCGTAAACATCCATGGGTCGTATTCAATAAGCACCTTAGTAATAATTTCAACTAAGTGAAAAATTGCCATTTTTCTAATTTGAATTTTAAGAAAACAATGTTTGTACGCCAAAAATATGAAAATAAGCAAGACGGCCTGAACAATATATGCATGTGAATAAATCTGATGAAAAGTAGCGGGTATTTAAAATAATCGTTGTCAAAAAATATGAAATTCTCACTAAGTTGAAAATATTCACTTAGATGCTTATTGAATATGGATTTGAGAATGGCATTCATCAGGTACGTTTCCATATGTGATGAGGGTGGGAGCGGGAAAAGTAACCCCTGCCATTTTGAGTTTTGATTCCATAATTCGACATAATAAAGATCTAAGTAAAATGGATAATTCACTTAACTTTTATACCACAAGTTATCACCAAAACCTGGACGTACAATTATCTTATGTTGGACTTACATGTAATTAGGAATAAACGTATCAGTATGACATACGCTCAGTAAACGTTAAATAGTTTCCGTTTCTCTTAAGCGATTGTAACCATTGTGGTTTTAAATAAAACGTAGAGGTTTACTGTTTTTTAAATTGAATGTAAGAGGAACTTATGTAGTACTGGTGTAGTAATGTGACATTATTTACCTGTTTTATTATTTCATATTATATCCATTATACTAATGTGTTAAATTACATTTCTTATAAAGGAAAACATTTGCAGTATATTTTTTTAATCATTTTTACTATTCCTCGTGTTATTATCATAAGTATTACACTGAAGATACAACTTTTAATTGAAAATTGAACGTGATGTGTAGCTGTCAAAGATTCGTCATATGGCGCATTCCAAGAACGTCGCTTTTATTTAGAAACAACTTTTTTGTGTCGCGGCTTGTGAATAGGCACTGACCACTTCATTGCAACCTTATTTAGAACAAAACAAATTCTTTTAACAAAATAGATGCGTTTACGGGGTATACTTCATAAAAATCATAACTATAGAGTGATTGGGCTATACGAACTTATATACAAGCTTTACGAATCATACAAATTTATTCATATGTTTATGTTACCCTTCGTCAAGGCCTATACTCGAAAAAAAAATATACTGAATGAATGAATGAATGAACGAACGAACGAACGAACGAACGAACAAAAAAACGAAATAAATACGAACGCTCGAATGAATAAATGAATGAGTGAATGAATTAATGCGTGAGTGAGTGAGTGAGTGAGTGAGTGAGTGAGTGAGTGAGTGAGTGAGTGAGTGAGTGAGTGAGTGAGTGAGTGAGTGAGTGAGTGAGTGGGCGGACGAGCGGGCTGGCGGGCAGACGGACGGACGAACGAACGAACGAACGAACGAACGAATGAGTGGTCACTCTTCTTGGCAAACATGCAGAAGGAAACACTGCTTATGGCAATGCCGTATACATATGCCACATACAAAGCGCGACCGCCGCCTGACCGTCCTCGTATTGCTGCATACACCGCAATCACGTTGTTTCCGGTCCGAAATTATATCGAACATTTGTCATATATTTTAATCCGCTTTACATACATAGTTTTACTATCCCCTGGTTTTAATTTTAAAGTGAATTACTTTAAGCGAATTTCTACGAACTGTTGTTTTTTGTACTGACGTTTTAGTTAGTTTATATCGTAAACATATCATATATGTAATGGTGTATCATGTTAAGGTTTCGTTTACCCACCAAGAAGCACCACTAGCCGAGTTCACACTCTGGTCTGATGCGCGGCACCATGTCGGCGACGGTGGACCTTTTGGGCATACGCAAGTTTTTCCAAAATGCTGCCTGACAGAGGTTGTGTTCAATACACTCAAATTTATTCATGTATCTCATTTATATACTCATCATATATCTCTTTAAATGGTTTATTTTAGACAAATCATAGTTAACTGGGATAATTTCATGAATACGTGTTGGTTTACTAGTGTTGTTCCCAAAGATTAATGCATGAATTATAATCTTATATTTAGATGTCGTTCATTCAACTCTAATTGGATACATACGCATACCCTTAACAATATATATAAGCATACATTCAACAGTACATAAACATACCCTCAACAAAACACATAAACAAACCCTCAACAATACACATAAGCATACCCTCAACAATATACATAAGCATACCCTCAACAATACACATAAGCATACCCTCAACAATACACATAAGCATACCCTCAACAATATACATAAGCATACCCTCAACAATACACATAAGCATACCCTCAACAATACACATAAGCATACCCTCAACAATATACATAAGCATACCCTCAACAATACACATAAGCATACCCTCAACAATACACATAAGCATACCCTCAACAATACACATAAGCATACCCTCAACAATACACATAAGCATACCCTCAACAATACACATACGCATACCCTCAACAATACACATAAGCATACCCTCAACAATATACATAAGCATACCCTCAACGATACACATAAGCATACCCTCAACAATACACATAAGCATACCCTCAACAATACACATAAGCATACCCTCAACAATACACATAAGCATACCCTCAACAATACACATAAGCATACCCTCAACAATATGCGTGGTAAAGTCTGGAAAAACAGAATAACAAGGTAAGAGTGGCAACAAACAATGCGCTGATAAACAAAATTAAACAGCATTTTACTACACTAATATCATAAACTTTTATATCATCATTCTAACCATTTGAAATATATATTTATTTTAATGAGAATGCGTGCTTGTGCGTGTGGTGCGTGTGTGCGTACGTGTGTTTGAGCGTAAACGTACGTGCATGTGTGTGTGTGAACTATAACAACCCTAGCTTGGCATATGAGATTAATGAAACGATTCAACGTTTTCATTTATAATGCGTGCAACTCTTATTAAATCATTTTGTCAAAACGTCAAAAAAAGAAAGAGAAGCACCAAACACACTTCGCAATGGATAATATCTAAGTGTGTGTTTATGTTTACGCCGGTGTAACATTCAATTTTGACACTGTCGAAAATTGACCACAGAAGTGTGTTGTTTTTTTTCTTTTCAACTTATTGATGGATCAGTATTTAACGAATAGAACTGACCCCGGCCATTTGTGGCGGATCCGTGGTCTAGTGGTGACGGACTTGACTATCAATCCAGGGGTCGCAGGTTCGATTCACCGTCGCATCACTAATAAAATACTAATCGTCTTCCGGGCGGGATGTTAAATGGGGGTCCCGTGTATCAGTGCTATACACATGTGCACGTTAAAGAACCAGGGTAGCTCTAACCAAGGTTACATTTTGTCTGTGAACTATGCTCCAAAAACCTAAAATGACTGGGCTAGTATAAATAAGCTTACATATACCGGCCGTTAATTAATGTCCCTTCGTTGCGTGAAAAATGACCCTCTTTGAAAGTTGATCAAGGGTTATATTCACTATTTAACTTAATCAATTAATTGGTCATACATTGCATTTAAACGCTGGCGACGGGTTTGTGTATATTTTTGTGTAGAAGGGAGTTAAATTTTCCTGTCTAATTTGTTTCTTTTGGTAAAGTTAACCTGGTAATCTTATAATTACTTTCGCGAGCTTTAAATCAGTCACGTGTTTGAAGGTGTTTGGTCATTTTTAGAGGGGAAAATTTAAATCGAAAGTCAAGCGTTCAGATTGAAGAATATCTTACTTGCTTTATTCAATCTTCGGAAAGTCAGTGTTTGTTTTTTAATCATTTATGCCATTATTTCTAATCGCATTGATGTGAATCTGATGTGCAATTTGCAGATTTTAGTTTAAACATACATGTTCATGAGTATAATCTGTGATATATTGTAATGTTGAAGGTCTGGTTTAAATTAAATTACTAAGTAGTAATGTCATCCTTTCTTTTTTCAGGAGGGCTGGGACTTTCTGCACAAGTGGCACGTTGACGTCTGGCGTCCAGTGAAATGTTCTTGCGTGTTAGATATACAGTTTTCAACAGATATGTGAGTAAAACAGCCTATTGTAATTAATTGCGATTCAGAAATTGCAGTCAACTTTAAAATTTATTTTCTTTTCTTGTGTCAATTTTGTTCTTCAATTACCTGCAGTTTTGTTTCATCATTTGTACATGGATGTTGATTTTAAGTGAGAAATGCAAGATTTTTTCAGAAAGACGAATACGACTATTAATTTAATAATACACGTAATAAACATTTCAGGAAAACCTATATTCATATATGTATGTGTTTTGTATTGCTGTAGGTACTCTCATATACTGACGTTAGTTTTTGATGTTGAAGTGGTGGGGCATTTTAGTTGCTTTAACCAGTCAGCAACAGGTTCGCAGCCGGGATCGTTGTACGGACGTATGCACTTTGTGTTGTCGATGCCAAAGTGGATACCATTAGAGACTCACTCACAAAACTGGGTTTATATGCATTTGTGACAGAAACAGAGAAAAACACAGTGACTGTTTGTGTAAGGACTTGACAAATGAAAAAGGATTTGAATGTGGTGGAAAATTCTATCCGTTTTAACCATCCTGCTGGTAATGCTATACAGAGACTGCCATTTTGGCCATATCACAATTAAAGTGGTCACCAGATTCGAACCCGGGCTCGTTGTGCGGACGTTCGACCGCCGCATTACCATGGTAACCATGCCGAAGAGATACAAATACGAGTACATTTTCAACAGATATGTGAGTAGAGATACCCTTTGTTTGTTACTTATTAAGAAACTTTAGTTACCTTCTTTTGTTATTTTATCTTTGCTAGTTTTCGATTTGAGTTTTTAGATAACTGCAGTTTTCTTTTATTTGTACACGGATGTAAGATATTTATTACAGAATTTAAGGATATCGTCCACAAAAAGGGAAAAAAATACAGCTGCATGATGTTTTTTCACTGTTAAAGGTATTAATAACCTAACTTGACTTCCGGGTAATAGAACATTTTATTTGCAATTTTCAAATGTTAACTTTACATTCAGTATGGTACTCAAAAGATACGTGAGTGAAAACACAATTTCTTTTTAAATAAGATGCAAGTATCCAGTTTTGTCACACAAGACATTTGTTGTGTATTTAAGTCAACCTTATGAACATTGCATACTGTATCCGAATATAATACAAGTTCTTGGGGCGGGTAATCAACGCCAGTTAAGTTATATGGATTAGACGAATTAGTGTAATGTAGCCTTTCACAGTTATGCCCCTTAGAAGTTGTAATTCAGTCTGGGAAAGGGTATACATGCGTATAAATAATAAGCAAAAACACAAAGATAAACCGGTAAGTTCACATAGAAAATTATACTTTGGTATACAAACATATAGGACCATTATCAAGTTGGTCTTTTTAACATCCTATGTTGTGTTGTTTTTGTTGTTAACCTAAAATAATCATTAGGCAATGATTTACTCAGTACTGTTACTTACATTTGTACTCAAGACGTCAAGTTACTGATTGGTCAAAACTGCTCCGACTACTCTGTTTAGAACATGTTGTAGTCTTTTTTGAAAAAAAATAAGTGAAGTGTTTAATGTTTGAAATGGATACTAAAGGTTTATATTCATATTTTACCATGTAAGAGTAAAGTTATTTTTTGAAGTGATTGAAATTAGCACGACCCTTCAAGCATGACCCTTCAAGCCTGACCCTTCAAGCATGACCCTTCAAGCCCGACCCTTCAAGCATGACCCTTCAAGCATGACCCTTCAAGCACAATCCTTTAAGCACAATCCTTCAAGCCCGACCCTACAAGCCCGATCCTTCAAGCCCAACCCATCAAGCCCGACCTTTAAAGCCCGACCCTTCAAGACGAATCTTTCAAGCCCGATCCTTCAAGCCCAACCCTTCAAGCCCGATCCTTCAAGCACGACCCTTCAAGCCCAATGTAAAATGCCTGTAGGGCTTGTTTATTTTCAAATTAAGAAAGCCCATCTGGATTGTTGACCTAGCTGAGATTAAAATTCCATTTTTTATCCATTTTCCTGTCTTTTGCAACTTGTTTATGATATTTGGCAGTTACCATATTACAATATTACTAAGGCCAAATAAAAAAATAGGTCTGGTTCAGGTAACCCGACCGACCCTAATAATTACCTCCGACCCTAACACTTTTTATTGCAATAGTTTTTCGTCAATAAAAATTTTCGCCATTTTTTCGAAAATCCGCCGAAAATCCGATCGTAAACGTGCGCCGACAACGATAATTCTATTCCGCGCCTATTTAGTATTACCGTTCGGGTTACCTCCCTTGATACAAGATGGCAGCGTGTGTCGGTTCTTCAAATGTGATCGCAATTAAACTATTAAGAAATGTACAATTACCACATGATGGAAGAAAAATTCACTATCTAAACAATATGTCGAGCCCATGCAAAAAAAAATAAAAAAAAAATAATAATAATAATAATCCCTACCCCCCTAACTTTTTTGAACAATGTTACCTGAACCAGACTATTTTTTTTATTTGGCCTAACCAGGCTTTCTCAGTATTTGATATATATGCCTCAAGTGGTTTCTTTTCAATTTACCACAGTTGAGATACTAGTGTGATTTCTCTCAGTTGTTTCTGTGATTTCTCTTTGACAGTCTTTGATTTGCAATTGATGATTACAAAGGCCTGAAACAGTAATGTTTGCATTTTGAAGTTTACATTATATTTAAAAAAGCTTGGACCTGCAATTTATGTTATGACAGAAATTGGTGGACAGCATTTTTAGTAGTTTCTAATTTCATCTGGAGTGGTGAGTTTGAAAAATTGGATGTTGGAAGTTTGAAAAATTAAACAGTTTTGTATGATCAATAAAGTGGAAGTTGTTGATTACTTTTGCTAATCGAGTTTAAACCTCATTATTGTGTACAGGAACATAAATAATATGTGTGTTGTGTGTATTATAAATTGAATTCTTGTACTTATACTGACAAACTTGATGTATAAGAGGTTTAGAATTTACATAGTGATTTAGTGATTGCGGAAGGCAGTTTTAACAGTTTCTTCTTGTATTGGGAGTTGGAAGTTTGAAAAAAACTGTTATGTATCAATTAGGTGGAAGTTGTTGATTACTTTTGTTAATTAAGTTTAAACCCCATTAGTGTATTTTTTTGTCTACAAATTTATAGAAACATAATACTTGAGTTATGTGTATTATAAATTGAATTGTTGTACCAATACTGACAAACAACTTGACAAATGTATAAGATGTTTAGAATTTACATAGTGATTTAGCAATTGCGGAAGGCAGTTTTAACAGTTTCTGCTGATATTGGGAGTTGGAAGTTTGAAAAAACTGTTACGTATCAATTAGGTGGAAGGTGTTGATTACTTTTGCTAATTAAGTTTTAACCCCATTAGTGTATGTCTACAAATTTATAGAAACATAATACTTGTGTTATGTGTATTATAAATTGAATTGTGGTATTTATACTGACAAAAAACTTGATACGTATTAAAGGTCTGGAATTTACATAGTGATTCCTTGATTGTGGACGGCAGTTTTAACAGTTTCTGCTTATAATTTGGGAGTTGGAAGTTTGAAAAAACTGTTAAATATCAATGAAGTGGAAGTTGTTGATTACTTTTGCTTAGAGTTTTAACCCCATTATTGTGTACAAATACAAATAGAAACATAATACTTATGTTATGTGTATTATCAATTGAGTTGCGTTACTTATACTGACAAAAAACTCATACATATAAAAAGTCTGGAATTTACATAGTGATTTAGTGATTGCAGACGGCAGTTTTAATATTCTACTTGTTTTGGATGTTGGAAGTTTGAAGTTTGAAAAAAACTGAATATCAGTGAAATGGAAGTTTTTGATTATTTTTTTTTTTTTGCTAAATGAGTTAAAACCTCATTATTACATGTGTAAAAATAGTGACAAAAAACTTGATGTATAAGAGGTTTGGAATTTACTTAGTAAGAAAAAAACTGAATATCAGTGAAATGGACGTTTTTGAATATTTTTTTTTGGTAAATGAGTTAAAACCTCATTATTACATGCGTATAAATAGTGACAAAAAACTTGATGTATAAGAGGTTTGGAATTTACATAGTGATTTCGAGATTGTCGATCGCAGTTTTAATAGTTTCTGCTTGTATTGGGAGTTGGAAGTTTGAAAAAACTGTTGCGTATCAATGAAGTGGAAGTTGTAGATGAATTTTTCCGAATTGAGTTTAACACCATCAGTGAATACAAAAAGGAACATAAATAATATGTGTGTTATTTGTATTTTTAATTGAATTATGGTACTAATACTGACAAAATCAACTTGATGTATAAGATGTTTGGAATTAACATACAGGCAGTGATTTAGTGTTTGCAGACGGCAGTTTTAATTGTTTCTGCTTATATTGGGAGTTGGAAGTTTAAAAAAAACTTATACGGTATATATCAATGAAATTGAAGTTGTTGATAACCTTTGCTTATTTTAAGTTAAAACCGCATTATTGTGTACAAAAAGAAACATAATACTTGTGTTATGTGTATTGTAAAGTGAATTGTTGTACTAATACTAACAAACAACTTGACAAATGTATAAGATGTTTGGAATTTACATAGTTATGAAGTGATTGCAGACGGCAGTTTTAACAGTTTCTGCTGATATTGGGAGTTGGAAGTTTGAAAAAACTGTTACCTATCAATTAGGTGGAAGGTGTTGATTACTTTTGCTAATTAAGTTTTAACCCCATTATATATATAGTGTAATTTGTCTACAAATTTATAGAAACATATTACTTGAGTTAGGTGTATAACTGTATTATAAATTGAATTGTGGTATTTATACTGATAAAAAACTTACATACATATATACATATTAAAGGTCTGGAATTAACATAGTGATTTCGTGATTGCCAACGGCAGTTTTAACAGTTTCTGCTGATATTGGGAGTAAAGGGAAGTTTGAAAAAACTGTTATTTATCAATGAAGTGGAAGTTGTAAATTACTTTTGCAAATTGAGTTTTAACCCTTTTAGTGTACGTGTACAAATAGAAACATACCGGTAATACATGTGTTTATGTGTATTATAAATTGAATTGTGGTACTTATACTGACAAAAATTTTGATACATATAAAAGGTCTGGATTTACATAGTGATTTAGTGATTGCAGATGGCAGTTTTAATATTCTGCTTGTGTTGGATGTTTGAAGTTTGAAAAAACTGTTATGTATCAATTAGGTGGAAATTGTAGATTTCTTTTGCTAATTGAGTTAAACCCCATCAGTGTGTACAAATAGGAACATAAATAATATGTGTGTTGTGTGTATTTTAAATTGAATTGAGGTACTTATACTGACAAACAACTTATGTATAAGAGGTTTGGAATTAACATAGTGATTTAGTGAATGCGGAGGGCAGTTTAAACAGTTTCTGCTGATAATTGGAGTTGGAAGTTTGAAAAAGCTGTTACATATCAATGAAGTGGAAGTTGTAGATTCCTTTTGCTAATTGAGTTTTAACCCCATTATTAAGTACAAATAGGAATTTTAAGATAATACTTGTGTTTTCTGTATTATAAATTGAACTGTGGTACAACTTGATGTATATAAGGTCTGGAATTTACATAGCGATTTAGTGATTGTGGATAAATTTGATTGCTTAGTTTTATTCACTTTTAACCCTGGGTTGTTATGTTTTATCACTACAGAATGTGCCTTGCCTGGGGTCTTGCTTAGCTTTGTTCATTTTTGACCATGTATTGTTATGTTTACAGAATGTGCCTTGGCTGGGGTCTTGCTTAGTTTTGTTCACTTTTAACCATGTATTGTTATGTTAACAGAATGTGCCTGGGTCGGGTGCTGCTTAGTTTTGTTCACTTTTAACCATGTATTGTTATGTTTACAGAATGTGCCTGGGACAGGAAGTTGCTTAGTTTTGTTCACTTTTAACCATGTATTGTTATGTTTACAGAATGTGCCAGGGCCAGGGTCTTGCTTAGTTTTGTTCACTATTAACCATGTATTGTTATGTTTACAGAATGTACCTAAGCCAGGGTCTTGCTTAGTTTTGTTCACTTTTAACCATGTATTGTTATGTTTACATAATGTGCCTGGGCCAGGATGTTGCTTAGTTTTGTTCACTTTTAACCATGTATTGTTATGTTACAGAATGTGCCTTGGCTGGGGTCTTGCTTAGTTTTGTTCACTTTTAACTATGTATTGTTATGTTTACAGAATATGCCTGGGCCAGGAAGTTTCTTACTTTTCTTCACCTTTAACCATGTATTGTTATGCCTTGGCTGGGGTCTTGCTTAGTTTTGTTCACTTTTAACCATGTATTGTTATGTTAACAGAATGTGCCTGGGTCGGGTGCTGCTTAGTTTTGTTCACTTTTAACCATGTATTGTTATGTTTACAGAATGTGCCTGGGACAGGAAGTTGCTTAGTTTTGTTCACTTTTAACCATGTATTGTTATGTTTACAGAATGTGCCAGGGCCAGGGTCTTGCTTAGTTTTGTTCACTATTAACCATGTATTGTTATGTTTACAGAATGTACCTAAGCCAGGGTCTTGCTTAGTTTTGTTCACTTTTAACCATGTATTGTTATGTTACAGAATGTGCCTTGGCTGGGGTCTTGCTTAGTTTTGTTCACTTTTAACTATGTATTGTTATGTTTACAGAATATGCCTGGGCCAGGAAGTTTCTTACTTTTCTTCACCTTTAACCATGTATTGTTATGTTTACAGAATGAGCCTGTGCTGGGATGTTGCTTAGTTTTGTTCACTTTTAACCATGTATTGTTATGTCTACAGAATGTGTATGGGCTAGGATGTTGCCTAGTTTTGTTCACTTTTAACCATGTATTGTTATATTTACCGAATGTGCCTGGGCCAGGAAGTTGCTTAGTTTTGATCACTTTTAACCATGTATTATGTTTACAGAATATGTGCCTGGGCCAGGAAGTTGCTTAGTTCTGTTCTATTTTTACAATGTTTTGTTATGTTTACAGAATGTGCCTTGGCTGGGGTCTTGCTTAGTTTTGTTTACTTTTAACCATGTATTGTTATGTTTACAGAATGTGCCTGGGCCAGGAAGTTGCTTAGTTTTGTTCACTTTTAACCATGTTTTGTTATGTTTACAGAATGTGCCAGGGCCAGGAAGTTGCTTAGTTTCCTTCACCTTTAACCATATATTGTTATGTTTACAGAATGTGCCTGGGCCAGGATGTTGCTTTGTTTTCTTCACCTTTAACCATGTATTGTTATGTTTACTCAATGTGCCTGGGCCTGGATGTTGCTTAGTTTGGTTTTCTTTTTACCATGTATCGTTATGTTAACAGAATGTGCCTTGGCTGGGATGTTTCTTAGTTTTGTTCACTTTTCACCATGTACTATTATGTTTAAAGAATGTGCCTGGGCCGGGATGTGCTGCTTAGTTTTGATCACTTTTAACAATGTATTGTTATGTCTACAGAATGTGTCTGGGCGGGGATGTTTCTTAGTTTTGTTCACTTTTCACCATGTACTATTATGTTTAAAGAATGTGCCCAGGCCGGGATGTGCTGCTTAGTTTTGATCACTTTTAACAATGTATTGTTATGTCTACAGAATGTGCCTGGGCCATGATGTTGCTTAGTTTTGTTCACTTTTAACCATGTATTGTTATGTCTACAGAAAGTGCCCGGGCCGGGATGTTGCTGCTTTGTTTTGATCACTTTTAACCATGTATTGTTATGTCTACAGAATGTGCCTGATCCAGGAAGTTGCTTAGTTCTGTTTACTTTTAACCGTGTATTGTAATGTTTACAGAATGAGCCTGTGCTGGGATGTTGCTTAGTTTTGTTAACTTTTAACCATGTATTGTTATGTTTACAGAATGAGCCTGTGCTGGGATGTTGCTTAGTTTTGTTTACTTTTAACCATGTATTGTTATATTTACAGAATGAGCCTGGGCTGGGATGTTGCTTAGTTTTCTTTACTTTTAACCATGTATTGTTATGTTTCCAGAATGTGTCTGGACCAGATGTTGCTTAGTTTTGTTTACTTTTAACCATGTATTGTTATGTTCACAGAATGAGCCTGTGCTGGGATGTTGCTTAGTTTTGTTAACTTTTAACTATGTATTGTTATATTTACAGAATGTACCTGGGCTGGGATGTTGCTTAGTTTTGTTTACTTTTAACCATGTATTGTTATGTTTACAGAATGAGCCTGTGCTGGGATGTTGCTTAGTTTTGTTTACTTTTAACCATGTATTGTTATGTTTACAGAATGAGCCTGTGCTGGGATGTTGCTTAGTTTTGTTTACTTTTAACCATGTATTGTTATGTTTACAGAATGAGTCTGTGCGGGGATGTTGCTTAGTTATGTTCACTTTTAACCATGTATTTTTATGTTTACAGAATGAGCCTGTGCTGGGATGTTGCTTAGTTTTGTTTACTTTTGACCATGTATTGTTATGTTTACAGAATGAGCCTGTGCTGGGATGTTGCTTAGTTTTGTTTACTTTTGACCATGTATTGTTATGTTTACAGAATGTGTATGGGCTGGAATGTTGCTTAGCTTTGTTTACTTTTAACCATGTATTGTTATGTTTACAGAATGAGCCTGTGCTGGGATGTTGCTTAGTTTTGTTTACTTTTAACCATGTATTGTTATGTTTACAGAATGAGCCTGTGCTGGGATGTTGCTTAGTTTTGTTTACTTTTAACCATGTATTGTTATGTTTACAGAATGAGCCTGTGCTGGGATGTTGCTTAGTTTTGTTTACTTTTAACCATGTATTGTTATGTTTACAGAATGAGCCTGGGCTGGGATGTTGCTTAGTTTTGTTTACTTTTAACTATGTATTGTTATGTTTACAGAATGTGACTGTGCTGGGATGTTGCTTAGTTTTGTTTACTTTTAACCATGTATTGTTATGCTAACAGAATGAGCATGTGCTGGGATGTTGCTTAGTTTTGTTTACTTTTGACCATGTATTGTTATGTTTACAGAATGAGACTGTGCTGGGATGTTGCTTAGTTTTGTTTCCTTTTAACCATGTATTGTTATGTTTACTTAATGTGCCATGGCCAGGATGATGCTTAGTTCTGTTCTATTTTTACAATATTTTGTTATGTTTACAGAATGTGCCTGGGCCAGGATGTTGCTTAGTTTTGTTTACTTTTAACCATGTATTGTTATGTTTACAGAATGTGCCTGGGCCAGGATGTTGCTAAGTTTTGTTTACTTTTAACCATGTATCTTTATGTTTACAGAATGAGCCTGGGCTGGGATGTTGCTTTGTTTTGTTTACTTTTAACTATGTATTGTTATGTTTACAGAATGAGCCTGGGCTGGGATGTTGCTTAGTTTTGTTTACTTTTAACTATATATTGTTATGCTAACAGAATGAGCCTGTGCTGGGATGTTGCTTAGTTTTGTTTACTTTTAACCATGTATTGTTATGTTTACAGAATGTGCCTGGGCTGGGATGTTGCTTAGTTTTGTTTACTTTTAACCATGTATTGTTATGTTTACAGAATGAGACTGTGCTGGGATGTTGCTTAGTTTTGTTTACTTTTAACTATATATTGTTATGCTAACAGAATGAGCCTGTGCTGGGATGTTGCTTAGTTTTGTTTACTTTTAACCATGTATTGTTATGTTTACAGAATGAGACTGTGCTGGGATGTTGCTTAGTTTTGTTTACTTTTAACCATGTATTGTTATGTTTACTTAATGTGCCATGGCCAGGATGATGCTTAGTTCTGTTCTATTTTTACAATATTTTGTTATGTTTACAGAATGTGCCTGGGCCAGGATGTTGCTTAGTTTTGTTTACTTTTAACCATGTATTGTTATGTTTACAGAATGTGCCTGGGCCAGGATGTTGCTTAGTTTTTTTCACTTTTAACCATGTATTGTTATGTTTACAGAATGTGCCTGGGCCAGGATGTTGCTTAGTTTTTTTCACTTTTAACCATGTATTGTTATGTTTACAGAATGTGCCTGGGCCAGGATGTTGCTTAGTTTTGTTCAGTTTAAACCGTGTATTGTTATGTTTACAGAATGTACCTGAGCCAGGGTCTTGCTTAGTTTTGTTTACTTTTAACCATGTATTGTTATGTCTACAGAATGTGCCTGGGCCAGGATGTTGCTTAGTTTTGTTCACTTTAAACCGTGTATTGTTATGTTTACAGAATGTACCTGAGCCAGGGTCTTGCTTAGTTTTGTTCACTTTTAACCATGTATTGTTATATTTACAGAATGTGCCTGGGCTGGGATGTTGCTTAGTTTTGTTCACTTTTAACCATGTATTGTTATGTTTACTGAATGTGCCATGGCCAGGATGTTGCCTAGTTCTGTTCTATTTTTACCATGTATTGTTATGTTTACAGAATGAGCCTGTGCTGGGATGTTGCTTAGTTTTGTTAGCTTTTCACCATGTGTTGTTATGTTTACATAATGTGTCTTGCCCAGATGTTGCTTAGTTTTGTTTATTTTAACCATGTATTGTTATGTTTACAGAATGTGTCTTAGCGGGGATGTTGCTTTGTTTTGTTTACATTTAACCATGTATTGTAATGTTTATAGAATGCTCCTCGCCCAGGATGTTGCTTAGTTTTGTTAACTTTTCACCATGTATTGTTATGTAAACAAAATGAGCCTGGTCTGGGATGTTGCTTAGTTTTGTTTTCATTTAACCATGTTTTGTTATGTATACAGAATGAGTCTGGGCGGGGATGTTGCTTAGTTTTCTTCTCTTTTAACCATGTATTGTTATGTTTACAGAATGTGTCTTTGCGGGGATGTTGCTTTGTTTTGTTTACTTTTAACCATGTATTGTTATGTTTACAGAATGTGTCTTGTCCGGCGTGTTGTTTTGTTTTGTTTACTTTTAACCATTTATTGTTATGTTTACAGAATGTGCCTTGGCTGGAATGTTGCTTAGTTTTGTTTACTTTTATCCATGTATTGTTATGTTTACAGAATGTGTCTTGACCGGGATGTTACATTGTTTTGTTTACTTTTAACCATGTATTGTTATGTTAACAGAATGTGCCTTGGCCAGGATGTTGCTGCTTAGTTTTGTTCACTTTTAACCTTGTATTATTATATTTACAGAATATGCTTGGGCCAGGATGTTGCTTAGTTTTGTTTACTTTTAACCATGTATTGTTATGTCTACAGAATGTGCCTGGGCCAGGATGTTGCTTAGTTTTGTTCACTTTAAACCGTGTATTGTTATGTTTACAGAATGTACCTGAGCCAGGGTCTTGCTTAGTTTTGTTCACTTTTAACCATGTATTGTTATATTTACAGAATGTGCCTGGGCTGGGATGTAGCTTAGTTTTGTTCACTTTTAACCATGTTTTGTTATGTTTACAGAATGTGCCTTTGTCAGAATGTTTCTTAGTACTGTTCTATTTTTACCATGTTTTATTAAGTTTTCAGAATGTGCATGGGCTGGGATGTTGCTTAGTTTTATTCACTTTTAACTATGTGTTGTTTTTTTCTCATTACGGAATGTGCTTTGGTGGGATGTTGCTTAGTTTTGTTTACTTTAACCATGTATTGTTATGTTTACAGAATGTGTCTTGCCCAGATGTTGCTTAGTTTTGTTTATTTTAACCATGTATTGTTATGTTTATAGAATGTGTTTTGGCGGGGATGTTGCTTTGTTTAATTCACTTTTAACCATGTATTGTTATGTTTACAGTATGTGCCTTGGCTGGATGTTGCTTAGTTTTGTTTACTTTTAACCATGTATTGTTATGTCTACAGAATGTGCCTTGGCTGGGATGTTGCTTAGTTTTTTCACTTTCAACCATGTATTGTTATGTTTACAGAATGTGCCTGGGCCGAGATGTTGCTTAGTTTTGTTCACCTTTATCCATGTATTGTTATGTTTACAGAATTTACCTGGCCAGGGATGTTGCTTTTCTGTGTCTACTTTTAACCATGTATTGTTATGTTTTTAGAATGAGATGGGCTTGGATGTTGCTTAGTTTTGTTTACTTTTAACCATGTATTGTTATGTCTACAGAATGAGATGGGCTGGGATGTTGCTTAGTTTTGTTTACTTTTAACCATGTATTGTTATGTCTACAGAATGTGCCTTGGCACGGATGTTGCTTAGTTTTTTTTAACTTTTAACCATGTATTGTTATGTTTACAGAATGTACCTGAGCCAGGGTCTTACTTAGTTTTTTTTTTACTTTTAACCATGTTTTGTTATGTTTACAGAATGTCCCTCGGCCAGGATGTTGCTTAGTTTTGTTTACTTTTAAACATGTATTGTTATGTATACAGATTGTGCCTTGGCGGGGGTCTTGCTTAATTTTGTTTACTTTTTACCATGTATTGTTATGTTAACAATGTGACTGGGCCGGGATGTTGTTTAGTTCTGTTCATTTTTAACCTTGTATTGTTATGGTTTACAGAATGTGCCTTGGCGGGGATGTTTGTTAGTTTTGTTCGCTTTTTACCATGTGTTGTTATGTTTACAGAATGTGCCTTGGCCAGAATGTTGCTTAGTTCTGTTCTATTTTAACCATGTATTGTTATGTTTACAGAATGTGCCTGAGCCAGGGTCTTGCTTAGTTTTATTCACTTTTAACCATGTATTGTTATGTTTACAGAATGTGCCTGGGCAGTGATGTTGCTTAGTTTTGTTTACTTTTAACCATTTGTTATTCTGTTTATTGGGAATTGCTTTATAATTTTGTTTAGTTTTAACCATGAATTTTTATGTTTACAGAATGTGACTCGCTTGGGATGTTGCTTAGTTTTGTTTACTTTTAACCATATATTGTTGTGTTTACAGAATGTTCCTGAGCCAGGGTCTTGCCTTGTTTTGTTTACTTTTAACCATGTATTGTTATGTTTACAGAATGTTCCTGAGCCGGGATGTTGCTTAGTTTTGTTTACTTTTAACCATATATTGTTGTGTTTACAGAATGTTCCTGAGCCAGGGTCTTGCCTTGTTTTGTTCACTTTTAACCATGTATTGTTGTGTTAACAGAATGTTCCTGAGCCAGGGTCTTGCCTTGTTTTGTTCACTTTTAACCATATATTGTTATGTTTACAAAATGTGCCTGGGCCGGGATGTTGCTTTATTTTGTTCACTTTTAACCATGTATTGTTATGTTTACAGAATGTGCCTGGACCGGGGTATTGCTTTATTGTTTTGTTCACTTTTAACTTTGTATTTTTATGTTTACAGAATGCGGCTCGCCTGGGATGTTGCTTAGTTTTGTTCACTTTTAACCATGTATTGTTATGTTTACAGAATGTGCCTGTCCGGCATGTTGCTTATAGTAATTCTGTTCTCTTTTTACCATGTATTGTTATGTTCACAGAATGTGCCTGGGTCAGGGTGGTTCTTAGTTTTGTTCATTTTTAACCATGTGTTGTTATGTTTTATCATTACAGAATGTGCCTTGGCAGGGATGTTGCTTTAAGTTTTGTTTTCTTTTCACCATGTATTGTTATGTTTACAGAATGTACCTGAGCCAGGGTCTTGTCTTGTTTTGTTTACTTTTAACCATGTATTGTAATGTCTACAGAATGTGTCTAGGCTGGGATGTTGCTTAGTTTTGTCTACTTTTAACCATGTATTGTTATGTTTACAGAATGTGTCTTGGCTGTGATGTTGCTTAGTTTTGTCCACTTTTAACCATGTATTGTTATGTTCACATAATGTGCCTTGGCAGGGATGTTGCTTAGTTTTGTCTACTTTTAACCATGTATTGTTATGTTTACAGAATGTGTCTTGGCTGTGATGTTGCTTAGTTTTGTCCACTTTTAACCATGTATTGTTATGTTTACAGAATGTGTCTTGGCCGGGATGTTGCTTAGTTTTGTTCACTTTTAACCATGTATTGTTATGTCTACAGAATGTGTATGGGCTAGGATGTTGCCTAGTTTTGTTCACTTTTAACCATGTATTGTTATGTTTACAGAATGTGTCTGGGCAGGGATGTTGCTTAGTTTTGTTCACTTTTAACCATGTATTGTTATGTTTACAGAATGAGACAGGGCTGGGATGTTGCTTAGTTTTGTTCACTTTTTACCATGTATTGTTATGTATACAGAATATGTCTGGGTGGGGATGTTGCTTAGTTTTGTTCACTTTTAACCATGTATTGTTATGTTTACAAAATGTGCCTGGGCCAGGATGTTGCTTAGTTTTGTTCACTTTTAACCATGTATTGTTGTGTTTACAGAATGTGTCTGGGCCGGGATGTTGCTTAATTTTGTTTACTTTTAACCATGTATTGTTATGTTTACAAAATGTGTCTGGGCGGGGATGTTGCTTAGTTTGGTTTACTTTTAACCATGTGTTGTTATTTCTACAGAATGTGCCTTGGCTGGGATGTTGCTTAGTTTTTTCACTTTCAACCATGTATTGTTGTGTTTACAGAATGTTTCTGGGCCGGGATGTTGCTTAATTTTGTTTACTTTTAACCATGTATTGTTATGTTTACAAAATGTGTCTGGGCTGGGATGTTGCTTAGTTTGGTTTACTTTTAACCATGTGTTGTTATTTCTACAGAATGTGTCTTGGCGGTGGTGTTGCTTAGTTTTGTTTACTTTTAACCATTTATTGTTATGTTTACAGAATGTGCCTTGGCTGGGATGTTGCTTAGTTTTGTTCACTTTTAACCATGTATTGTTATGTTTACAGAATGTGCCTGTCCGGTATGTTGCTAATAGTAATTCTGTTCTCTTTTTACCATGTATTGTTATGTTCACAGAATGTGCCTGGATCAGGGTGGTTCTTAGTTTTGTTCATTTTTAACCATGTGTTGTTATGTTTTATCATTACAGAATGTGCTTGGCCGGGATGTTGCTTAGTTTTGTTAACTTTTAACCATGTATTGTTATGTTTACAGAATGTACCTGAGCCAGGGTCTTGCCTTGTTTTGTTTACTTTTAACCATGTATTGTTATGTCTACAGAATGTGTCTAGGCTGGGATGTTGCTTAGTTTTGTTCACTTTTAACCATGTATTGTTATGTTCACATAATGTGCCTTGGCAGGGATGTTGCTTTCAGTTTTGTCCACTTTTAACCATGTATTGTTATGTTTACAGAATGTGTCTTGGCCGGGATGTTGCTTAGTTTTGTTCACTTTTAACCATGTATTGTTATGTCTACAGAATGTGTATGGGCTAGGATGTTGCCTAGTTTTGTTCACTTTTAACCATGTATTGTTATGTTTACAGAATGTGTCTGGGCGGGGATGTTGCTTAGTTTTGTTCACTTTTAACCATGTATTGTTATGTTTACAAAATTTGCCTGGGCGAGGATGTTGCTTAGTTTTGTTCACTTTTAACCATGTATTGTTATGTTCACATAATGTGCCTTGGCAGGGATGTTGCTTTCAGTTTTGTCCACTTTTAACCATGTATTGTTATCTTTACAAAATGAGCCTGGGCTGGGATGTTGCTTAGTTTTGTTCACTTTTAACCATGTATTGTTATGTTTACAGAATGTGCCTGGGCGAGGATGTTGCTTAGTTTTGTTCACTTTTAACCATGTATTATTATGTTTCCAGAATGTGCCCGGGCAGGGATGTTGCTTAGTTTTGTTTACTTTTAACCATGTATTGTTATCTTTACAAAATGAGCCAGGGCTGGGATGTTGCTTAGTTTTGTTCACTTTTAACCATGTATTTTTATGTTTACAGAATGTGCTTGGTCTGAGATGTTGCTTAGGGGAACATAACCTTTTGTTTTCTAATTGTTGTTGATTGATAATCATGTTTTGTTGGTGATGGGTGTTGTTTATGAATGTGTTTTTGTTTACATAATATGCTTGGGTTATTATGTAAACAAGATCACAACCTGTTGTTTTTTAGATGTTGTTTATTTTTAATCATGTCTTGTTTGTGGTGGCCGGATGTTGTTTATGGATGTGTTTTTGTTTACATAATATGCTTGGGTTATTATGTAAACAAGAACACAACCTTTTGTTTTTTAGCTGTTGTTTATTTTTAATCATGTCTTGTTTGTGGTGGCCGGATGTTGTTTATGGATGTGTTTTTGTTTACATAATATGCTTGGGTTATTATGTAAACAAGAACACAACCTTTTGTTTTTTAGCTGTTGTTTATTTTTAATCATGTCTTGTTTGTGGTGGCCGGATGTTGTTTATGGATGTGTTTTTGTTTACATAATATGCTTGGGTTATTATGTAAACAAGAACACAACCTTTCGTTTTTAACTGTAGTTTATTTATAACCAAATCTTGTTGATGGGTGGTGTTGTTTATAATAGTGTTTTTGTTTTCATACTTTGCAGTGCTTGTGGTGCTTTCCTTTAACTATGGATTGAAAATATAGTGTGTGTTATAACTTGTATGAGTTGGTTATTTTTTGTAAGAGGTGCCTGTTGTGTCCTCATTGTAGGATTGCATAGGCTGTCAAACTTTAACTTAAGGCAGGACTTGTTCAGTCTTTACTATTAAGTACTCAATAGTTCAGGTATTTAGATGTCACCCTGTGGTCAAACATTTCAGAAAAGCCTAACATGTAAGTGTAATGTTTATTTTTTAATGGCATCTGCATTTCAGGAATTTCAGAAAAGTCATCACTGCCTGAATCTCCACAGGCTCAGGGCCATACACTGATATAGAGGAAACCAAAAAAACTGGTATGTCTGGTGGTAGCTTTGATTGTTACAAATGACCATACCTGAAGTGGTGATAGCCAAAGTGTTTATAGTCTCACGCCAGAGAGTCTTTAGCCATTCTCTTTTTCACCAAGCTTATAAGTTTTTTCTGTAGTTTGTTCTGTTGTTTGTTTAGTATTGACACACCAATTTGATCCAAATTTTAAATCAGGAGAGCCCTCAAAAGGGCCTTGTGAACAAAAAACAAAGAATATTAAATGTAACTGCAGTACATTCCTAGTTTGTTTATTCCTCGCATTGCACTCTTTATGACAAATATTAAAGTTTGTAAACAGTTGTTCATATATCCTATTTCATTGTGCAGATATTGGATATGTGATGGAAGCGGACTTCGTAGAGGTGTTGTTGCGTCAATGGCGGCCTGTGATTATTGAGGACTACCTCATGGAAGCGTTCCAGGTACATATACGAAGAAAGGCAGATATCACTTGTAGTGTAAGACCACATTTCGAGGGCTCAACGCAACTCTATTGTAACTACAATTTTTACAGAATTTAGCTTTTTGGCATGTTTGAGTGTATTAATTTTGTTAATACATCTAAAATATTTTATGAGTCAATGCATCTTTAAAAATATTTGCTACCTTATTGTATCTGGAGTTACAAGAGTTGCATATAACACTCAGGAAAAATGTCATAGTGCAACACTATTGTAACTCTGTTTTACTATACAGTATATATCAGTATGATGTCATAATGTTTGATTACATCATCAGTTTCCTTGGAAAAGAAGCTTAATAAGTATGTTGCAACTTGAAGTATGGAAGAAATCAATAACAGTATGAAGTTTAACCCGAGATAAATGGGAAAAATCATATCACATTATAAGTTTTCACTTAAGTTTGTGTCAATATTGCAAAAATGCAAATTTTGTATTGCTCAAATATTTTTTTCTTACAGTTTTGGATTTTATACTTGATATTTTACAAAAGTATATGTGAATGTTTTTAGAAATCATCATCAAGGTCATCCAAGAGGTGGAACCAGGCTGGTGGACATTAGCACTTCTCTCTTTGGAAAAGAAGGTTAATGATGATACTAATATAATATTTTTTATAAAAAAAACTTCTGCTTTAGATTTAAGTTTTACCCAAATTGATGGAAATCTCTTGTCATCCAGCATGTGAATTACAATCATTTTGATGTTGTATTGGGGACATAGCACCGTTCAGTTAATATGTTCCATTACATTAAAGATTATACCACCACACCAATCATCCAAATGTTTTTAGCACAGCAATACAACCGGGAGTCATCAATGCCACGAGCTTGTGAAACTTGGAGGGAAAAGATGGAGGAGCGGGATGTGGACCAGCTTATCCAAGAGAAGGAACTAGACTGATGGACAACTCACCAAGTAAGATTTGATTTTTAGGTCTGTTATGGTATCTCTTTGAAAATACACCATATGTGGCAATGCCTGATGATGGTGATGATGATGATGATGATGATGATGATGATGATGATGATGATGACGATGATGATGATGATGATGGTCTACCATTTTCTGTGTTATGTTTTATGTGTCTGACCTCAGCCATCATGCATTAGACTGATTTTTTTTAAGAATATCAGAATGCATCATCTGTTGTCTGTAATTATGGAATATGTAAATTTTAATGCATAAAGCATTTTTAAATTCCTCACACTCGATTGCAGTTGGGGACTTGACCCAGCAGCTCTTCTTCCCCCATCATGCCCAGCAAACTGGTCCAACATTTTTCAAAACTCCGCAGAAATGTGCTAACTGGAAATTGGCTGCCTTTGGAGTATGTGCATAAGGCTCAGGTACATTGTAGATCTTAAAAACTGAGTTCATGTATTATTCAACTGTGTAAATAGACGTTTTTTTTTCAACTATTTTGTTTACTTTGTGCTTTTTTAGCTCACCTGTCACATAGTGACAAGGTGAGCTTTTGTGATCACAATTTGTCCGGCGTCCTTCGTCCGTCCGTCCGTAAACTTTTACTTTAAACGACATCTCCTCATAAACCGCTTAGCCAATTTCATCCAAACTTCACAGGAATGTTCCTTGGGTGGTCCCCTTTGAAAATTGTTCAAATAATTGAATTCCATGCAGAACTCTGGTTGCCATGGCAATGGAAAGGAAAAACTTCAAAAATCTTCTTCTCCCAAACCACAAGGCTTAGGCCGTTGATATATGGTAGGTAGGATCACCAAATGGTCCTCTACCAAGATTGTTCAAATTATGGCCCTTGGGTCAAAATTGGCCCCGCCCCGGGGGGTCATGGGTTTTCTCTATATGTTTATAGTGAAAACTTAAAAAATCTTCTCCTCTGAACTTACTTGGCCTAGAGCTTAGATATTTGTCATGATTCATCGTCTAGTGGACCTCTACAAAGTTTGTTCAAATTATGGCCTTGGGGTCAAAATTGGCCCCGCTTCGGGGGGTCATGGGTATGCTCTATATGTTTATAGTTAAAACTTCAAAAATCTTCTCCTCTGAACTTACTTGGACTAGAGCTTAGATATTTGGCATGATTCATCGTCTAGTGGACCTTTACAAAGATTGTTCAAATTATGGCCTTGGGGTCAAAATTTGCTCCGCCCAGGGGGGTCATGGGTTTTCTCTATATGTTTGTAGTGAAAACTTCAAAAATCTTCTCCTTTGAACTTACTTGGACTAGAGCTTAGATATTTGGCATGATTCATCGTCTAGTGGACCTCTACAAAGATTGTTCAAATTATGGCCTTGGGGTCAAAATTGGCCCGGCCCCGGGGGGTCATGGGTATACTTGATATGTTTATAGTTAAAACTTCAAAAATCTTCTCCTCTTAACTTACTTGGACTAGAGCTTAGATATTTGGCATGATTCATCGTCTAGTGGACCTCTACAATGATTGTTCAAATTATGGCCTTGGGGTCAAAATTGGCCCTGCCCAGGGGGGTCATGGGTATTCTCTATATGTTTATAGTTAAAACTTCAAAAATCTTCTCCTCTGAACCTACTTGGACTAGAGCTTAGATATTTGGCATGATTCATCGTCTAGTGGACCTCTACAAAGATTGTTCAAATTATGGCCTTGGGGTCAAAATTGGCCCCACCCCCTTCGGGGGTCATGGGTTTTCTCTATATGTTTATAGTGAAAACTTCAAAAATCATCTCCTCTGAACTTACGTGGCTTAGAGCTTAGATATTTGGCATGATTCATCATCTAGTGGACCTCTACAAAGTTTGTTCAAATTATGGCCCTGGGCTCAAAATTGGCCACACCCTGGGGCTGATGGGTTTTCTCTATATGTGTTATAGTGAAAACTTAAAAAATCTTCTCCGAACTCACAAAGACAAGTAACGTCTTAACTTAAACTGGATAACATATCTAGTACACATACCAATTTTCAATATGGGCCACATACAACAATTAATAACAAATATACATATATAGATACACACGTAAAATCAAGTAGTGACAAGAGCTTAGATATTTGGCATGATATATCATCTAGTTGACTTGTACCAATATTGTTCAATCTTTGGCCCTGGGGTCAAAAAATGGCCCCACCGGGGCGGTCATGGGTTTCCTTATATATGTATATGATGAAAACTTATAAAATCTTCTTCTCCGAAACCAAAAGGCTAAGGCCTTAGATATTTGGTATGAAGCATTGTTTATCGGACCACTATTAAGATTGTTCAAACTTTAGCCCTGGGGTCAAAATTGGCCACGCCCCGTGTTCATAGGCTTAGGTTTTCAATATTTTTATATAGTCTTATATAATAAAACTTTAAAAATCCTCTTCTCCAAAATATAAGACCTAGAGCTTTCATATTTGGTATATAGTGTTACCTAGTGGACCTACACCAAAGGTATTCAAATAATTGTCCCGGGGTCAAATTGGCCTTGCTCAGGGGTCATTTGTTTTTACATTGTCTTGTCACTTAAACATCTTTTCCTCTGAAAGTAAAGGTCAGAATGACTCCATACTTGATATGTAGCATCCTTACATGGTCCTCTCTCAACTTTGTTCAAATGGTTTTGTTTGGCCCCTTTTAGGGGTCACCAGAGCAAAAAATAGAAAAACCTTCAAACAACTTGATCTTATTAACTGCTTGATGGATCTTCAAGTCTGAAGCATCCTAGCATGGGCCCCTGTCAGGTCTTTTCAAATAATTTTGTTTGGCCCCTTTTAAGGGCCACCAGAGCTAAAATTAGTAAAAAAAACTTCACAACTTCTTCGCATGAACCCCTTGATAGATCTTCAGCAAATTTGGTTTGAAGTGTCCTTGCATGGACCTCTCTTAAATTTGTTCACATAATTTTGTTTGGCCCGGTTGCCATGGCAACCTAAAGGAAAATGTTAACAATTGGTTATAATCATCTTCTTCTCCTAAACCGCTTTGACAATTTTGATGAAACTTCAAAGGAATGATCCTTGGTTGGTGCTTTTTCAAAATTGTTCAAAGAAATTAATTCCATGTAGAACTCTGGTTGACATGGCAACCTAAAGGAAAAGTGTCAACAATTGGTTACAATCATCTTCTCCTAAACCCCTTGGACAATCTTGATGAAACTTCATAGGAATGATCCTTGGTTGGTGCTTTTTCAAAATTGTTCAATAAAATTAATTCCATGCAGAACTCTGGTTGCCATGGCATCCTGAAGGAAAATATAGGCTGTCGTGTCCGCGCTGTGACTTTCTCTTATATGGACAGATTTTAAAATGACTTGCCATATGTTTTCGACATACCAAGACAACGTGTCGTGTGCAAGACCCATGTCCCTACCTCTAAGGTGAAAGATACACGAAGTGTTTATTCACAATGGAATGCTGAATATGAGGACATAAAGAGTGTTGGCTGTCATTTAGTATGATTGTGTTTTTTTCTATGCTCAGAGGCAATTTAATATAACTTGCAATATGTATTTGACACATAAAGGCAAGATCAACTTTTTATGTACTTGTTCATAGATCAATGTCACATTGGGGGCATTTGTCACATACTTTGACAGCTCTTGTTCAATATTCTTTGAGAAACAAGCTATGTTAAACTCTTTTACTCAGGTGAGCGATTTAGGGCCATCATGGCCCTCTTGTTTACTTACTTCCTGTTGTTTCTAGATTGAGATGAAATACATGTATACATAAGGAATATTATGTTAGCCGGTTGGTCTGTGGGGTTGTAACACTCTCGTAAAGTCCATATCCCATGAGACCATAGGATGAGTGCAATGTGTCTTTACACAAGCAAAGAGAAGTGATGCAATCTCACAGATAAAGCAACTAGCATAGTATTGTGTTTAATTTCATGCCTTTAAAGAATCTTTAAAATATAAATTACAATTATTTTACAATAATTTTCTTTATAAAAGAGTTATAAAAGAGTTTAAATAGGACTATATGTGTCCTACTTCTTTCCCATAGTATTGCAGAGGCGGATTTGTGGGTGCGCACTAGACTACCATGTTAGAGGGAATTGGAAAACACATTGTGTAATACATATTTTATGTTGAAATCATGCAATTCTATTGTGACAGAGTTGCCGAGGGAAGGTCCTGAGCAGAGACAGCTGTGAGCTTGGTGCGTTACAACTTCAGGTACCATGAAATATTGTTTTAATCATTATGCCGGCAAAATGAAAATCATATCAGTATTTGGTATGTTCTCTTTGGAGAAGAATGACAGGTTTAAATTGAGCATTCCTTCATCTAAATTACTTACATGTATCCAAAATTCTACTAGTTCTATGCTGTCTATAAATGTACAAATAAGTCACCCTGGCAAAAACTGGTAAATTCAAAACATTTGTATCTGAAAGAGAGTGGAAGAAACAAGTCAAGAAATTAATTTATTTGCTACACAGTATAGTTCAATAGATGTGTGTCGTAATGTTAACCTACTAACATTTTATTTACAGTACAGTACCATAGGTCATTATGTTAATGTAGTTACAGTTTTTTAATTTACATGTACATGTATCTGTTGTAGGACTACATAATGTGGATCGAGATATCCAGGATAGCCATTGGGAGCTCCTTGGCCATTTTCCATCGAAAACAACCTCAGATGTTTATGGACGGCTTACAAGGTCAGATATCTTTACATTTTACTTCGATGCAATAAGATCGCACAGTAAGTTTAAATTTTCAATTTAGTAGTTAAATTTTATGACGTTTCTTATGGGAATTATGCACTTCAATTAATTTAAATGTAGATTTACAAAATACACATGTAAACACTATAATCCATTTAAACTATTATCTTAATTGTTTACGAACTACTTCTACAGATGTACTGGCAAACATTAAGGTTATTTTTGATTGAAAATGGCCAAGAGGTTCCAAATGCAGTGATAGCAGAAAATACAAAGTTCCACCTGGATCTGCACTGGGGCACTTCAGTCCATAGTAGGTTAATAGTAATTCTTACTGAATAATTCCCTAAAAGACTTTTGATTAAGCTTTTTAAAAGTATTCACTTTTGTTTTAGCCTTGATGTTGTTGTTGTTATAGTGTCATTTAGAAAACTAACCTTGGCCATAACATAAATACTGTTGAAATTATTTGAATACAATTTTGTTGACATGTTGCCAGAGGAATTATGTAGATGTGTAGCAAGAACTGTAACTGTGTTTTAAGTAATTTTTGTGTTAGTTAAATTCTTGAAATGAACAAAATAAGCAAACCCTCCTATGACTTCAGATGGAAAATCAAATGCTGAGATGATAAGGAGAAAATGCTGTGACTGTGACCAGCTCATCAAGGAGTGGCCATAACATTCTTCAGCTTGTAGCTGGCGCCTGAAAACCAGTTGAGCTCTCCCATCGGAAACACCACCTACAACTGTTTGAAAAACATCTCGAAGTAACACCATTTTGTACTTGAAGGTATGATAGCATAAAATATGTCATATCACCATTTCTTTAAGCTTACATTTATAAGCATTCAATATTAGATTTCAATTGCCCAAGAAAGTTTAAATGAATAAACTCTGTTTAACATCATTTTACTATAACTAGTCAAGTCATTCCCCACTTGGTCAAAAATACTTGCATGATTTTTGTTTTATTACCAGTACCTGATTCAGTATGTAATACAAATAAGTAATATTTTGCTGTTTTAGATAAAAATGATCAATTTGTCTTCAATTGGACTCTTCCTTAATCAACAGTATGAGCCATTTTCTTCTTGCCCTAGGAAGTCATTGGACCTTCCAAATCTTATTTTATAACAGCATCTCATTTATGTTTTTTTAACACTATTTTGATAAGATTTTGATCAGCTTGTAAAACAGTTATCTCCTTTTTGTTTCGATAAACTTTTTAAGAAGTAATAGGACTTGTTTTATGGTAGTTTGGTGTCGGGGTTGACATTCAGCCTATCGGCTTCAGGCAACAGTTCAGATGTCATCCCTTCACCTCGGGACAAGAGTTTTGACTGTTACCCAAATAAACATGAAATTACTGTATACAGAACACTAGTTTTTGTTATTCTTTTGTGGTTTTTTTTCGGTTTTATATATGTTTTATCAATCCATAATTTCAGCAGATGGACCCAGATTTGTGCAGTGCAGAGAGATTGATGAAGCAGATGCTGTGAAGTACAACTAATGTTTCATTGCTGAACATTTGAGGAGTCTTGCCTGAACTCCCATGCGAAATCTGCACCAAGGGCGTGGATCTTGAACAACAGTGATATTTACAAGAGAAGATAAGGAAATACTTCAGAATTGACAATAATAGAGACAAATCTTACCCTAGACCATCTCAACCAAAGCAATGAATCCACTGTAACCTTTTCTTCTTACAATTTGTTTTGATATATCTGTCATACAACTGATGTATGGTGAAATATGTTGTCTATTGAAGGTTGTCTATTGTAACAAACAATTTACATTCATTGTATTATTCATCTGTGAACTTTTTACAAAATACCCTTCATAGCTTTACTTTAAAAATGCTCTCTTACTCCCAAATAAGATGTACCACAATTAATAAAAATGTTTTTATATACCATAAAGGACAAATATTATACATGTCAAAAACAATAGTTCTTATGAAGGATACATGCAGAAAACACAATTTATACATTAAGAGTGGATAGTAGATCACAATCTTTTAGCACTCACCAGTAATTTAGTATTTTTGCTTTTTCAGCTATTAATACAGTCATGGTTATAATTATGTGATTAGTAATTAATATTTTCCTTAAATGCATTATGTAGTATAAAGTAGTTAATAAATTAAAATTTACATAAATTATGTTATTCATGTGTATGAATTGAATTTGAATAAGAGTGTCACTTTAAAGTAATTTCTGATAAATTTTAATGTCTGCCAGAATTATCAATTTGAAATCCAATGTTCGACCAGGTTCATAAGAAGGCTGAACTGCAATGTGAAAATAACACATGTAATATATATTTAAATGTGTATTTAGTTTTGTCATGGTAACATTTCAGTGTTTTCGTTATCAAAATTATGATTTACTATAATTTTGTATCTTAGTAAAATAGGTACATAACAAAAGAACACAGTTTATTATAAGCTTTCCTGTAGTTGATAGAGATTTATCTGTGAAATAAGATTACCATCATTATCATTTAATTAATTTGATTTTCTATATTTGTCTTTAAAATGGTTGAAATTTGAGAACTGACTACTTGGGAAAGGTGTTAAGTGTATTGTTATTTTAAGTTTGGTGAAAAAAAATGAAATTATATTATGTATAATGAGTATAGCTGCAAAATGCATCAGAATAAACCTGTTAATTGTATTTCTATTTCTGAATCTTTGGAATGTAGTTTTTTTTGTACAACAATGATTTACTCTGGACATAATTGAAGCGTTTAATGTCACATGATGTATGGTCAGTCGAGGGGAAAGGCGGGAATATGCACGGCGTTTAATTGCATCGGTCATTTCTATGCTAGACTTAAGCGGTTCACTTGATTTAATTCAAATTCGAGTTGTTTAATGGCACAAAGATGTTTTATGCATGTTATGTTATTATTATAATTGTAAAATTGTTAAGTTCATTGGGAACATTTATATAAACATGTGAATCCTTTACTTAGAAAAAAAGTAAGGTCACAAAATTGAAATATTTAAAAAAAGTATTGATGAATAATGAATGAAATATGGATACATTTTAAATGACCTCATAGAAAATATGAATGAATTTTAAAGCATAATGGTATTCTGAGGTACAGTTTTCCAGAGTTATTTTACAAACAGTTGAAGTTTTGATCTCTGGTTTTTACCCTGTCTTGGAATATCATTATTTGTACAACGTTGTATAATTCAAATATTGTATACTAGATGTTGTATGGTAACAATTTTTGGTAAATATGTATATTTGTAATTTGTTTAAAGTCTTCACCAGGGAAAAGAGTGATCGCAAGTCTTGCTCAAAGCAACAAACTTTTAAAGTGTTTGTGTTTAGTTGTGTTAAGACATAACCATAACAATTTAAGTATTATTACACATACTCTTACATTTTAGAAAGTATTTCTAAAATGACTGCCTATACTTTTGTAAATTGAGTAGATTTTTAATGCCTATACTTTTGTAATTTGAGTAGATTTTTAATGCCATTACCTTTGTGTCATTTGAGTAGAATTTAGTGCCTATACTTGAGTCATTTGAGTATTTTTTTTAATGCCTAGCTAGTCCCAATTTCTTGAAACTTCTTAAGCATAACAGACTTAAGTTTCATATTTCAGTTAGCAAAAATTACTTTAATTGGATTTTGATACATGAAAAATGGTTTATTGTAATTCACAACTCCTATATAAAGTATAACAATACTCAAAAGAAGTAAATATAATGCAAATTTATGATAAACAAAATTAGTGAGCTAAGCTAAACCCTATTATAAGGGAAGTAATAAAAATTGAGGCAACCATGTATGTAATTTAAGTATTTTTTAATGCCTTTATTTGTGTTAAGTAGTTTTTTAAGACCTCTAGTTTGATCCCTGATGTGTTGCATATTGTATTGCATTTTATTGTCGTTGCCATGGTAACATTGTTAATATCAATGAAAGTATTGCAATGGTAACATTGTTAATATCAATGAAAGTATTACTATTATCATGATATTACTAGAAGTTTGTCAGCACTATGATTGTTATTTTGTGTTTGATATAATTATATAACTACAAATATATAAAGACATGAAAAAGAAATGTTTTCTTGGATTATTATCTCTAAAATTCTCCACATATAACAAACTTTGCATTATTTGTCATAAAGACAATGCCATAATCGTGAAGTGTTTTTTTTTTAATCAGCACTGCGCCATATGTCAAAGTCTGCACCATGTGTTTCTTGGGCCATGCACCATTGTTAAAAATGAGCCAAGTGATGACTTCCATCATCCAGGTTTCCATGTCCAAAACCTTTGGCCAAATCTGGACTCTATTGTATAACGCCTAATGATACATGTTGTCAGCAGGGTTATCTTGGACAAGAGTAGTGTACAAAAATTCCTGGCCAATTGCTCTTTTTAATCATGTTTCGGAAAACCCAAGGTTATATGATTAGGGTATGATGATCTTGGCCTTTGTATGTTCACCTCTTCGTCTTCGCCTCCATCCATCCATAATTACCCAGCATTCAAGATAACATGCCATTTTATTAATTACACAAAAACGCAATGACGCTAAAAAAGATGTGTTACACAAATTCAAACTGATATGTAAAGTGACAGCAGCTGTTTTGGGGACAATTTTTAAGACGACAACTCAAGGTCAGTTTTAGGTCTGTCTGTCTGCATTATGGCTTGACCCCACCGTGATGCCATAACGACTAAAATGGTGTTTAAATGCCATATGTGACATGCAATAAAAGTGACAGCTATTTGCAGCCAAATCCAGACATTGGAAGACTAGAAGAAACAGAGTGAGATACAAGAGATCAGGGTGCAATATCCTTAATCTTTGCAAGAGACATCTTGGTTCTTTAACATGTTCGGTGTAGCGTACTTTCCTGGGTTGAACCAGTAGTGAGTACACCATTTTTCCCGTTCTAGAATTAAAATGCAGAGTACTAGGCAAGGTAGCTACTGCTACCATATTTTGACCTCTTTCAGTTCTACATGGCCAGGGTTTGAACCCCTGACCTTCCACACCCAAAGTGAACACTCTACTAATGAGCTATCTGGGCAGTAAAAACAACAGAGCATATATGTAAGTATTGTGTAAGTCTAATTGTACATGCACTCGCAAAGCCCATTCAGCAAGTGCTAAAATAGGATTGTTAGTCATTTCAGTTTCTTTGAACCATAATGCACAGACAATCGTAACACTCGGCCATCTCCGCCAATCTTCAATTCTGTTTGATACTGGCCGAGGTGTTTCGATTGAGTGCACAAACAGAATGTTAGCCTGGTTAGAGCTACCACAGTGATTTGATGGGAATGAACTCCTGCTTTTGGTCATTTGACTGTACAAACATTAGTGACATTTAACCTAAAAAAAATATTCTTGAAGTTTATCAAAGGGGTCACTCCTACCAACTATCTAGCAAGAAATAACAATGAATTACTGCACTTAAGCAATGTCAGAAAATCTCGAAATACCTAAATAGAGGTCAAATGATACCAAAGCAGTTCATTCCCATCAAATCACTGTGCGAGCTACCCTGGTTTTTTAATGTGCGCCAATGTATAGCAATGTCACAGGGGACCGTCATTTAACGTCCCTCCTGGAGGATGATTTAGTATGTTTTAGCGTTGCGCAGGGGAGTTGAAGACTACTGGATTGACAGTTAGCTACAATAATGAGCGATCAGGGATACTTGTTTTTGACATTTCTTATGTATCCCTATAACGCTACAACTCTCTACCATTTAACACTGGGCGAAAGAATATATAGTAATATTTTGCATCGATGTTGAAAAATAAGGACAAAGTTGTTCAATATATACTCGACAATCATCATCTAATCTGGATTTAATTTGTCATAAGAGTCGTTATTTTCACATAAATATATTCTTGGTCACGAATACCGTTAAACATGTACACAGCCAATCAGATTTGTCCCAGATTTACAGATATCGGGATACTTCATAAACAATTGACACATATTAGTGTTTTATGATATCTGAACATGTATTTTGGCATAATGAATAAAGATGTGTTTAATAGTAGGCAATAATGTTATCGTAGAAATTTGAATTTTCAACGCAAATAATTTAAAAATTGTGGCCGCGAGGATTCTCTGCGCAAGGACCGTTCGCTACTTTTTGCTGGGATGTTGGACGTCACGAGTGTGCCATAGTAAAACAAAATCGTCAAACGAAGAGTGTACGGCCATTTAGGTGGACTAGATTGACAGTCAACGAAGCGTGTTACCACTAGACCACCAGTCGGTTCAAAGGCGCTTGTCGCTTATGTTATATTGTTAATTCTGGCTTGCCGACTTAAAATAAAATTCATCTTATTCCCAACCGATCCACCCCCCAATATACAGTGTGTGTATACCACGTGATAAATTGCGTCATAAATGCTACGTCGGATCGAAGGTAATAGTTTGCTTCTAATGAGATATACGGAGCAGTCAAACTCCCGGCTTTTATACTTGGCGTGACGTCATAATCAAGGTCATTAGATGCTTGTAATACGTCTATGCGATACTGTATCTGTAACTCCATGCTTTTGAACGACAAAATTATAGATTTTTCGTCACGAGAACAAAGAGTGAAAACGTAAAATTTGGTAAATAAACTAATAAATATTGTATACTTTAAATGGGTTACAAAAAGTATGGAATTTGGGTAGAGAATATGTTGATAGTCAATCATTTAAAACCTGCACTTTCTGAGACATCAAAACACCAAAAAGTCCAAATACGGGGAACGAAAATAGAAGCAGATCATAAAATTCCATCAACCGAAGACAATTTCAGATTCCGAATGGAAAGGTAATTACTGGTAAGATTTTCTCCTCTTATCGTAAAAATATGATCTCTTAAATTATTTTGTATTATTAATAAAAAATTAACACTCCACGAGTTCATCTGTTTTCAGCTGTATTTAACATTAAGCTACAGGCCCCAATTTCTCGAAACTACTTAAGCCTGTTTTTCTTCTTAAGCTTAACAGACTTAAGTCGCTTATTTCAATTAGCCAAAATACATTCTTAAAATGGATTTTGATTAATGAAAAATGGTTTATTCTCATAATCATACAGATTATTCCTACATAATTTCTAAAAAAATTTGAACAAGTAAATATAACACATTTTATAAAACAACAAAAAGAGTGAGATTAGCTTAATCCTGTTATAAGATACTTAAGAAGTTTCGAGAAATTGGGACCCGTACAGTACTGAATAAACAGTTCCAATCAATGTAAAACATAGTTTTCAGACATCAGTTAAAAAAATAAATATATATAAGAGTTGAAAATTGAAAAGTTACTGTATAAACACATGTGACTGCGAATACCTGTATTTAAAGCCTCAGTGCCACTTAGAAATGATTAAATTATTAAAGAGGAATCTAAAAGTGAGCATATAACTTTGATAGAGTCTCATATAACATCTGATTACTCCTGAGGTTCAGGATGATTAAGTGAAAAAGAAATGATTAGGAAATACCAACGTAGTTCCAAACTGGGTCACTGATTCACTATATGCTAATGCACCAGTCAAATGTCATGACCCTGAATAGACTTACTTGGATTTTTTCCAATTATTTGGTCACATGATGCTGGTACAAATACAACCGCCATTATCAAAGTGAGTACTAATTTTTGTCTATTCTGTTTCGTAGCCGTTCGTTGCAGACTTAAAAGGGGTGTCACTTTTAGTGAGGTAAGGAAGCCTGCATTAGTAGAGCTGTGTAGTTTCACACAAGAGCTAAGGATAGAGTTTGATCCCGATGGATAATCGGAAGTATCCTGAAGTTGTCAGTTAGAAGCTGATGCCGAGTGATATGTGCCTTGTGCCTCCACAACGGCTGTCTGGGAATACCGATTTGTCTATCATGCCAGTGCTGTCTATTTTTGATATTTATAATTACTTAATTACATTTAATGACTATGACCACCCCTCCCTAAGGGCCTATCTCCAGCTTGAGGGATATTCAATGTTCCAAGATGGCTATACACGTGATATTGAGACGGTGCCATATCCAAATACTGGTAAGACGTACTCTGTCAGTCTGTGGTGTTAATATATTCTATACTTTGATTGTAATGATTATGATGATGGCGATGATAGTGGTAGTGGTGTAAATTTATACAAAAAATCTTGTCATTATGCATCTGAGTGAGTACATTTACCAGCATTTTCAAACAAAATAATTATATAAATAACTACAACAGGCTGCTACAGCTGTTGGATCATGATGAAGAACAGTCACAAGAGATCCATTCAATCTGCTTATTGCAGTTACAAAGGAGGGTAATGGTCTAATTTACTATTCTTTTACTTTACTTCATGTACAATACTTGTCACAGATTTAGAAAAGTATGTGGCCAGTCCTGGGATCGGACCAGGAACCCCCTGCTTGCAAGTCATATGCTCTACCAACTGAGCTATTCAGCCCCGGATAACTCATATACTCTGATACATGTATGTCCAGTTCAGTACCTTGACATATATCCCCTCTATCTTTGTCCCCAAATTCCCATTCCGGACCATATAACCACAGTGACTGGGTATATTTGTTCAACTGCAGTGTCTTAATCTCATCATTGACCAACATGCAGGACACTAGCCACGGTCCCTTGTTGGACTCATTTTCTCACATACTTAAAAAGTTTGTAGCCAGTCTGGAGATCGAACCCAGGACCTCCTGCTTGCACATCAGTTGCTCTACCAACTGAGCTTAAACCGGTCCTGGATAACTAGTGTACTCTGATCTGTATAATGGTTCAGCACTGTGAACATTCAAAGATATAATATTTAATTTGTTGTTCAGTCATATTTTTTATAATAGCTTAATTATTGATACTGTTATAAATACAGCTAGATAAACGGTTTATCAAGCTGTATTTATAACAGTATCAATAATTAAGCTATATATATATATGTCATCAAGTAATATCTTATAATTTGGAGCTGGTTAAAATTTAAACAGCTCCAAATTATAAGATATTACTTAATTGATGACATATATATATATATGTCAAGTTTGTTTAGGCATGGTTGTACTCACTTACGGTGGCTGCGCAACGTAATAAGATTACTTTTTAATAGCATTGATGGATGCTGTCGACATGTTGTGGCAACCCTCTTCTAAGTCCTTGACTTTGTACAAGACTTCAAGAAGACATGCTGCAGGGCCATGTATGTGGGTTCAATGTGCTTCTTTTGCCGATCAACTTGGCAAACTTATCCCTGCTTCACAACTTGAGACTTCAATTATGGAGGAGCCCAGGTATATTTCATTTGTCTTCAGTTTCATTTACTTAATATAAGTTCTATATCACCCACCATCTTGGTCATTGAAATTGTCAGCACTATGTGTGCGTGTATAATTGAAGTCAGAGGTAATAGGTGAAATAAATGTTTTCTAAAATAACCATGCTGTGTCTGTATTAGTGATTGGCTCAGGCTATGTACCTATTATGAGTTAATGTAAGTATTGAAAAATAGATAAATTTCTGCTGCATTGTATGTTTATGGATGAATGTGTGTACATAAATTATCTGCATAATACTACCAAAAATGCTCCCCTATTTACTATAAACTGATGTACTGTGTCCATGTGATTTTTGTAACATGTTTAAGTTTAAACTGAATTATAATGTAATGAAATATTACGATATATCGGCCAGAAGATATTAGATGCTTATTCCTCGCCCCTGTCTGAAACCTTATCAATTAGTTGATATATATATATATATTTTTGTATAAATTGATGTATGTTTAAAGATGAAATTCAACTGCCCACCCGCCCCATCTTACGACGATCACCGTATCACTTCTTTCTCTGGCCTTTTCTTACAAGTCTACAGTTTAAGTTTGTGTTTCCTGTTTGCAAGCACACAGACAGCAATGCCAATGCATTCGCCATTGTCTGAATTCAGTTCCCAAATGCCTGATCCAAACAATTTCCTTCAAGTATGCCAAACATAAGCAATTCAAGTGAGACATTAAATGTTAAAGTTAAGCTATAACGTAAGTGGCATACCATAGAAATGCATGAATGACAAACATGATATTGTTTTCAACAGATCTCAGATCCTGCTTCAAACTCTGATTTTCTGGATGTGACAGTCAGACAGCAGACCTGGGATTAACAGTGAAGGGGATAAATATAAAGTGTATGTTTTTATTATCCCCCTCCGAAACGAAGGTTTCCTGAGGGGGATATTGTTTTGGCGTTGTCCCTCCGTCCTTCTTTCCGTCTGTCCGTCCAGAACCATATCTTGGTAGGCATTGGTCAGAAAATGTTCAAACTTGGTCAGAATGTTCCCCATGATCAAATCTCGACCACTTGTAAAAGTGGGTCACATGGGGTCAACAACTAGGTCACTAGGTCAAATCTTAGAAAAATCTTTGGAACAAACTAGAGGCATTATATATATAGTCTAATATTCATGAAACTGAATCAAAATGTTTTCCTTGATGAACTCTTGAACAAATATATAACTGGATCACATATGATTGAAAATTAGGTCTTTAGGTCAAATCTTAGAAAAATCTTGTCAGGAACCATATCATGGTAATGATCGGTCCAATTATGTTTAAACTTGGTCAGGATGGAATGTAGGACGAAGTGAACCACTTCCCAAGTGAACCAGGACTAAGTGAACCACTTGGTGAGACGAAGTGAACCATCTATATGTTCTATAGGGAATATTCTCTAAATGAAATATTATGTTTCAGAGTTTATTTTCCTGATTATAAATGATGCAATAGATAATATGAATAAATTGTTAATCATATCAAAGTGTTTATTTATTAGAATTATGTATTTTGATAAAACAATGTTTTGAAAAAAATGAAAAACAAAATACCTTTCGATTTAATCCTAATAATGAATATATTGTCAATACATCCTACTTTGTTGTATTTTATTCCAAATATGTTCAAAAATTCTCTATGTTTGTTATTAACACCTCAACCATGTACCAAAAACAAATAAGTGTGGGTGTAATTAATGGATAATTGTACTTTAATTTTAATTGGCCTTATTAATTGGTAATTACTAATTAAACAGCTCACTTACAGAAGCTGTGAACAGACATAGTGACATATAACTGAAACATTCTTTAATTAGTATGAAAGCCTGTATATAAGTTGACCATTTTATTGGTACATCAGTCAATATAGACAAACCCCAGCTATGTCAGCTGAATACCCATGAATCGCATGGAGGACGTATGCTACTGGGCAGTGATGGTTTCACTTATAACGTGAAGCGGGAGAAACCGGAGACTGGGTTCATCTACTGAACATGCAGTGTCCGGTCAAAGTTGAGGAGGTGCTCTGCTTGGGTAAAGGAGACCCAGTGACTCAAAAGCTGATGAACTGGATTTCGAAATCGATATGAATTTCATCAAAGTTGTTGACTTCCTCCTTGATGACATCACCAATGAAGGGGCATATACCGTCTGGTTCCATATTTTCACATGTTGTGTATTGCATTATGAATTATGTATTACCATGTTATATCATTGAATTTAATTAATTTATATAGTGCTTTTGTTATGACCATGTGCTTTGTATCATGTGCTTTATTATTAACAATTATTATTATTATATGTTGTTAATTTATTGATTTGTAATAAATATCATGATATTTATGAATCCCTTGTATTTATGTTACTATCATAAAATAGCTACTATACTAATTGTCATGGAGCTTAAAAGTCAATTTCTAACAGCTAAATAAACATCTTTAAAAGTGTAGCAAATGTGTGAAGTCTTGCATTCAAATGGCGATAATTACTAGTTATTATCACCTTTCAGGCAGTGTGTCATCACACAATAGCCACTATATAATACATATGTGGTTCACTTGGTCCTGAAATGGTACACTTAGGAACTGGTTCACTTGTGAAATGGTTCACTTCGTCCTGCACCCGTCAGGATGTACCCCTTGATGAAATATGGACCGCTTGTAAAAGTGGGTCACATGGGGTCAAAAACTAGGTCACTAGCTCAAATCTTAGAAAAATCTTTGGAACACATTAGAGGCATAATATGTATGGTCTAATATTCTTAATTCCATTTTCTTATTTATGATTTAGAGGTAGTAAATACATTGTTTTTTCCTGTCTTTAAGAACTTAAAATAGGGTGTGTGTTTTCTGGATCCCCAATGGACACTTTTTTTGCCAAAAATAAAATAAAAAATCACAAAAAAGTTGTATCTGAATTATTTCTGACCAAAGTATGGCATTTCCTTATTTCACAACTAGATTTTTTTCGGCACCAAACAATGCATTTGGGTTGGCCCACATGAAATGCTTCCGGGTCGTTGCATGTCGGTAGTTCTTGAAAATAATGTTTCTCCCCTTTTAGTAAGCATTTGTTGATGTGTACATTGCATTCTTGTATGTATTTTCAAGTTCAGACATGGTTTATATCATATTTGAATGATTTTTTGCTGGACCAGTCTTTCTTGAGTGGATGGTTTCAGAGATGAGCCCAGAACTGGAGAAATTTTACATAAAACAAAGAAGGAAATCTCATTGTGAGCTGACACATATAGAAGCAGAAAACAGAATTTAGAATATCTCAGCTTATATGCAATAAACAGCAATAAGGTTTCAAAAACAAGTTCCTGTGGGTTTAGGCATCTAGTTTCTGAAAATATTTTATCAAGGTTTGTGTATATTATGAATTAAATTCAAATTTTAGAATTTTGACATTTTTTTTAAGATTTGTCTGTCCCTGACTTAATAATGTGCAAGAATTTTGGGTGTTTGGACTGTTGTCTGTAAATTCAAAACCTGCTTTTAAGCGACGAAAAACTTTTTTCTGATATTTCAGCCAGTTTGACTGCAATAAAAGTTTTATTTATCAATAACATAGGTAAAAACAAATCCACTTATTACCTGGTAGTTATTTATTCATTTGTTTTTATTCATGGATAGGTTTATTGAAGAGTGTCAATAGAAAGCTGGAACTTTTCAGTCCTCAACATGTAAATGGAAAATGTATTGTGTGATTCGGCTTAGTTTCATCAATAAACTCTTGCCCCCCCCCCTTCCCTCCCCTACATCCTTCTGGACATGCATTGCAAATTGTGTAATGTTGATGGTCCTTTTGGTGATTTAGATGTGTTTCCCAAACCAACAGGCTGAATGTTTTATTTTATGCACTATACTAGGCTTTGTTTTCATGCGGTCATCTTCGTTTTTGACTGTTAACAAAAAAAGATCTTATTGCAGTTGCTGTTCGGGACATTTAAGTAAAGACAGCATAGATCTAGTGCTGGACTGCAAGATTCATCTCTTCCAAAGAATGTCATAGCTCGCAGGTGGTTATGCATTGACTTATTGATTACTGATTGATTGATTTAGTGTGAGTTTGTGTAAGTGAATTAGTTTGAGGCCAAAACTCTGTGAGTGTTAAGGTGTGAATGTGTGTGAGTGCGTGCATGCAACTTCACATATTCTCCGTTTTGGTCGGCATATCAGACCATCATTCTGTCATGAATGTGAAGGAGCTCAAGGCCATTTTATATTTTCCTTTGTTACTTTGATGATGAATGATTAAAATTAACTCCCCCGTGTTACTGAGAAACATCAAATTTGGGCCTCAGTCATCAAGCTGGCCCTTGGCATATTCTTGAACATAACTTCTACCAGATTTCCTTCCTTCAAAATATTTGCCCTAGCTACCTCAAGTTTACACTTTTTGTGGTATTTAACAGTTTTCTAATAATTTTTGTGACTTTTAGATCTTTATGAGGCTTCTGTCAAGTAACTAGATGTTCAGGGTGTGCACTGTGTGATAAAGGCTGCTCAGTAATAGTTGTCTATTTTTTTTGAACATACGTTTGTAGTGATTTTGTTCAGTTGCAGTGTCTTTGACGCCAGAGAACCAGCACAGCTCCATGACTGATATACATGTTTCGGCATAGTTGACAGTAGTCCAGTATTGGATGCCTCACAACTTTTGTGTGGAAGTGTCATCTGATACACACATAACTACCTGTTAACCGAGGCGTACTTCTAGTATAGTTTCCATAAGTGAATGGTCATTCTGTGTCATTTTCAGGTACTGGGTGTTATATATGGGCAGAAATGCAGAGTGGTACAATCAGTCATTTAAGCCACCATTTCCCTCACAGACATTTTAAGCCACCATTTCCCTCACAGACAAGCGACTCCTGTGGACAGTCACTGCAGTTAACAGCAAAGCTCTGAATTGTAACTACGAACTTCAGGCAGCCCTTTTTCCCCAAATTTGGGGAAGGATGGCGGGGCCTTTTGACAGGGGAAATTTAACTTGTATATATTGCAAAATTGGGGAATTTACAAAAATCATGTTGCCATCATGCGAGCTAGATTATCTATTGTTTGAAACTTAACATGGTGCCCACCTGATCTTTACCTGTTTTCACAGTTTGACAATGAAAATATGACTTCTACAGATAGTAGTAAAATAAAATTTCCACAATGGGGGAATTTTTGACACAACCTGGGGAAAAATATATACTTTACTCCATGGGGAATGGGGCCCAATATCGGCCCCAAATTTGCCATAAAAAAGGGCTGTCAGGTTAGTGATAAATCTGGGCTACCAAGCTATCTATGCTGTCACTATATGTCTGTACTTGTTTAAGGGAAACTCACCGTTTAAGCATCAAAATTGATCCCAGACCAAACCTGGTCTCCTTTAGGATACTTAAATTCAGATGTTCTATAAGCTACAGTATACATGTCCACTACTTATGATGTATAGGAACTAAATTGATTATAAATGTGGTTTCCCAGATTTACACCCTCCTCTTGCAGATACTGCCAAAGGCGTAGATCTAGTGCACTGCGCCAGTTTTCCAGCCGTGTGGAATTGCCATCTCCAGCCGAACTAGAGTTAGGATTAATATCAGACTCCTTGACAGCACAGTGAGCTTCTTATTTATTTCCAGGCTAGTAAACACTGCCAGAAGTCTGGCGTTTAAGCTTTCCTTTTGTCATTTTTACAAAAAGTACCCAGAGTTTCTCAATGAAAATACAAATGTGACAGCTTTGTAGACAAGATACTCGTTGGTGTTGTTCTTTAGAAAGCCTTCATTGAAAAATAACAGGTTATAGAATAGCGAAAACCATGCGGGCGGGTGGGCGGGCGTTAACAATTCTACGTTAAACTTTTCATTTTATGTAATAAAGTCAAGTGTTTTTATCCAATAGTTATCAAACTTGGTCAGATTATTTGTCTGCATGTTATCTTGAATATATTTGAATATGGGTCATCTCGGGTCAAAAACTAGGTCACAAGGTCAAATCTTTAGAAGAAATATTTCACGGGTATAAATTCAACAACTTTTATCAAATCTTGATGAAACATGGTCAGAATGCTTGTCTGCATTATATCTTGCATATTTTTTAGTATGGGTCAACCCGGTTCAAAATCTAGGTCACTAGGTCAAATCTTAGGAAAAGTATATCCACGTCATAAATTTAACATTTTTTTCATATCTTGATGAAACTTGGGTCAGAATATTTGTCTGCATAATATCTTGCTTATTTTTTATATCGGTCATCCCTGGTCAAATTCTGGGTCACTAGGACAAATCTTAGGAAAATCTTTCCACGTCATAAATTCAACAATTTTTGTCAAATCTTTATCAAACTTGGTCAGAATATTTGTCTGCATAATATCTTGAAAGTTCTTTATTATGGGTCATCCACGGTCAAAATCTAGGTCACAAGGTCTAATCTTAGGAGAAAGAATTCCACGGTCATAAAAATTCATGAATTTTTGTCAAATCTTTATGAAACTTGATCAGAATATTTGTATACATGTTGTCTTAAACATTTGTGAATATGGGTCACCTCAGATTAAAAACTAGGTCACTAGGTCGAACCTAGGAAATATTTTCCCGATGTCATAAAAAAAATCTCAAATTTTCATGAAACTTTTACAGATGTTTTTTTTCTCCAGGATATCTTAGTCACATTAAAGTATAATAGACATTTAGCAAAAATTACAGACAAGACCACATGATGGCAAATTCATTTACCTCAAACCACATATTGAACTTCAGAGTGTTACCAATCTGCATGATAAACACGGTCAAGTTGTTCATCTGGAATTAAGGTTGTCAACAAAGTGTTTTTCACTAATAACTGTTTACCGTAGACCAAATACTAAGGTTAACTGTCTCATAGATCTCTCATAACTTCCAGCCAATGACAATACATTGATAGCCTTTGGGGACTTCAACATTGACCAGCTGGCTGAGCTTAAGCCCAGTGCAGACCGTCACAATCTTCAGGAGATTATGGACTCTATCAATCTAAAGCCTTCACCTCCACTCTGGCTTGGACCATATATATGTCTCAGATATGCCTCACAAAACCGTTGTCATGGAAACCTTTTGGACTGACCACACAGCTGTCTGGATTGCCTTTTAAGTGTTTACCATTATCATTTAAGGTTAACCATTTCATATAATCATGCCTACACAATGCTTACCAAACCTTTCAATTGATATCAGTCAACAACTAAATTGAATTACTATTTTATAAACACACATCCCAATCATGAATTTCATATCTACCCATATTTTTCAAAAAATTCAATTTTAATTAACTTTAAAATATTTGTGTACATGAAATCTTAGATGATAAAGTGTGTCATCTAGGGTCAAAAACTAGGTCTCTGGGACATATTTTATTGGAAAAGCTGATGTATTAAAAATGTTAAAAATTTTCCTCACACAAATGGAATAGTTTCTGTTGATCAGGTTATTTGTATGAACGATATCTCCGATAAGTATAAATATGGGTCTTTTTGGTTAAAAATACTAGGTCACTAGCTCAAATCCTAGGTTTGCAAAATTGCATCATCAAATAAAAAATCCGGCTTCAATGCGGCATTGCCGCATTGGCATCTTGTTGATGCTATAAAATCAGATAAGTATAAACGGTATTCTCATTGATTTTAAGAGGCCTTGTGGACTTTTATTCTTTACTGGGGGTAACGGCAGACTGTGTGTGTAAGACCAGGGTGGGGTGAGGGGAGTGTAGAGATAAGAAAGTAAACACTGGTTTATAAGGACTTTTTGTTTTTCTTTAGTCACCATTTTGAAGCTAATGATTGTATATCTATAATATATTAAACAAGTTTTGCCTTTTTTATTTATTATTCAAATATGGAAATGCAAAACACATTTTAAATAGAGTAAAGGGACTAAATCAGGGATAAGGAACAAGAATAACACAAACACTGAATCATGCTTTTTATTTCATGTAAATCTAATGATCATACCTAGAGAAACATCAAATTTAATCTGATCTCCATTTCTCCAAAAATGTAGCTGTCCGAGGGCCTATTCCATCCATGACTATCACTGTATCTTTCATTTTTTCATAGCAAAAGGAGAAAGTGTATTTCTTTCTCAGATACACACTTATTAAGGTGTTGGCATACAATGACATGCTTCTGAGTTGTTGTATCCTATTCCCTCAGGTAGTCCTATGTTTCTCCCCATTTAGGTAGCATTTGATGATGTGTACATTGCGTTCTGGATGTATTTTCAAGTTTACACATGATTTATATCATATTTGAGGACATTTATGTGGTTTTAAATGATATTTGGCAGGACCTCTTTCTTGTATGGATGGTTCCAGAAATGACTGCAGAGATGCAGCCATGACTGTGTCACATGGACTGTATGATGATATTGTGTGAAGACTAGTACAAGAACTGTATCTCTGATCCAATAGTACTACCGGTAATTACTGTCATTTATTGTGTCAACAGTTTTTGCGTCGCCTAACTAGGCGACATATACGGGTTACTTTTGTCGTCGGCAATTGCGGTCGTTTCCCGTTTTCAACTGTCCGGGGCATATCTCATAAACAATAAGTGGTATCAACTTGAAATTTCATATGTAGATAGATCTCATTGAGGGCAAGTGCAGTGCACAAGAACTGTTACTCTTGCTTCCAGAGTTATTGCCCTTTGTTAATTTTCATGCTCAAGTTTTGTCCGGGGCATATCTTGGAAAAAATAAGAGTTATCAACTTGAAACTTCATATGTAGATAGATCTCATGGAGGGCAAGTGCAGTGCACTATGACAGTTACTCTTGCTTTCTTATTTTTAGAGTAATTGCCCTTTGTTAATTTACATGCTTAAACGTAACTCTTGCATCTATATGTTTATAGTTATTGCCGTTTGTTAATTTTCAAGCTTAAATTTTGTCAGGGGCATATATCGTAAACTATTAGAGGTATAAACCTGAAACTTAATAGGTAGATAGATCTCATTGAGGGCAACTGCAGTGCACAAGAACCGTTACTCTTGCTTCCATATTTTTAGAGTTATCGCCCTTTGTTCATTTTCGTTGTTAATTTTTGTCTGGCTTAACATTGTTACCTTCATTTCAAAAGCCACCTACACTTGAAAGTTAATAGGCTACATCATTGTCTATAAACGAATAAAATGCCAATCTAACAGCTATAATGTCGACAGTAAATAATTTGTTAGGCGACACATCCGACTCGCGGAGTTCTAGTTAATAATTAATTATTTTAGCTGGATTGAAATAACTGCTGATGGCTTATAGAATCCCTCTCCAGTCATTTGTAGGTAGAAACCTGAACAGTGGTGTCCATTTTGAGAGGCACAAAGAACTCCTACTAACAGTGGACAAGCAAAACACTGGCACTCTAACCCTATGTTTCAATGAGTATTTTTATAACTTTTAAGTTATAGTTACAGCGTCACCAAAACCTTCCACAGACAGTATTAGACTGTTAATTATCAAGAAGAAATGTTCATATATAAAGTCGTTTTGAAATGTGTTAAGTTGGCTTAGTATCTTTGTCAATGTGTCTCAGTTTTTGACATCAGGGTTGTAAACCAGGATATTGACAAACTTTACATATCAGAAGGTCTGTAATTCACATGTACTATGTTTTCCTATGTAGCTTGAGTACACAATCTCCCATCAGCAGACTGAGATAAAGGGTTTGAAGGAGAAACTGATGTCACATGATGTCTCCGCCAGTCATGCAATAGCCTCCTTGTAGGGCGAGATGAAAGTCAGGGGGAACAGGTATGTGTTACAGTAGGAGACTGTAGAGGAGGAAAAGTAGAGGTATTGTCATACATTTGAAGTGCTGGGGCGGTATTTATAAAACATCTTCAGTCATTTCTTAACTTAGGTTCATTTTTTAAAATTTCATTGTCAAATTAAAACAAAAGTATAAAGGTTTTTAAAATAAAAAAAATATTTATATTAAATAAAATCAATGACAATAAAGAATATCAGATATTATTGAGATATTATATTATACTTAACTGTGGAAAATGACTTAAGTTAGGAAATGACTTAAAGCTGCACTCTCACAGATTGAACGTTTTGACAATTTTTTTTATTTTTTGTCTTGGAACAAGCCAATTTTTTGCGAAAATCCATGAGAACCAGTTATATAAGAGTGCTGGCAAAAAATTAGATCGCAGATTTTTATATTTACCGGGTAAGTTCAAAAATTGATGTTTTATGCATTTTTCTTAAAAGCCATAAAACATTAATTTTCGAACAGAAATATGACAATCTATGATCTGATTTTTTTGTCAGCAATCTTATATCACTGGTTTGCAGATATTTACGCAAAAAATTGATCTTTCCATGACAAAAAATAAAAAAGTTGTAAAAATGGTATATCTGTGAGAGTGCAGCTTTAAGATGTTTTAGGAATACGGCCCCAGGAATCTTTGACCTCATTGACAGAGTTGTCATTGATGCAGAAGTTATGTGAAACTTTATCTTTTGGATAAAGAGTATTTAAAGGCCCATTTATTTTTTGGCATTAGCTGCTGTTTTGATATAATCATGTATAAAACTTTTGTGAAAAGTTTATCAAACATGTCAAGGTGGTACATGTGTCAGTGAAGACATGAACTTGATTTTTATAATATATTATTATAATGAAAAGAAAAGTAGAAAATAAAGATTAGAAATAAATATTTCGTCGGCAGCAGGGATCAAATCCCTGTCCTCTAGGTTGTCTAGTCAGGAACCATATCTGTTACACCACAGTACACAGATACCTTATAAGGGTTTTATGTGACACACATGTATCATAAAAAGTAACAATTTGGGCGGAACATTGAAACGAAAGATGTCAACATTTGAATGGTTATTGTTATTGTTTTTATAACATTTTTTAAACAACAAAAAGTTTATAACATTTTTCTATCATATATACCAGAATACTCAACAATTTGAAGAAGCCAATCGTGAGAAAGACTCGATGGTTATGAAATATGCACAGGCAGAACACAAAATCTTTGAATGCCTCAACAGAGGGGAACGGGCAGAGGGATAACTTCATGAGTTGGAGAAAGAGCTGGCACAGTTTTTGGAAAAGATGAGGATCATTAAAGACCATAGGTCAAAGGTTTCTGCCGATCTCGAGGCCAAAGTTGGTGTTTGAAACTGTCATCAGCTTATTTTAACAAACCCTGCTAAGTTAAATCCATAATTTGAGCAAGTCATGAAAGCAGTTTACTAGTCAATGACTTGCATGCTGGTTGCTAATTTTGACCAATGGTGAATTGATACTTTTGGGAGTGTTTCAGTAAGGTTTCTTGCAATGATAGTTCTAAAAGTGATCAATAAGCAGGATGAAGAAAAGTACATGTTTGTGATAAAGGGGTAAGTTATTTGAGGAGGTGGGATATGCAGTCTTGAAAGATCAACTTAATACAGGACGTTAGAAAAGCGTCCTGGCATAATATCCCCTATATATATATATATAACCTCCATGTGCCAACTGTATGTTACAGATAGTGGAGATTGCCAACCTAAATCAGGAACTCGACAACAGTGGAGAGATGGTCTGCTCTACGGACACTCATGTCAAGTGGGCACAGAACAAACTCAAGGCTGAACTTGATGCTCACAAGGTATGCATTGGCGCATTTATGCTATTGAAAAAACATTTATATGCATTGGCCTGACTGACTGACAGAAATGTGGGTCCCAGTGATCCCAATTGTTGCCATTTGCGACAATATATTTTCTTAAAATGACAGCTGCCCACTCAGCGGTCAGTCTCTGCAGTTAATCAAGCTTGTCACTGTTGATATTCTATTGAATAAGGGCACGACAAGATTAATTAATTGTATGGGTTTTGCGGATTAACAATGACATCCTTTAATGATAATGGCGCTTCGTAGCAAAAGTGTGAAAATTGTTTACAAGAGAAAAAGAAGACAAATTTGATATCTCTTTGATGCGATGAAAACAGCAAAGTCAATTAACACAGACCCTTAACACAGAAGTTTTCATGTGTTTTGCACTCAAGGATGTCCCCTGGTATTTGGGTGATGTGTGAATACCAAACACTGTTAGTGGATTACAATTTCTTCATTTTTTATTGACTTCGCCGTTTGGGACCAAAATTGGAAAAAAAGTATATTTGAAATAATATTTTTTTAGGAATTATCAAATGTCAAAAAGTGTAGTACAGTACTGTATCTCATGTTCCTTCGTATTACTTGTAAATTATCCAATTAATGTCAAGTTATATTCCTTTACTTTGAGAAATATGGGCGAACATTGACATCCATTTGTAGTACTCTTGATTACTTGGAATGCACCTGTATTTTAGAGCCTAAAAACTATTTTCTTATGCAAGCAGATACATGTAAAGGAATGAGTTTCCAACAAGGGGACTGCATCATCAAGAATCCTATGAACACCTTGGTACCTTTGAGACACTTTAACAGTGCAGTTCTACTGCTTAAAATCTCTCTTAGGAACGAAATATCTCCAAGGATCCTAGAAAAAATAGCTCCCAAAGCTACAACTATCCAAAAGCAAAGTCTCTTGTCTGTTGTTATCCCCCGCCGAATCAATGATTTCGGTAGGGGGATATTGTTTTGGCGTTGTCCGTCCTTCAGTCCGTCCATCTGTCTGTCCGTCCGGTACCATATCTTGGTAGACATTGATCAGAAAATGTTCAAACTTGGTCAGAATGTTCTCCTTGATCAAATCTCGACTACTTTTAAAAGTGGGTCACTTGGGATCAAAAACTAGGTCACTAGGTCAAATCTTAGAAATATCTTTGGTCAAGTTATGTTCAAAATTGGTCATGATGTATCCCTTGAAGAAATATCTTGGACTTATTTAAAACTGGGTCACATATGATCGAAAATTAGGTCACAAGGTCAAATTTTTCAAAAATCTTGTCCGAAACTATTTTATGGTGGTGACTGGTCTGATTAAGTTCAAACATGGTCAGAATGTTCTTTTGCATAAAATTTCGACTGCGTTTTAAAGGTGTGTCATATGGGTCAAAAACTAGGTCACTAGGTCATATCTTACGGAAATCTAGTAGGTCATGTGGGGTCAAAAATGAGGTTACTGGGTCAAATCTTAAAAAAACCTATCTGGACCAATCTTCATGAAACTTGATCAGAATGTTTGCCTCGATGAACTATTAGATGTTTTGAATCTGGTCACGTGGAGTCATAAACTAGGTTTCTTGGTCAATTCTAAATGTTACATTATATACATTTTTTTTTTTTAATTTCAAACTGTTGCAATCAAACTCATATATATATATATATATATATATATATATATATATATATATATATATATATATATATATATATATATATATATATATATATATATATATATCATCAGCAATTGATTTCCATTCCTTGACTTAGCCCAATCAGGCGGGGGATATCAATTCAACGAATTTGCTTGTTTTATTTCCATTGTCCCTATCTGTAACAGGATACCAAATCTCAATTGGACAAGATGAGTGTGAAGTTTAAAGAAGCCAAGGAGGAAACTCAGCAGATCCGCCGTGATTCTCAGGGCATCATTAAACAGTACCAGGTACATACATGCGTAGCGTTAGTTAGGATTTTAGCCAAGTTTTAAAAAGGGCAGGGTGCTGCAGAAAAGGGTGCTTAGGGAGAAAAGGGCATACTGTATTGGGCTATGAAGAATTTGAAAATGTAAGGAATGCCCTCCATATATATATATATTGACATATTGCAAGTATTTGAAACAAAAAATGTTCAGGCCATGTTTGAAATGAAGCATGTACATGCATATGTGATGAATTGTTTGTTTTAAGTAGAATAAGCTGCAAAGAATGCAGACAAACATGCGTATGTTTGGGAACAACTGTGATAGTTTGAATCCAGCCTTACATCTTAAAAGATGTTTGGTTTGGACAGCTTTGACCCATTGACTTATCGCTAAACAAGAGTATGTATGTATGTATTTCTTTATACCTTGCAGTCAAGGATAACATTTGAAAGTGCAAGCACTTATTTCCAATGGGGTCCTTTGTTTTTAGCATAGTGACAAGGTGAGCTTTTGTGATCACAATTTGTCCGGCGTCCGTCCGTCCGTAAACTTTAAACGACATCTCCTCATACACCGCTTAGCCAATTTCATCCACAGGAATGTTCCTTGGGTGGTCCCCTTTAAAAATTGTTCAAAGAATTGAATTCCATGCAGAACTCTGGTTGCCATGGCAACCAAAAGGAAAAACTTTAAAAAATCTTCTTCTCCAAAACCACAAGGCTTAGGCCGTTGATATATAGTAGGTAGGATTACCAAATGGTCCTCTACCAAGATTGTTCAAATTATGGCCCTTGGGTCAAAATTGGCCCCGCCCCGGGGGTCATGGGTTTTCTCTATATGTTTATAGTGAAAACTTCACAAATCTTCTCCTCTGAACTTACTTGGACTAGAGCTTAAATATTTGGCATGATTCATCGTCTAGTGGACCTTTACAAAGATTGTTCAAATTATGGCCTTGGGATCAAAATTGGCCCCGCCCCGGGGGGTCATGGGTTTTCTCTATATGTTTATATGAAAACTTCAAAAATCTTCTCCTTTGAACTTACTTGGACTAGAGCTTAGATATTTGGCATGATTCATCGTCTAGTGGACCTCTACAAAGATTGTTCAAATTATGGCCCTGGGGTCAAAATTGGCCCCGCCCCGGGGGGTCATGGGTATACTTGATATGTTTATAGTTATAACTTCAAAAATCTTCTCCTCTTAATTTACTTGGACTAGAGCTTAGATATTTGGCATGATTCATCGTCTAGTAGACCTCTACAAAGATTGTTCAAATTATGGCCCTGGGGTCAAAATTGGCCCCGCCCCCGGGGGGTCATGGGTTTTCTCTATATGTTTATAGTAAAAAAAAATCAAAAATCACCTCTGAACTTACGTTGCTTGGAGCTTAGATATTTGGCATGATTCATCGTCTAGTGGACCTCTACAAAGATTGTTCAAATTATGGCCTTGGGGTCAAAATTGGCCCCGCCCCGGGGGGTTACGGTATTCTCAATATGTTTATAGTTAAAACTTCAAAAATCTTCTCCTCTGAACTTACGTTGCTTAGAGCTTAGATATTTGGCATGATTCATCGTCTAGTGGACCTCTACAAAGATTGTTCAAATTATGGCCTTGGGGTCAAAATTGGCCCCGCCCCCTTGGGGGGTCATGGGTTTTCTCTATATGTTTATAGTGAAAACTTCAAAATCATCTCCTCTGAACTTACGTGGCTTAGAGCTTAGATATTTGGCATGATTCATCGTCTAGTGGACCTCTACAAAATTTGTTCAAATTATGGTCCTGGGGTCAAAATTGGCCCCGCCCCGGGGGTCATGTGTATTCTCCATATGTTTATAGTTAAAACTTCAAAAATCTTCTCCTCTGAACTTACTTGGACTAGAGCTTAGATATTTGGCATGATTCATCGTCTAGTGGACCTTTACAAAGATTGTTCAAATTATGGCCTTGGGGTCAAAATTGGCCCCGCCCCGGGGGGTCATGGGTTTTCTCTATATGTTTATAGTTAAAACTTCAAAAATCTTCTGCTTTGAACTTACTTGGACTAGAGCTTACATATTTGGCATGATTCATCGTCTAGTGGACCTCTACAAAGATTATTCAAATTATGGCCTTGGGGTCAAAATTGGCCCCGCCCCGGGGGGTCATGGGTATACTTGATATGTTTATAGTTAACACTTCAAAAATCTTCTCTTCTTAACTTACTTGGACTAGAGCTTAGATATTTGGCATGATTCATTGTCTAGTGGACCTCTACAAAGATTGTTCAAATTATGGCCCTGGGGTCAAAATTGGCCCCGCCCCCGGGGGTCATTGGTTTTCTCTATATGTTTATAGTAAAAAAAAATCAAAAATCACCTCTGAACTTACGTTGCTTAGAGCTTAGATATTTGGCATGATTCATCGTCTAGTGGACCTCTACAAAGATTGTTCAAATTATGGCCTTGGGGTCAAAATTGGCCCTGCCCCGGGGGGTTAGGGTATTTTCTATATGTTTATGGTTAAAACTTCAAAAATCTTCTCCTCTGAAATTACTTGGACTAGAGCTTAGATATTTGGCATGATTCATCGTCTAGTGGACCTCTACAAAGATTGTTCAAATTATGGCCTTGGGGTCAAAATTGGCCCCGCCCCCTTGGGGGGTCATGGGTTTTCTCTATATGTTTATAGTGAAAACTTCAAAATCATCTCCTCTGAACTTACGTGGCTTAGAGCTTAGATATTTGGCATGATTCATCGTCTAGTGGACCTCTACAAAATTTGTTCAAATTATGGCCCTGGGGTCAAAATTGGCCACACCCCGGGGCTGATGGGTTTTCTCTATATGTGTTATAGTTAAAACTTAAAAAATCTTCTCCGAACTCACAAAGACAAGTAACGTCTTAATTTAAACTGGATAACATATTTAGTACACATACCAATTTTCAATATGGGCCACATACAACAATTAATAACAAATATACATATATACTAAGATACACACGTAAAATCAAGTAGTGACAAGAGCTTAGATATTTGGCATGATATATCATTTAGTTGACTTGTACCAATATTGTTCAATCTTTGGCCCTGGGGTCAAAAAATGGCCCCACCCGGGCGGTCATATGTTTCCTTATATATGTATATGATGAAAACTTAAAAAATCTTCTTCTCCGAAACCAAAAGGCGAAGGCCTTAGATATTTGGTATGAAGCATCGTTTATTGGACCACTATTAAGATTGTCCCCCACGCCCCGTGTTCATAGGCTTAGGTTTTCAATATTTGTATATAATAGAAGCATTAAAAAAAAATCTCTCCGAATTCACAAGGACTAGAGCTATTTGGCATAATACATCATTAAGTGGACCTCTACCTTTATTGTCCAAACTTTGGCATTGGGGTAAAAAATGACCCAGACTTCTAAAAAACCTTAACTACTTTGAACCATCCAGATTTCTTATCAAACCAATGTGCAATATATCACAGGTGAGCGATTCAGGGCCATTTGGCCCTCTTGTTTGCTGAAGGGACAGCACGCCGAAGAGACAGTGGTGGGATACAAGGAAGTCCGGGTGCGACACCCTAGCTCTTTTTGAAGAGACCCCTTGGTTCTTTTACGTGCTCAATGTAAAGCACCGAGACACAGGGTACATCTTTCCGGGGTTAAATCAGTACTGATTACACCACTTTTCCAAGCACTACCCTTTAAATGTTGAGTGACAGGCAAGGGAGCTACTTACACCAACTTTTAAAGTCTTTCAGTATGACGCGGCTAGGGATCGAACCAACGACCTCCTGCTCTGTAGGCAAACACCTTAACCACTAGGCCAGAGAGACGGTAGGAGAGCAGCATATAACCAACGATTGTTTTGCTATATTCAGTCGTCATGATATAATTTGAGTTGTGCCATTTACAATGATTAGCTTGGCCCACTGTAAACAAAATGATTTTAGCTCGTAAAAGGTGAGTTATTGTCATAGCCTTGGTGTCATCGTTGTGCAAAAACTTTAACCTTGGCCATTACTTGAAAAACAATTAAGATATTTGAATGAAACACAGTATGCATATTTCCAGACACAATATGCATGTTTGCAGAAAAGCCCCTAATACCGGCTTTGACAATTGTGGAGTAATGCCTGATTTTTAACGGAAGAAGATCTATCGATAAGCGTTGCTGAAGGTTGGCGTTTTGTTGACTTTTTTTGCAGAAGTTGGAGGGAGTAAAATCCACCGGCCAGGATAAAGAAACTGATACAGAGGAAACCTGACCTACATGTACATACATGCGTATACATGGTTAGGCAGAGCTGCAGCTTAATTTAATTTCTTTTGTAATTTGTAGGAGACAAAGTGGGTGAAATCCAAAGTCTGCACCAGGAGCTGGAGAGTTAACCTTCTTGCACATTTTTTGAAACACCAGTTGATTTTGAAACCAGCCTCATATTATGATGTGCATGTACTACTCCATTGCAGGAATCTAAAGAGCCTAGGCAAGGAACTCAAACAGAATGAGTCTGAGCTGCTGGAAGACCAGGTCCTGAAGACCAACTACGAGCTGGTACGTAAATAAATTTATCAAATATACAGGAATATGGAAAAATATTCATGTTGGTTGTCTCACTGAAAAACTACATTCACTGCCATAACCAAGAGGCTGTCAAGGGGACTGTAGAATTGTAAGTTATCTTTCTTTCAAACCCACAACATTTACAGCCCTATTCAAGAGGGCTGTCCTGAGGACTGTAGAATTGTAAGTTATCTTTTTTCTAAGCCACAATATTTACTGCCATAACCAAGAGGGCTGTCATGAGGACTGTAGGATTGTAAGTTATCTTTCTTTCTAAGCCACAATATTTACTGCAGTTACCAAGAGGGCTGTCCTGAGGACTGTAGGATTGTATGTTATCTTTCTTTCTAAGCCACAATATTTACTGCCGTTACCAAGAGGGCTGTCCTGAGGACTGTAGGATTGTATGTTATCTTTCTTTCTAAGCCACAATATTTACTGCCGTTACCAAGAGGGCTGTCAAGAGGATTGTAGGATTGTAAGTTATCTTTTTTTTCTAAGCCACAATATTTACTGCCGTTACCAAGAGGGCTGTCCTGAGGACTGTAGGATTGTAAGTTATCTTTCTTTCTAAGCCACAATATTTACTGCTATAACAAGAGGGCTGTCAAGAGGATTGCGGTCTTATAAGTTATCTTTCTTTCTAAGCCACAGTATTTACTGCTATAACAAGAGGGCTGTCAAGAGGACTGTAGAATTGTAGGTTATCTTTTTTATAAGCCTCAATATTTACTACCGTAACAAAGAAGGCTGTCAAGAGGACTACGGTCTTGTAAGTTATCTTTTTTTCTAAGCCACAATATTTACTGCCATAATCAAAAGGGCTGTCATGAGGACTGTTGAATTGTAAGTTATATTTCTTTCTAAGCCACAATATTTACTACCATAACCAAGAGGGCTGCCAAGAGGACTGTAAAATTGTAAGTTATCACTCTAAGCCACAATATTTACTGCCATAACCAAGAGGGCTGTCATGAGGACTGTAGTCTTGTTAGTTATCTTTTTTTTCTAAGCCACAATATTTACTGCCATAACCAAGAGGGCTGTCATGAGGACTGTAGTCTTGTTAGTTATCTTTTTTTCTAAGCCACAATATTTACTGCCATAACCAAGAGGGTTTTCCTGAGGACTGTAGTCCTGTAAGTTATCGCTCTTTCTAAGCCACAATATTTACTGCCATAACCAGAGGGCTGTCATGAGGACTTTAGTCATGTAAGTTGTCTTTCTTTTTAAGCCACAATATTTTCTGCCGTAACCAAGAGGACTGTCAGGGGGACTGTAGGATTGTAAGTTAATTTTCTTTTTAAGCCACAATATTTACTGCCATAACCAAGTGGGCTGTCCTGAGGACTGTAGTCTTGTAAGTTATCACTCTTTCTAAGCCACAATATTTACTGCCATAACCAAGAGGGCTGTCATGAGGACTGTAGTCTTGTAAGTTATCTTTCTTTTTAAGCCACAATATTTTCTGCCGTAACCAAGAGGGCTGTCAAGGGGACTGTAGGATTGTAAGTTATCTTTCTTACTTAGCCACAATATTTACTGCCGTAACCAAGTGGGCTGTCCTGAGAACATCCATTTGTATTGAGAACCAATCTGAGAGTCCCAAGCATGGATATGTGCACATATTGAAAATAATGCATTCTGCTGATGCACATGTTGAAGAAAAATGAATCATCGGGGGGGGGGGGGGGAGTATAAAACTTAAAATGAGCAGCAAAGAGAATCACTGTTACTTTCTGGGATATTGTGTACTTTGACACAATAATTGTTTTTTGAATCACCTTCTGTAAACCCAAAATTAAGTAATAAAAATGGATTTTTGGGTTCATTTACTATCTAAACTGGCTGGAATGTGTTACATGGTGACTAAATAATACTGCATTGTCCTACTGCTTTTTGTAGACACAATTCATTATACCCAGTCTAATTCAACTCTCATAAAACTGTCTTATGAGGTTTCATTAACCATTTTGACACAACTTTTGTGGGTAAATCCAGCTGCCACACACCATTATATTTCACATGTATTCTATGTTTTTCCTATTTGTTGTAGGTCACAACTGCTGACCACACTCTTCCAGATGAAGAAAATAAGATGGAACACAGAAGACTTGTAGATAGATGTAATTGGATGTACCACAATATGACATGTACACTGTCGGATAGGCATCGAGGAATGAAAGTGCAAAAAGGTTGCAACCGATATTAAATCAACCATCTTACACTCACCCCTAAGGCTCAACTGAATGATTTACTGTAAACATGTATGGCTTCAAATTAAGTTGATTTATGATGAAGACTGAAGGTTTCAATGTGAACTTAATTGTTTCTGAGCATGTTGTTGCCGTTCTTTTACTGTCTGAATGAAATTGTTTTCTAGTTGCTGATTGATTTTTACCTTTAATGGTGTAAGGCTATTTAAGCGTGATGAATTTGAGAATAATCTTTTCAAGTTAATTTCTATTTTATTTTGGCAATAAAATATATATTTGAATAAATGGTTTTCCTTCAAATAAAGAGTAATCATGGTTGACTCTTACGCTAATTGCAACAAGAAAAATAAACAATATTGGTGATAAATGTGCCATATTTTATAGAATTATAACCACTGCTTTAAGATTCCGCGTCCTGATTTTTACTGAAATATTTTATATTAAATTTTAAATGAATGTATAGTTCTTTTTTGTTGTTGTTAATATGTGTACTTACATAAATACATGTGAATAAGTCTTAAAGTAATGGTTAATGATTGTTAAGGGGCAATTTCACTCGTGTTTTTTCTTCTCAAAGATGGAGATTTTTTAAGCAAATCAACAGTTGCATGTGAAATGCATTTAAGTTTTATATATTTTTGTTTCATATATTTTCTATATATTTTTAGTTGTTTTTAATTTTTTGAACGTACATGTACAGCAGAATGATGAAAATTGGTGTATTCACTCCTTGTATACATGGTTTGATATGTACAAGCTATCGGCTCAAAATGATGCTACATAAATAAAATGACCTGGTTTTGTATGTAGTGTACACCAACATTGATGTTGCGCAGCCAAGTGCAAATAGTTCATTAAACCTAATGAAATACATAATAAATTCTAGTACGGTGTATTTGATGACATGATCATTGTTAAAGTTGAAAGAAAATTGAAAAATAAAGTGACAACAATGAAAGGCAAAATGCCCAGTTCATTTGTTTAGGATGGTAATACTACATAAGTTGTATGCACTAGTACCAAGAACATCTATTAATAGTAATTTCGATTTTAAACAGAAAAAAAAAACAAAAAAAAAAACATTACTAAACATGTTGTACTATACACACTTCAATTATATTTAGCAGCGGGATTCAGACAATTGCGTGAGGCAAGGTAGCATATGCATGTCTCTATTGCAGGTTTAAATTTACCTAATGCTCTGAAAGTGAACAGCCTATCTTGCTACAACTCCAGCTGACAACATTGTCATCATTTTCACCAGTCATTATGGCCTTCAGCTGATGGTCAGCACGAGTAAGCCCAGATGTGGAGTTTTGCCTACGACACGGAAAAATGTGCGAATATGGAGATTGGAGGAAAACGCAGCCAGGGTGATAAGCCCAGCCAGATAATGTATGGGGACACATCTATCGACAACACAAACATGTACTCTCATTTAGGTATCTTACAGCCGCCCATTGGAAAACTACCATATACTATTGATGATGTCTGACAATGTGATGGATGAATGTTATTTTAAATGCCCTTTTCATGCGTTACCTTGTCATGTGTATATTTTAACATTTTATTGGTTTATATACTTATATATTGTGTCTTATGCAAATCTTCAGTGAATGGAGGCAATAAAAATATATAATAAAATGTTTGTAATAAATGGCAACAAGACTTTTTTCATTTCGTTTTATAGTTTGGTGCAACAATATATTAAATTAGTAAAGGAAATGAGGAGGTCAGTGTCAACTGTTGTTGGTTAGTCAATTGGTCAGTGTCAACAGTGGTTGGTCAGTCAATTGGTCAGTGTCAACTGTGGTTGGTCAGTCAATTGGTCAGTGTAAGTTGTTGCCGGTCAGTCCATTGCAATCTTCCTTAATCGGATCATAATTTAAAAACCGCTGGATAGAGTGTATTTAAACTTCATTCAATGAACATAAGACACAAAGTGCAGTGTACATGTACCATAACTCTATTTTAGCAAACTGCAGAGTTCATTCTCTGGATAGAAAATGACCAAATAAACAATGCCAGTAGAGCATAGGCCCTCGTTGGCCTCTTGCAGGGATGGGCCTTTAGTTTTGTGTATGCTTTTGAGGGTCTTAAAGATGAACATATTTTAAAGTTAAAAATTACCACATTTTTATTTTGTAAACATGTTTTTTAAAGATAAATCTAGTCTATACAGGTTACATTTGAGTCTATACAGGTTACATTTGGTAATATAAAATATAAACACATATCATTTTATGTTATTTTAAGATAAACATAGGTATTTAAACGATAAGCATACAACGGTGATTGAAGAACATGATATTACACAGAGTTTAGGATGCAGCCAATGCCGGTATTAGGTGTACACTCCCAAGTACCATTTAATATGTAAAAGCGTTTTTGCAGAGTTAGTTTTATTCCCAATGATAACCGGAGGCTGGTTTTGTACCAAGAACTTGTCATTTAATATAATCATGAATCATACATGCCATATTTTTGAAAGGCTTCAGGGGATTTTGTACAGAATTCCAGAGGATTTGAATCCCATACAAGTGGATTTTCATAATAGCCATTTTCATAATCTTTAATTCTGGAGGATATTCAGTCCCCACCGGGGGATAGTTCTAAATTCCGGGGGAGTTTCCTCCCCACCGGGATATAGCAAATATGATAAACTAATAAGTTCTCTAAATCATCATTATTTTTTAGCTAATTCGTCAGCAAGCTACATGCTGGGAGGAGAGTTGCGATTTCCTCTTTATATTGTTGAATATAAAAAAATGTACATCGAAACTGCTTTAGTAATTTAGTGAAATGACAACGTATGATCAAATGGATGCAAATGACCCCAAACTTGCAATACGGTGAACCCTCAATTATGTCCACGCGCACCGCCATAACCAGACGACGTACGCTTCAATATAACCGTCTAGCACTCTCAGTGGTGGAGGCGTGCGTCGAGCAGACGTAGTAAACGTGGTAGTGCCAACACCATTAAGCCGCGTCTACGCGTTCATGGAAAAATTGACAAAGTGTATGACGTATTTTAACGTGGTTCACGGTTCACTCGACGATCATTTAATAATTCAACGCTTTGAAATTACTGTATATAGGTGTTTTATTACTAGTAATATTTATTAATCTCCTACTAAACTCGTATGTGAACTGATGCAAATTGCTTCCATTAAAAGCAACCTTCAACCAGCTTACAAACCGAAACCATGATACTGACTTAAACAACAGAATGGCATAATTCGTAATGTTTACACTTATTAGTTATCCGTCAATAAAAACTGTTCTTCGTGAAGCATAGCTCTTACTATCACTATTTCTTTAAAGTTCGTCCCGAAAATCATGACATGGGGACAATGAACATCTCGACGATTTATGGCACTGCCTTTAAAGCTGCATTCTCACAGATTGAACGTTTTGACCTTTTCTTTTTTTGTCTAAGAAGTAGCCAATTTATGCGAAAATGCATGTAAACCATTCATATAAGACTACTGACAAAAATTACTCACATATTTTCTTAACTTCAAAAATCGATGTTTTATGCATTTTTCTTAAACCGTTAGCAACGCTTTAAGCCATTAAACATTAGTTTTCGAACTGAAATATGAAAATCTGCGATCTAATATTTTGCCAGCAGTCTTTTTTCACTGGTTTGCAGATATTTACGCAAATATTTGCTCCTTCCAAGATAAAAAATAGGTTGTAAAACCGTAAATCTGTAAAAATGCAGCTTTAAAGGGACTGTACACCAGATTGGCACCAAAATAAGTTTTTTACCTGTAACGAATCCCAGGGCAATTATTTAATAAAATGTTATACTGTTTGATATCATAATTGTAAAAAACATACCAAAATGTAAAAAAGAAATGGAGTCGGAGACGCGGTTCGAATCGGTGTCGCCAAAATTGCAGTCCAGTGCTGTATCCACTATGTTACGAAGACTTACTTTAAACAGATGGAATATTTAAGCTATACCCCTAACATGATACATCAGTAATTAAGATTTAATGCATTGTACACAACGATATAAATTTCATGAAAGTTTTTGACAATTTTCTTTTTTTCTTGCATTTATATCATCTGGTGTCTAGTCCCTTTAACCTTTCGATGTTACATGCATCATTGATTTCTGCAGTTATACGACTATACCTCCAGCAGAGCTATGGACAAGTGTCTTCTTACACTTGTAAGCGGATCGTGCACGAGAATTTCGAGTAATCCCACTAGCCGATACATTGTATTTAGAAAGGCTATAAAAATAATCTTGTGTTTATCTTTCGGAAAAATATTTCTATTTATCAATTTATATCTCTGTATTTATTCATTAATGCATTTATTTCCTCACTAATATATGCAATACACTTTTTTCATATAAGTCAGATACAGTTACTCGTTTGTTCGTTATTTTGTGGAGAAAAACTCATACTGTATATATTACTGAGAGACGAGGTAGATCACAAGTCATCCACGAAATAAGGGCAGAACTTAAATGTAAATTATGTCCACAGAATTCTTTTGAGTCAGATTTTCAGTTTCTATGTTGTTCCACTTAGAGTGATATACGTAGAAACATGGAATTAAATCAAACTGACTATGCCTAGTTAAATTTAATAATTTATATCAGACGCTATGAAGTTATTTGCTCTTGAACGTTTGTCTTGGTCATATCAATAATTATTTTGTGTAATCGGCCAAATTGGCCAATAAAAAATGTGCGACCTGTTTTAAACAAAATAAATGTATACTTTAACTTCGCCCACCAGGACAGTAAACGCTGTACTAACATAATTCATCTGATCAGTGCCAGGACAGCAAACACTCAAAATTTTAAATATCCAAACAAAATAGGCGATGGAAGATTATATTGTATTCAAACAATATATTCTAGCCCCTGGACATGTGTACAATTAGGTTTGAGTAAACGGAGTCATATGTGGTCAACCATGCATGGCAATACCTGTGTTAGCTATACCTTGGTCAGTTGAAGCGGGAAAGCAAACGAAAAAGAAATTCTTGTTTGCCATGAGGAAAATCATGTCTGTTTCCAGGTATTTCTCTTGGATTGCGCTTAAATTTAATATTGTGTTGGACTACGCGGAACTGTTTCCATTGTGATTTCGCCTTTCTTTCACTTGCTGGTTGTGAAACAAATCGTTCAGGACAATGAATCATTCAAAAGTACCAGCTTAACATTTAAATAGCGAAATATTTTCAATAATGTCAGCTTTATCTACATTTTTTTTTCTGTCGAACGATTTTATATATGAGTGCTCTGTCCGGAAGAATTTAAAAACAGTTTTATATAGTTCATATAGTCGCTGACGTCTCTCCACGATTCATCGACGCACACCCACGACGTATCCACCTTCGCCTCATGCAGCTGCCATGGAAACACCAACGTAAGGCAAATTTAATTTTGCTCTTTTTATTCTTTATATTAGAATGAGTTTAAACCCAAAAAAACTCTGTTACATTTTAGTTATGGCACTATATCCATGAACAGCCAAGCTTAAACTGTTTTATCTAAATAGGTCACTCTATATTTCAAAAATATTAATGAACTACAATGAAATGGAAAAAAAATGAATTAAGTACCCTTATGTTTATTATGAAATCAAAAATTGTTTGAGAGAAAAATAGTCTTCGTATTAATATATAATAAAAGTCTAGAAATTTAGAATTACAAGAATTGCAAACAGGCTTTTTCTGTTGGTTTAAGAACGGCACCAAGAAAACAATCATTATACTATTTGTTTTAGTCTTTTGGTATAAGTGACTCCATCAATTCAATGGTTCATCACTTTCAGCGTCTATGGTACCGGAATTGTCCAATCATCCAACCGGAAGTGATGCCCCTTGCAGTGGAGTTGGCTTAGTGACCAGATGGTTATGGGCGACAACTTACTGATGATGACTGGGCTGTATCAGGTGAGCAGTGTATCATCGATGAGGTGTAACAATCGTTTAAAATATTCACAAAGAATTTGCACATTATTTTATATTTTTTGTATCTTGACCATTCATTATGGTGCGACATTTGCATTGTTGTTTTTAAAAATGCACTCTTAATTTGGATTTGTTGATTTTATTTCTTTGGTTGAATATGGGAGCCTTTATTTACGCGTTTTGTAAAATAGCATTCTGGAAAAAGAACTATCGAACGTTCACGGTAGCTGACAACTTCATCAACAAAGATAAAGACTAAACGTGGTTTATGATTAAACTTGTAGGAAGGGATCATGAAATGAGAGTGCAAAATAATATAAAACTGATTTAATTCATATGAAAATATTTGTTAAAAGAACATAATTTAATTGAATTCGAATGATATTTGTCTATAACTACTTTAATTCACATGTTTAACAATTGTTTATTTAATTATGAAACTTGTTTTTTTATATAAATATCAATTGTTTATTTAATTGTGACACTTATAAATCAACTGCTTGTTGAAATAAGTTACTGCATCGGTTTTTTATATAAATATCAATGTTACAGTGTCCACGGTACCTGAAGTGGCCAACCATCCAACCGGAAGAGATGCACTTTGCAGTGGAGTTGGCGAAGAGGCGTAATGCGGCTACAGTTGCAGTCAGGTTTGCGTAAGGTTATGTGGACAACTTCAACAAAGATATGTATTATTTTGCTCACTTTTTGATATAAGTTTTTGTTTGCACTATTTGGCTCAGCATTGTTTTTTTTAAACAATTCATCTTAAAAGAATGTTTTCACTAAGTAGGTCACTTTATATTTCATAGCCTTAAGATGAATTAATTAAAATATATGGACAACATTTTAAAAGATTCTTATTAAATAATTTTTTTATTAGACATATCAATGATTCTTCAAATTTATGATTCTTTATTCCAAACACGCGAAGATTGAAAAGGCATTTTCTGTTGGTTTTAGAAATCTTACAGTGAAAATGCTAAAAGGTGCCAGCATCCTTTCCCAAGATTTCTTAAACCGAACCCAAGTAGCAGAAAATGTTTATTTCATTTTCATCTATGTCAAAATATAATAGTTTTAAATAAGTAGTCCCACATTAGCGAGGCTTTATTTGTTAAAGTATAAATGTGGTTTATAATTAAACTGGTAGGAAGGGCTCATGAAATGAGAGTGCAAAACAATATAAAGCTGATTTAATTCATATGAAAATATTTTGTTTAATGAACATAATTGAATTGAATTCGAATGATATTTGTCTATAACTACTTTAATTCACATGTTTAACAATTGTTGATTTAATTATGACACTGGCTTACTTTATATTTCAAAACTTCTTATTGAAATTAGTTACTGCATCGGGTTTTCATATAAATATCATGTTACAGCGTCCACGGTACCTGAAGTGGCCAACCATCCAACCGGAAGAGATGACCTTTGCAGTGGAGTTGGCGAAGAGGCGTTATGCGGCTTCAGTTGCAGTCAGGTTTGCGTAAGGTTATGTGGACAACTTCATCAACAAAGATATGTATTATTTTGCTCTTTTTTTGTATAGGTTCATGTTTGCACTATTTGGATAAGCATTGCTTTTTTTAAACAATTCATCTTAAAAGAATGTTTTCACTAAATAGGTCACTTTATATTTCATAGCCTTATGATGAATTAATTAAAATATATGTATTACAATTTTAAAGGTCCTTAATAAATCATTTTTTATTAGACATATCAATGATTCTTCAAATTTATGATTCTTTATTCCAAATACACGAAGATTGAAAAGGCATTTTCTGTTGGTTTTAGAAATCTTACAGTGAAAATGCTAAAAGGTGCCAGCATCCTTTCCCAAGATTTCTTTAACCGAACCCAAGTAGCAGAAAATGTTTATTTCATTTTCGTGTATGTCAAAATATGATAGTTTTAAATAAAATGTCCCACATTGGAAGGCCTTCATTTGTATAAGTCTAAACATGGTTTATAATTAAACTGGTAGGAAGGGCTCATGAAATGAGAGTGAAAGACAGTATAAAGCTGATTTAATTCATATGAAAATTTGTTGTTTAATGAACATAATTTAATTGAATTCGAATGAAATTTGTCTATAACTACTTTATATCAAATGCTTAACAATTGTTTATTTAATTATGACACTTGCTTACTTTATTTATCAGCTATTTATTAAAACAAGTTACTGCATCGATTTTTCATATACATATCAATGTTACAGCGTCCACGGTACCTGAAGTGGCCAACCATCCAACCGGAAGAGATGCCCTTTGCAGTGGAGTTGGCGAAGAAGCATTATGCGGCTACAGTTGCAGTCAGGTTTGCGTAAGGTTATGTGGACAACTTCATCAACAAAGATATGTATTATTTTGCTCTTTTTTTGTATAGGTTCATGTTTGCACTATTTCGTTCAGCGTTGTTTTTTTTTTAAACAATTCATCTTAAAAATTTTTTTTCACTAAGTAGGTCACTTTATATTTCATAGCCTTATGATGAACTAATTAAAATATCTGGACAACATTTTTAAAGATTCTTATCAAATCAACTATGTTATTAAACATATCAATGATTCTTCGAATAAATGATGCTTATTTCCAAATACATGAAAATTGAAATGGCATTTTCTGTTGGTTTTAGAAATCTTACAGTGAAAATGCTAAAAGGTGCCAGCATCCTTTCCCAAGATTTCGTTAACCGAACCCAAGTAGCAGAAAATGTTTATTTCGTTTTCGTGTATGTCAAAATATAATAGTTTTAAATAAAATGTTTCACATTGGAGGGCCTTCATTTGTATAAGTCTAAACATGGTTTATAATTAAACTGGTAGGAAGGGCTCATGAAATGAGAGTGCAAGACAATATAAAGCTGATTTAATTTATATGAAAATAGTTTGTTTAATGAACATAATTGAATTGAATTCGAATGATATTTGTCTATAACTACTTTAAATCAAATGCTTAACAATTGTTTATTTAATTATGACACTGGCTTACTTTATATTTCAAAACTTCTTATTGAAATTAGTTACTGCATCGGGTTTTCATATAAATATCATGTTACAGCGTCCACGGTACCTGAAGTGGCCAACCATCCAACCGGAAGAGATGACCTTTGCAGTGGAGTTGGCGAAGAGGCGTAATGCGGCTTCAGTTGCAGTCAGGTTTGCGTAAGGTTATGTGGACAACTTCATCAACAAAGATATGTATTATTTTGCTCACTTTTTGTATAGGTTCATGTTTGCACTATTTGGATAAGCATTGCTTTTTTTAAACAATTCATCTTAAAAGAATGTTTTCACTAAGTAGGTCACTTTATATTTCATAGCCTTATGATGAATTAATTAAAATATATGTATTACATTTTTAAAGGTTCTTATTAAATCAATTTTTTATTAGACATATCAATGATTCTTCAAATTTATGATTCTTTATTCCAAATACACGAAGATTGAAAAGGCATTTTCTGTTGGTTTTAGAAATCTTACAGTGAAAATGCTAAAAGGTGCCAGCATCCTTTCCCAAGATTTCGTTAACCGAACCCAAGTAGCAGAAAATGTTTATTTCGTTTTCGTGTATGTCAAAATATAATAGTTTTAAATAAAATGTTTCACATTGGAGGGCCTTCATTTGTATATGTCTAAACGTGGTTTATGATTCAACTGGTAGGAAGGGCTCATGAAATGAGAGTGCAAGACAATATAAAGCTGATTTAATTTATATGAAAATAGTTTGTTTAATGAACATAATTTAATTGAATTCGAATGATATTTGTCTATAACTACTTTAAATCAAATGCTTAACAATTGTTTATTTAATTATGACACTTGCTTACTTTATATATCAACTACTTGTTGAAATAAGTTACTGCATCGGTTTTTCATATAAATATCAATGTTACAGCGTCCACGGTACCTGAAGGGGCAACCATCCAACCGGAAGAGATGCCCTTTGCAGTGGAGTTGGCGAAGAGGCGTAATGCGGCTTCAGTTGCAGTCAGGTTTGCGTAAGGTTATGTGGACAACTTCATCAACAAAGATATGTATTATTTTGCTCACTTTTTGTATAGGTTCATGTTTGCACTATTTGGATAAGCATTGCTTTTTTTAAACAATTCATCTTAAAAGAATGTTTTCACTAAGTAGGTCACTTTATATTTCATAGCCTTATGATGAATTAATTAAAATATCTGGACAACATTTTTAAAGATTCTTATCAAATCAACTATTTTATTAAACATATCAATGAATCTTCACATTTATGATTCTTTATTCCAAATACACGAAGATTGAAAAGGCATTTTCTGTTGGTTTTAGAAATCTTACAGTGAAAATGCTAAAAGGTGCCAGCATCCTTTCCGAAGATTTCTTAAACCGAACACGAGTAGCAGAAAATGTTTATTTCATTTTCGTGTATGTCAAAATATAATAGTTTTAAATAAAATGTCCCACATTGGAGGGGTTTCATTAGTATAAGACTTAACGTGGTTTATGATTAAAATGGTAGGAAGGGCTCATGAAATGAGAGTGCAAAACAATAGAAAGCTGATTTAATTCATATGAAAATATTATGTTTAACGAATAAAATTGAATTTATTTCGAATGATAACTGTCTATTACTACTTTAATTCACATGTTTAACAATTGTTTATTTAATTATGACACTTGCTTACTTTATATAACAACTACTTATTGAAATAAGTTACTGCATCGTTTTTTTTTCCATATAGATATCAATGTTAAGCGTCCACGGTACCGGAAGGGGCAACCATCAAACCGGAAGAGATGCCCTTTGCAGTGGAGTTGGCGAAGGGGCGTTATGCGGCTTCTGTTGCAGTCAGGTTTGCGTAAGGTTATGTGGACAACTTCATCAACCAAGATATGTATTATTTTGCTCACTTTTTGTATAGGTTTATGTTTGCACTATTTGGATAAGCATTGCTTTTTTTAAACAATTCATCTTAAAAGAATGTTTTCACTAAGTAGGTCACTTTATATTTCATAGCCTTATGATGAATTAATTGAAATATATGTATTACATTTTTAAAGGTTCTTATTAAATCGATTATTTTATTAAACATATCAATGATTCTTCAAATTTATGATTCTTTATTCCAAATACACGAAGATTGAAAAGACATTTTCTGTTGGTTTTAGAAATCTTACAGTGAAAATGCTAAAAGGTGCCAGCATCCTTTCCCAAGATTTCGTTAACCGAACCCAAGTAGCAGAAAATGCTTATTTCGTTTTCGTGTATGTCAAAATATAATAGTTTTAAATAAAATGTTTCACATTGGAGGGCCTTCATTTGTATATGTCTAAATGTGGTTTATGATTAAACTGGTAGGAAGGGCTCATGAAATGAGAGTGCAAGACAGTATAAAGCTGTTTAGTTCATATGAAAATATTGCGTTTAATGAACATAATTTAATTGAATTCGAATGAAATTTGTCTTTAACTACTTTATATCACATGCTTAACAATTGTTTATTTAATTATGACACTTGCTTCCTTTATTTATCAACTACTTATTAAAATAAGTTACTGCATCGTTTTTTCATATAAATATCAATGTTACAGCGTCCACGGTACCTGAAGTGGCCAACCATCCAACAGGAAAAGATGCCCTTTGCAGTGGAGTTGGCGAAGAGGCGTTATGCGGCTACATTTGCAGTCAGGTTTGCGTAAGGTTATGTGGACAACTTCATCAACAAAGATATGTATTATTTTGCTCACTTTTTGATAAAAGTTTTTGTTTGCACTATTTGGCTCAGCATTGTTTTTTTAAACAAGTCATCTTTAAAGAATGTTTTCACTAAGTAGGTCACTTTATATTTAATAGCCTTAAGATGAATTAATTAAAATATATGGACATCATTTTTAAAGGTTCTTATTAAATCAATTATTTTATTAAACATATCAATGATTCTTCGAATAAATTATTCTTTTTTCCAAATACACAAAAATTGAAAAGGCATTTTCTGTTGGTTTTAGAAATCTTACAGTGAAAATGCTAAAAGGTGCCAGCATCCTTTCCCAAGATTTCGTTAACCGAACACGAGTAGCAGAAAATGTTTATTTCATTTTCGTGTATGTCAAAATATAATAGTTTTAAATAAAATGTCCCACATTGGAGGGGTTTCATTAGTATAAGACTTAACGTGGTTTATGATTAAAATGGTAGGAAGGGCTCATGAAATGAGAGTGCAAAACAATAGAAAGCTGATTTAATTCATATGAAAATATTATGTTTAACGAATAAAATTGAATTTATTTCGAATGATAACTGTCTATTACTACTTTAATTCACATGTTTAACAATTGTTTATTTAATTATGACACTTGCTTACTTTATATATCAACTACTTGTTGAAATAAGTTACTGCATCGTTTTTTTTTCCATATAAATATCAATGTTAAGCGTCCACGGTACCGGAAGGGGCAACCATCCAACCGGAAGAGATGCCCTTTGCAGTGGAGTTGGCGAAGGGGCGTTATGCGGCTTCTGTTGCAGTCAGGTTTGCGTAAGGTTATGTGGACAACTTCATCAACAAAGATATGTATTATTTTGCTCACTTTTTGATATAAGTTTTTGTTTGCACTATTTGGCTCAGCATTGTTTTTTTAATCAATTCATCTTAAAAGAATGTTTTCACTAAGTAGGTCTCTTTATATTTCATAGCCTTAAGATGAATTAATTAAAATATATGAACATCTTTTTTAAAGGTTCTTATCAAATCAACTATTTTATTAAACATATCAATGATTCTTCGAATAAATGATGCTTATTTCCAAATACATGAAAATTGAAATGGCATTTTCTGTTGGTTTTAGAAATCTTACAGTGAAAATGCTAAAAGGTGCCAGCATCCTTTCCCAAGATTTCTTTAACCGAACTCGAGTAGCAGAAAATACATTTTTCATTTTCTCGTGTTTATATATAGATATAAACTTAATATTGCACATTGGATGGGCTTAGTTTGATATGTGTTTATTAGCTCTGTAATTCATTTTGTTAACGTTTGATTATTTGATGATGAAACTTTATTTAATAATATATATTTAACGGGTTTTTTAGTATCAATGACTGCGTCCGTTCAATATTTCAGCATTTGTCCCACCATCCGGTTTGGAATCGATGCCCCATGCATTAAGCTTTGGATGACTTTCACGTATGATACTTGGACAGAAGCAGGTGAGCGTTGTGTATAAAACTTGAGTTTGAAATAAACGATCTAACAATGATTCGGTTATACACATGGTCAATTGTAATATTGATGAAAAATGCTTACAGTCACTGTACAGGGGATACTAGTGTTATTGATTGTCAATTCGTTCTTGCAAAATGATCGTATTGTTTCTACCTTGACCTCTCTAAGAATAAGGGGGATATACTTACCGTTTAAGCACTGTTGTCAGCGCTCATTCTTTACAGCGTTGTTCAGAACCATCACACGATTAGGTTACATACCTCAATATCATATTAAATTATTTTTAAGGGAATTTGGGATTTTCACAAATAACTTTCATACTCTTTATTTAGTTGACTTGATACAATTGTTTACGGTCATCAAACAATAACGTTACATACCTCCTTGTTATTGACTTAGAAATTTTGGGTTTTTACTCAGATATGAAATGGCGTTCATTAAATGGATTTTACTCTTAACAGTTGTACACGGCCATCTTATAATACGATTACATAATTTCATATTATCCTAAATACAAACTATTACCCTCGAGCGACTTTATTTTTAATGATGATGATTATTTTTAACCCTCACTTGACCCATATGTGGTTCAATATTTCAGTGGCCAGGGAACCGGAAGTGTCCCACCTTACAACTCGAAGTGATACCTCTTGCAACCTGAACGATACTCCATCAGTGGCATTTGCAATGGTACGAATTGATCAAAGATTGCCTGTTTGAATTTTAGAACTTAAATAAAGATAATATTTAATTGAAATATCATAATTACAATATAACTCTAGGTCGTTTGAATGGCATTCGTACAACTGATCTTGTTATGTTAAAGGATGAAGACTTTGTCATCAAGATACCTAAACATAATTGATAGTTTGTTGTTGAATACAATTTCAGCCCGAAGGCCGCACATACCTGTCTTTCATTAAGCACTTTTGGCCATGGGTGACAACTTAGTGATGACACAATGGGTAACACCTCACTGATGACACAATGGCTTGGGTGCTAAACAGGATCAGGCTTTTCACGGGAAACACAATGGGAAATGAAATATTCAAGACGCTCTCTTTTTGGGCCTTGTGTTGATCGATAAGACTTTTAACATTTATGTGACAACCTTATATTGATGTGACATTATATTAATTGTTATGTTACATTCTTATACTGAAGTGACTCATATGTTGATTTAACATTCTTAAGTTGTTGTGACATTTCAATGTTTGTGACATTAGTAAATTGATCTGACATTCTTATATTGACGTGACATATCGATGCGCTGTTCTTATATCGATGTGACGTTCTTATGTTGATGGTTCAACCATACAATGATGTAACCTTCTTTTTGTGATGTGACATTCTTCCATTGTCAGTTTTACAGTAAGTTATTGCGCGAGTTCTTGAAGATACAGGTATTAATTGTTTTTATTTGATGTTTGTATACATGTTTGATGTGTTTATACATGGATGCATGTCCGGATGGATTCCGTAGTTCCTATATTCTGAGGAATGAATTAGGGGTTATCTTATTAAATTAAAGGCTTAGTTTAAAGAATGTATGGCATGATAATCCCCTGCTGTGCATCTCCTGTTAATAGCACTGTTGTCACAAAAGGGGCCAATTTCCTGTGTGTTCGTTTATTGGCTCAGGGCCATTTAGGTTCCATTTTTATAATAAGATATCAAGAATTGCACAGCAGGATACTCAGATCGATTGGAGATCTGATAAGACAATAAGGCAATAAGATTAAGATCAATTAACAGAGGTTGTGTACAAATACACGTTTTTTGGTTGTTGTTGGTTTTTGGGTGGGGGGGGGGGTCACTTGTAGAAGGCTTAAACTAGGCCTTTAAGCCCTGCGTGCATTGCTACGGTAACACGTTTCATCCACCGGGTGTTTTTCGTGGGCGGCTGTCATTCCTATGAAGGATATATGATCGAATCTGTTAGAATTAGAGGTGCAATTAAGACTCTTTGAAACTTTGTAATTATTTATTTTTGACGACTGGTAGTATACAGGTTGGATCAGGGCATGTGCCAGTATGTTCGAGCTTTTCAGTGTTGTTAAAGTATTTAGATATGTTTTTCGGACAACTTTTCTAAATTACCTTTTGAATAACTTAGCAATATTTATGGCATTTAATAAATGCTCGTTTTTCATTCAAACGGTGTTTGTTTTCCTTAAATCCATACTAGTTCGACTTCCCTGTACATAACATACGTAACTTTGACCTTGGACAATTATATAAATGTAGAGAATTTGCTTTATAAGAAATTGTATGCGTTTGTGTGCTCCAACATGTGCAAAAATAAATATCGAAGTCTTGCCCCATGCAATTATGTGTTTGTCTTTTGTGCGGAGGGACGTTAAGACTATCTTTACAGTATTATATTGTATCAAACTTTAATGATTTTGTTTGAACTTAATAAATATTAAATTTATTTTTTCGTTGTGTTTAATTCTTTGATAAACAAATATTTAAGTTTTTGGGAATACCCAGTCAAGGTATTGAGTAAGGTCCAAATGTGAATTGGTTACCCTACATGAGAGATGTTTGCGTGCAACCACTATCTAGCAAGGACTATTACCTCGTTTTAACAAAGCCGACATTGACCTTGTAGTGGCACTCTTATTCAAAACACGCATGTATAACCATCATAAATTTTAATTGATAAACCTTTAACTACTTACTAAATAATGCATTTATGAAAACTATAAATAACTGATAACAGAATTGTAACTGTTCATTTAATAGGTGAAACGCCAAAAAAAAATTGGTGAGCGCTAAAAGATTTACTGTGATAAACTTCTTCTTATAAGGTAGAAATACCGTGTTTTCTGCACCTTTCTCTCCAATTAAACTTGGTATCCATCCGACATATAAACCATTTTTTTCGACATTTATTCATCGTTTTTGGTATATTCAAACAAATTTGTGGTAATTCTTATTTGGGAATATGAGTACATCTTTAAAGTAATTGTGTCTACCAAAGCAGTAATGCAAAAACATACAAGATATAACACTTATAAACGTTCAACCCAATGCGAGAAGCGTGGACACATGGGGGACTTAAGACCGCGCATGAATCCTGACAAGAGGATTTTGAACTATAATAATCATATGACACAGAAAACATCATTTTCTTGAAATTAAAAGTTATTGATATGCTTTTTAGCGAATCTACTTGGTATTTCCAATATCCCTGATATATGCAATCAGTCGAACGACCTTATAGAACACTGTATAATCAGTGTGGAGTCATTTTGGTTTACTTCTTTGGTATACTAATGAACTCATTATATATATTCACCTAAATGTGCACAGTGTTAGTATCAGGTATGTAAATGATACAAAACAAAAAAAAATAAAAAAAATATGGGGTGTGAGCGGGAGGAGTACATTCTGTCACCCAGACTTTTTCATTCCATTCATCTAATATATACATAGTAAACATATCTATTAAAGATAGCTTTATAATTCACTTACCTTTGTGCCACGCAAAAGTTATCGCTCAAACCGGGGTGCAAAGTAACCTAAATGTTGGACTTAGGTTTTGACAGTCTAGCGACTGATTTTTTAGATAAATTTAGGGAAAAAACTCAAGCGCTAGATAAATTAATGGCTGGACTGGCCGGAACCGAAGTCCAAATTTCAGGAGCAATGTAGTAATCATCGACTATATCATCATCATCATCATCATCATCATCATCATCGGCGCACGATCCCTGGACCTCTCAGTAAAAATGCCGTTAAAATTGTTCATTTTTACTGAGACTCAAATGATATTTCTTGAACGTTATTTTTCATTCATAGAATAAAATAACAATAGGTGGAACAAATATGTAACTTCAATCAAAGAAAGTTATACTGACAAGAGAGTGGCGTAGCTACATATAACCCTTTGTAGGCCCAGGCAAACAACTTTTATGGGAAATGATACATTTGAATAACCCAAAAATGATACAAAAAATAAAAGCTACTCAACCACTTTGGACAAGTCACTGAAGATTGTTTTATTTTAACGTTGCAATAAAGTATTATTGAGTGTGTTAAATGTGCATATAAAAGTCTCCAAACTCACATAGCATCATCGGGTCTACAAATATTTTAGGCCCTAGCTACGCCCATGAACAAAATACGTAATTCTAACATCACGATGCTTGTTCGAGATATCCATGGGAAACAACGCCGTAAAACAATATTTTGACTAGTTGTCTCCCTTGGACCACACATATACACAGGAAATGTGCTCCCATAATGCAATTTTCAAAATGGTGGAACAAGTGGAATGCCTATGAGAACTGTCAATTTTGAATTTTTGTAAACTTTTAAATGAAATGCACGAAACTGCATGCATATTTTGATAGTATTTCAACGACATTAGTGACTTCTGTGATTTAATGAAAGAAACATGTCCAGCTTTCACGCAGTTGGTGGAATTCAAGTTGATATTGTACCGGAATCAAATCCATCAAATCGCCACGAGAAGAGTTTAGGACTTTTGACAACAAAATTTGTTTCACTGCTACAGGAGGCGAAAGATGGTGTTTTGGACTTGAAAGTCGTATGTTTACTCTAAATTTTACGGCAGAATAGCATGAATGTTTTAGGAAAAATAATTAAAATGCAACTTTCAAAGTTTTTTCCTAAAGTTATAGAATATCAATTGTACTATGTTTCTTGATTTACAATATCTCGTTCATATGAATATGCATGAGGCATGGTTGGCGAGTATGCATGCGAAATTCGATCTGGAAAACTAAACTTTCAAGTGCCTATAACATCATTATATGTATCTTAAATTTTTTTCTCTAAAATTTGGTTTGGTAATGTATTTGTATAATATTAATATAAAAACAATAAAATAAAACATAAGAAGGCGTCTTTCGGTAACTTTCATGCATATTTCGGTAATTTTATCCGTCTTTCGGTAAATAATCGTATTTCAGTAAGTCCAGTATCTGATGGGAGACAACTCTTCTTTCAATGAAATCACACGTTACAACTTACTACTCTTTAATAACCCTGTACCATCAGTTTTATCTCGCAGACAAGAGGTCTAAGTGGCTGATTTATATTGATCAGGCAGACCATGATCAACTTGAGCTTTCGCTAGAATACATTTTCTATGGGAGAACATTAGTAGGAGTCTCTATGCAACCGTCTCTGTGGCCTAGTGGTTAAGCTGCAGAAGCTACGGAGCTGGAGGTCGTGGGTTCAATCCCTGGCCGCCTCATACCAAAAGACGTTAAAAATTGGTACAACTAGCTCCCTTGCCTGGCGCTCGGCATTTAAAGGGTAGTGCTTGGAAAAGTGATGTGCTCAGTACTGGTTTAACCCAGGAAAGTTGTACCCCGTGTATTGGTGCTCTACACCAAGCACATAAAAGAACCAAGGGGTCTCTTCGAAAAAGAGCTAGGGTATCGCTCCCGGACTTCCTTGTATCCCACCAATGTCTCTTCAGTGTGCTGTCTCTTCAGCAAAAACAAAGGACCCCGTTGGAAATAAGTGCTTGCACTTTTACGGGTTATCCTTGACCGCAAGGTCTAAAGAAATACATACGAGTCAGATTTCAAAATAGCCCTAGGTTTCATTGCTGAACAGATTACCATATACTGTAAGGTTACCTGGCTTTTTCCATAGTACCCACAAATTCCAACTATCAGACCCATTCCCAAAGCAAAATATAACATATTTTTCCAAATCTTCAGAAAAATTCCAAATCAAAAATTGAAAAAAAAAGATATATTTTTTATTTTTTTGGTTAGAAAGTATTTTGACTTGTTCTGGTTCATTTTCAACATCCTAATAAATTTTGTGATGTAAAGTTTCTTTGATAATTGTACTCGGAAATAATTGATTTTCATCACATTCAGAGATAAGTATGAATAGATTTTTTGTCATGATTTTTTGCAATAGATATTTACACCCCAAGGGTTTATATTTTTGTGTCTTTTTAAGGGAAAATAAATAAATATTAAATCATTTTCTAATTTGCAGGAGACTAGACAGCTTTTTCTTTTAACCGTAAAATTTCCCAATTTCGGCATTTTCATGACGCAAAATTTCCCAAAATGTCTAAGGTCAAGAAAATGGGCAGAAAAAGCCCTGGTTTAAAACTTTTGCATTATCAGAATATTTATGTTCTTGCAGGCTGCAGATCAGCTTGCAGTTCGACAGAAGAGGAGAATCTACGATATAACAAATGTGCTTGAAGGCATAGGGCTTATCGAGAAGAAATCCAAAAACAGCATTCAATGGAAGTATGTCACTTAGTTTATAATGTGCATATTGGTAATCTGTATCAGTGTATGTTATATACAATTATACACTTAAAAGGACACTCTTATTTAAAATCAATGCATACACATTTATAACAAACATTACTAAATAATGCATTTATGGAAAAAATTAAATACTCATAACAGGATTATAATCGTGTATTTAATAGCTGAAACACACAAATATTAAATGACTGGTGAGTGCTTAAAGATTTACAGTAATCAACTATCAACTCCTCAGGTAGAAATACCATGTTGTATGCACCTTTCTTTCAAATTAAAAATGGTAAACCATTGTTCTATTGAACCATTCGATATTTATTCATCCTTTTTAGTAAATTTAAACAATTGTATTAATTGTGGTACATCTTATTTGGGAGTAGGACAGTAAGAGAGCATCTTTAATGATGATATACTCAAGTCTGTTTGGGATTGAAATATTTGAGCTTGGTGACTTCACTCAACTATAGAGACTTTGAAATTTCAATTTCTTCTAGGATTTTAATCTGATTTTAGAAAAGATAGGGTGCTACGAAAGAGGGACATGGTGCTAAGGGAGAAAAGGGCATATTTAATAACGCTGTGAAGAACTTGGAACATTATGTATTTGGTGTCAAAGACAATGTAAGGAATATTGTTTTAGTAAACATTTGGAATGGGGCTGAACTTCAGCCCCAATTTGGTGAGAAAAGAACCTGCAATGTTTGCATTCAATGTTTCAGTGTTCTCAATAAGAATGGACGGTTCAAATGGCAATAGGGCCAGTTCAAATTTGAAAAACTTAATGAATTTTCAGTAGAATAAGTAGAAGCTGGTCGTTTACTATTTGAGACGGTTCAACTGAAACTAATTGAGAACCCTGATGTTTTAATAATATGGTTAACATATTCATGTACCATGATGTATTTGCTATTTACTACTTTCAGGGGTGGTGGACCAAAGAGCAATACCACAGAAATCTCTGACAAGCTGTATGGCATCCAAGACGAACTAGATGAGCTTGCACGGCAGGAAGAATTACTGGACCAGCATAAAAACTGGGTACAACAGAGCATTAAAAATGTTACAGATGAGGCAGAAAATACCAGGTGTGTGTTAGCACGATGGCATGACATGTATATTTAATAAATTGTTTACAGTTTTTGTTTATGTTAAAGAAATTGTTTATTTATATCAATTACTACTGTATAGAGTATAATAATATTTTTACGTGATAACCTATAAACAATCTTCAGCTTGAAAACTAAAACTAAAACATTAATTTATTTCACAGTAATGTCTATTAAAAGAGAATGTTTATTGATATATCATGTTATAGTTAGATGACAAGAATTAAGATCTTAATAATTAAGAATGGCCTGAGTGAGCCAAGCGAACGAGCCCTTCTTAATCATTTAGGTTTTAATTCAGGTCTTCTAACTGTATGGATTGTGTTTTGGATGAGTGGCAGTGGGCGGACCTTTAAACACCTACAAAAGTTGAAATTCTTTATGATTAAGCTTAGTACTTGGAGGTATCTCATTGTTTCTCAAGTTTCTGAACTTTGTCACATTTTCTGTTTTTCAATGTTCTCATGTGAAACTGATATATATATATATTTCAGATTAGCCTATGTGACACATGAAGATATATGTCGGCATTTCAAGGGCGATACTTTATTAGCAATACAGGCACCCACAGGGACTCATTTGGAGGTCCCCATTCCAGAAATAGTGAGTTTGGTCAACATATACAAAGTTTTTTATCGACTGAATATGGGCCCCATTCACAATACAAAAAGTATAATGCACATGAATATTCACTAAAATCAGACCCACAATTCACAGGTAAAAAACAACATTTCTTTCTTAATTAATCATTCAATGACTAGTAAAAATATGTTTAAATGCACTTTAAGGTGCATGGTGATAAACATCGAATACAAGCCGTGGGGCGTTATTCATAAAAAAAGTAATTTCCTATTAAACCTCATTTATTCTCAGTAAAGTTTCTCACTTTAATATCGTATGATGTAATTGCTTTATAATAATTTTTTATTTATTTAATAATTTTTAATTTATTTAATTTTTTATATTCGATTTCATTAGACATTAGAAATACATTTATCCTTTTATATAAAAAAAAAAACACTTATACTTTATATCTTACTATGAAATTTTAAGAAATTGACTTAATTTAAATCTCAATATATGTTATGAATACCAGCCCCTGCTCTTTAACAAACAATCTTTAACATGTATTTTAAGGTAATAAAGTTCATCCAATTGCATATCGTTTACTTTGAGTATTAGCAACTGAGGTTTCCAATATCGAAAGTTATTTCTATTCAATTTTGGCGAAAAGATTTGTCCGGTAGGTCCATGATAGGATAGGTTATTCACTCAGGTTTTTTCCAATATTTAAGCAATCTTCAGCAATTGAAATCAGTTTTTTTAAAACTGGCTTGATATATTGATCTTCTTTTCACAGGGCCCAGGCTTCAAAAAAACCTACCAAATAAACCTGAAGAGCAACTCAGGTCCAATCAACGTTTTATTGGTGAACAAAGACTCTGAGAATCAGTCTCCCGTTGTTGTTCAAGTACCGCCTGCAGATGAGGACCTAGCTGCTCAAGCAATAGCTGCAGCTCAGGCTGATCAAAACACCAACCCTAACACCTCCGTTCTGCCCAAACACACGAAGGTAAGCATTGTTGAAAACTCTTATCTTGTCAAGTTAAGGGTTTTATTTTATGCTTTCTGGTGGTTTATAGATTTTTGATATCTGTTTTGAAATTTTCGCCTTTTTCATTGTCCAAATCGATGCAGCTGGGACAACATATATATCAATGACGCCAATTGTGAGAGTTTGACATCATCAACAATTAAATGCACTTTTGTCATAAAAAAACAATTAACGTCTTGTCAAATGAGATTGAAGCATAAAAATAGAAATAATTTGTTTCAATGGGAATTCAATTTTTAGCTCGACTATTCAAAGAATAAGGAGAACTATCCTACTCACACAAGCGTCGGCGTCTGCGTCGGCGTCACCCCTTGGTTAAGGTTTGCTTGCAAGCACACATAGGTTAATATCTCAGCAACTACTTGAGGTATTGCATTGAGACTTTATACAATGGTACTCAACCATCCAACCTACTTAATTAACCAAGTTAGATAACTCTAGTTTGCATTCAATGCAAAAAATCGGCCTTTATTATTTAACTTAGAAATTCTGGTTAAGGTTTTATGTGCAAGTACACATAGGTTAATATCTCAGCAACTACTTGAGGTATTGCATTGAGACTTGATACAATGGTACTCAACCATCCAACCTACTTAATTAACCAAGTTAGATAACTCTAGTTTGCATTCAATGCAAAAAATCGGCCTTTATTATTTGACTTAGAAATTCTGGTTAAGGTTTTGTGTGCAAGTACACATAGGTTAATATCTCAGCAACTGCTTGAGGTATTGCATTGAGACTTGATACAATGGTGCTCAACCATCCAACCTACTTAATTAACCAAGTTAGATAACTCTAGTTTTCATTTAATGCAAATAATTGCCCTTTATTATTTGACTTAGAAATTCTGGTTAAGGTTTTGCGTGCAAGCACACATTGGTTAATATCTCAGCAACTACTTGAGGTATTGCATTGAGACTTTATACAATGGTACTCAACCATCCAACCTAATAAATTAATCAAGTTAGATAACTCTAGTTTGCATTTAATGCAAAATAATTGCCCTTTATTATTCGACTTAGAAATTCTGGTTAAGGTTTTGTAACCACATTTAAGTCAATATCTCAGCAAATATATCATGTATTGCATTGAAACTTTAGATATATTTCCAACAATATAACCTACTAAATAAATGAAGTAAGGTAACACTTTTTTTTAATATAATGCAAATTATGGGCCTTTATTATTTGACTTAGAAATTCTGGTTAAGGTTTTGCATGTAAGCACACATAGGTTAATATCTCAGCAACTACTGGATGTATTGCATTGAGACTTGGTACTCAACCATCCAATGTACTTAAATAACCAAGTAAGATAACTCTAGTTTGCATTAAATTCAAAACATGGCCCCTTTTTTATTCGACATAGTAATTCTGGTTAAGGTTTTGCATGTAACCACTTTTAAGTCAATACCTCAGCGAATACATCATGTATTGCATTAAAACTTTACACACAGGCTCCCAACAATTTAACCTTCTTATTTAATCAAGTAAGATAACTTTCATATTATATAATTTTTGCCCCTTTATTATGCGACTTAGAAATTCTGGTTAAGGTCTTGGATGTAAGCACACATAGAATAATATCTCAGCAACTACTTGATGTGTTGCATTGAGACTTTATACAGTAGTATTCAACCACCCAACCTAATTGAATAACCAAGTTAGATAACTGGTTTTTTTTTGCAAATAATAGCCCTTTATTATTACACTTAAAAAATCTGGTTAAATTTTTGCATGTAACCACATTTATGTTAATATCTCCGCTCATCATGTATTGCATTGAAATCTAATCTAACAGTGATCAATGCATGTTTCGCCAAAACTTTTCAATCCTTATACTGAAAAGCGGCGGAATAGTCGAGCGCGCTGTCTCTGTGACAGCTCTTGTTATTTTATTGCTTGAATGTGTACTTGAAGTTCACATATTTTCTTGCCCATTCAATGAAATTAATTTGATGTACCACCAAGACAATTACTTTCTATAGCCTTTTTATTAACTAACTCCTTATATTAAAAGGTAATTTTAGAATTACATGGTAAATGGGCAAGTTGTTTCAATTTATTATGTTTCTCTAACATAAATAAATATATGAAAATATGAAAAAGTAATATCTACCATACATCATGTATTTACATAATTGTTATTATGCCCCCCTTCGAAGAAGAGGGGTATATTGCTTTGCACAGGCATGTCGGTATGTCGGTCGGTCGGTCCGTCGGTCCGTCGGTACACCAAAGCTTGTCCGAGTGATAACTCAACAATTCCTGGACGTATGGTCATCAAACTTCACATGAAGGTTGGGCCTGACCAGTAGATGAACCCCTATTGATTTTGGGGGTCATCAGGTCAAGGTCACAGTGACCTTTAATGGTAAAATAATTTTAAAGCTTGTCCGAGTGATAACTCAACAATGCCTGCACCCATGGCCCTCAAACTTGACATGGAAATTGGGCCTGACCAGTAGATGACCCCTATTGTTTTTGGGGGTCATCAGGCCAAAGGTCAAGGTCACAGTGACCTTGAATGATAAAAGGTTGTCCGAGTGATAACGTGACAATGCCTGCACCCATGGCCCTCAAACTTGACTTGGAGGTTGGGCCTGACTAGTAGGTGAACCCTATTGTTTTTGGGGCTCATCGGGTCAAAGGTCAAGTTCACAGTGACCTTGAATGGTAAAAGGTTGTCTGATTGATAACTCAACAATGCCTGCACCCATGGCCCGCATAATTGACTTGGAGGTTGGGCCTGACCAGTAGATGACCCCTATTGTTTTTGGGGGTCAACGGGCCAAAGATCAAGGTCACAGTGACCTTGTATGGTAAAAGGTTGTCTGAGTGATAACTCAACAATGCCTGCACCCATGGCCCGCATAATTGAATTGGAGGTTGGGCCTGACCAGTAGATGACCCCTATTGTTTTTGGGGGTCATCGGGCCAAAGGTCAAGGTCACAGTGACCTTGAATGGTAAAAAGTTGTCTGAGTGATAACTCGACAATGCCTGCACCCATGGCCCTCATAATTGAATTGGAGGTTGGACCTGACCAGTAGAAGACCCTTATTGTTTTTGGAGGTCATCGGGCCAAAGGTCAAAGTCACAGTCACCTTGAATGGTTAGAGGTTTTCCGTGTGATAACTTGACAATGCCTGCACCCATGGCCCCCAAACTTGACTTGGAGATTGGGCCTGACCAGTACATGACCCCTATTGTTTTTTGGGGTCATCTGGCCAAAGGTCAAAGTCACAGTCACCTTGAATGGTTAGAGGTTTTCCGTGTGATAACTTGACAATGCCTGCACCCATGGCCCTCAAACTTGACTTGGAGATTGGGCCTGACCAGTACATGACCCCGTATGTTTTGGGGGGTCATCAGGCCAAAGGTCAATGTCACAGTGAACTTGAATGGTAAAAGGTTGTCCAAGTGATAACTTGACAATGCCTGCACCCATGGCCTCAAACTTGACTTGGAGGTTGGGCCTGACCAGTAGATGACCCTTATTGTTTTTGGGGGTCATTGGACCAAAGGCCAAGGTCACATGTACCTTGAATGGTAAAAGGTTGTCCGAGTGATAACTCGACAATGCCTGCACCCATGGCCCTCAAACTTGACTTGGAGAATTGGCCTGACCAGGAGATAAACCCTATGGTTTTTAGGGGTCATCTGGCCAAAGGTCAAGGTCACAGTGACCTGGAATGGTAAAAGGTTGTCAGAGTGATAACTCGACAATGCCTGCACCCATGTCCCTCAAACTTGACTTGGAGGTTGGGCCTGGCCAGAAGATGGTCCCTATTGATTTTAAGGGTCATTGGGCCAAACGTCAAGGTCACAGTGACCTGGAATAGTAAATGGTTATCCGAGTGATAACTCGACAATGCCTGCACCCATGGCCCTCAAACTTGACTTGGAGGTTGGGCCTGGCCAGAAGATGGTCCCTATTGATTTTATGGGTCATTGGGCCAAACGTCAAGGTCACAGTGACCTTGAATGATAAAATGGTTGTCTGAGTGATAACTTGACAATGCCTGCACCCATGGCCCTCAAACTTGACATTTAGGTTTCTGGTGACCAGCTGATGACTCTGGATTTTGAGTTCATAGAGTCAAAGGTCATGGTCATAACACACTCTATCCTCTCACTTTAATGGTCATAATCTTAAAACTGCCTTAACGGCAACAAATCAGCTGTCATTTCGGTCCATGCATATTTCATTCAATTGTCCATATAATCCTGACAACATGGCGCTCAGGGGGGGCATAATGTTTGACAAACATCTCTTGTTTAATTTCTGTACTGTATCTTATTATTTACTCGTATATGAAAATATGATCTTTAATCTTTTCACAGAATCAAAAATCTCAAGCAGCGAAATCTCCACTACGCCCGTCCCAACCTACGGCCACTCCCAACGAGCGCATGGCAACTAGGTCGTCTCCACGGAAACAAGGTCAAGGCAGCAATCAAGCATCTACCTCACTCGGACTACCAACAGGAATGGAAACAGGGCTTCCAAGCGATATGCTATTTTTGAAAAATGATATGGGTAAGGTTAACTATACACAGGTAGAACCATGACACTGTGATATCTTTTTTTAATGTCATCTTTTGCAGGCTATATGTTAACCTTAATAATTATGAACCCATGAAAACAATTATATGGAATTTTAACATGTATTACATAGCTAACAACACAAGTATTTTTCGCAGTTTTTGCATATCTTTCCATTTTGAAAATTACTGAGTTTGTCTACCATCTAAATCCAAGTTATTTCAATAATAGCGTCAGTATGTGTTTCTGTACTAACCACATTTTTTTACATGTTAAACATACTCGCTGTAAAATGGGAAACCATGGGCGCTATTTTTAAATAGATAAACTCAGCTGAGACAGTGACAAAATATTATTTTTGTATCATTTAATAAGATGTTTTGTCGGCCTCGTAGTAGCTTGTATCGACAATACTAGGCTTGTTATGTGGAAATAATGTATTTGCCAATTTAAGGACTATCTGGTGTCTAGTCCCTTTAAACCTCTGCCTAGTTATCTGAACAAGTTGAAATAATTGACTCGGTGACTGGTCAATTCTTACGTTGTAATTTATTGTATGTATTTTTGAGTACTATGCTGAAATGTTGAAAAAGAAAATGTTTTGTTTTTTAAAAGTAAAAACATAAGATAAAGTAATATTTAAAAAAAATGCTATTTGTTACAACTAAAACTAACCTTAAATAAATATTTTTAGATGGGACTGTGGATGGTGACTTCATTGAAGAGCTCATGACATCAGAAGGTATGGAACATATGGTGGTAGTGATTAAATGATGATCTTATACTGTTGAAAATCATTTGTTTGCAACCAGTTTCGCTGATTTTCAAAATAGATTATTGCCATGGCCCTGTAGTCATGTACATGTACATCAAATTATAATTTGTATTTGTTACATTGTTAAGAACAAGTAGTTCACCCTATTCAGACAAACTTCGTTGGCTCAAACTCCCAAGGACCTGCAAAAATACCTCGGGCTGTAAATAAAGAAATCAGTCTTACATTTAGTTTGAGATGACAAGAAATTCGAGCCAAGCGAGTTTAAGCCATTGGGGTTCGCCTGTTATTGCAATTAATGTGTTAATAAAATCTGCCGTTGTTTTTTTCTTCCAGCATTTGCTCCATTGTTGCGTCTCAGTCCTCCTCCCTCGGATAAAGACTATTATTTCAACCTTGACGATACCGAGGGACCCTGTGACCTCTTTGACGTTCCGCTCATGTCCATGTGAGAGTGTTCTTGCACGTGTTTTTGTGCTAATTTAAGTGTCTCACCTGTGGTTGCGCCATCGGTGGAAAACCAGTGTCGAAAATTTATGTTGGATAAACTATGGTGTGCCATTTGTGTCAGATGAACTTTGTTGATAGAAACTTGATATTGTTAAAAATATTAAGATAGTTCATAAAATTCAGCTCACAATTTTTCCTCATTGAATACTATGTTTGTAAGGTTTTGAACTGACATTGATCTTGTGTCTGATCTGAATAGTGTCCGAAATATGGTACAGTAAAATAAAAAACATGCTCTAGGTTTCTGTACAGTCAGGGATGGTAAAGGGCCTGCCCCAATATAACGAAAATACTTCAATTCTCAATCTCAGTCTCAACTCATTTTACCAATATATAGCATCAAAGGTTTTTTTAAATTCACATGTTCTGACACCTATTAAAAGCGGAAATATTTCTTTGAAATATTGACAAAATCTATCAACACAATCTATGAGAAAATACTCTTTCAAAAAGTATAAAATCTTGCAAGATTTTGAATCATACTATCGGGTATTCTTTTATTTTGGGAATAAGGTTGAGATTGAGATTTGACTAGAGTATTTTTGTGATATTGGAGCCAGATTATTTCTGAAATCAGGATAAAGAGCTTTCAATTTCAAGGGAGCATATTACAGAAGCATCTAATGAAAATTTTATTTAAGTGCACAATTTAGAATCGTTGTATTTCTTGAAAAAAAATGAACATTTTCTACCAGGGAAATAAAACAGTAAATGTAATTGTTGAATTCAAGGAAAAGGTACAAATTTAACTTGAGATGCTGCTGAATTATGGCCCCTGATTGCTGTATTGTTGTAAAGTTTTTGTTCTTTTTGCTTGACACTTTCAATAGACCCTAGAAATGGATCTAAATGGCTTTGTAAACATTCAATGGGGTTCTAAGCCCCTTTACCCTTCTCTTTTTCTGAATTCCTTGTATTCCAAATCAATTTACGGGACTGGGATTTTCTGTTTCTTGTCATCCCTGAATATTTGCAAATACAAATTTATGGTTATTTTTTCCATAATTTTACATTATATTATAATTTTTTATAAAAAATGTGCTATGAACAATGTTCCTTTTTCACTTTGTTTAATAAATAATGTTTCAAGAATTGTTGAATATTTTACCATCTTGTATCTTTGCAATTCTTATAAAAACAAAGATTTTTAATTCTGTTCAAATGGAAGATTTGTAATTGATTTATATACATGTAAATGCCAATCATTGAATATTTGAACCGTGGCTAGCAGATATGGGTCTTATAGAATACAAATGTAGTTAAAAGAGCACAATATAGGTTGATACAAAAACATTTTTTTTTTTATTTAATGCAGTTTAACTCTCTTTACTTTTATGAGCAAAACAAAATATAAATTTGTGTACAGAAAAAAAAAATTCAGCTGTTATAAATATTTGTTTTTTTTTTCAATTAACTGTAATAGCTAAATGGCCTCAAATTCCCCTGTTAAAAAAGAGCCAAAATATTGCTTTTACCTGTACACAAATTTGATATAATAATAGTATTTTGTTTTGATCATTCAAGTCAAATGAGTATAAAAATTTAAAAAAAATGTATCAACCTTTATCATGCCCCTTTAATGTTAGAAATTGTCTGTTTTTAGAATATTTCCTGCATTAAAAAACTAGATTGTTCTGTGCGTCACCTTGGAAGCATCTATGACCTTCTGAAGATGTCACACAAAGAGCCTTGACATTTTATTTGCAATCATAGCAGACTATGATGTCATAATTTCTGTTGATGATGTCATAACTGCTTCCAATGATGTCATAACTGGTACTGCTGATGTCATAACAGCCATTTTTTCAGTAAACATGTTTGCGGCGAATGTTTGCTGTTTGGCTTCCCTCTTGCAGTGTATAAGCTGCGTTGCAACAGGGATACAAAACGTTTGCAAACGTTTTATAAAGGCTCGCCTTACTTAACGCACTGCTGGTACTGCTGATGTCATAAGTGGTACCACTGATGTCATAACTACCACTGATGATGTAATAACTACTTCCTCTGATATCATAACTACCACTGATGATGTCATAAATACTTCTTTTGATGTCACACCTACTATAAGACGTATTTCTGCTGTGCGCGGTTCATTTGTCCATGATTATAAGAATTAGTGTTCAGTGGTGTTGAGATTTTTTGTTTATTACGAAATTCATGTTATAGTTATTTAATTTTACCTTTTGGTAAAAAATGTTGATTATGATAAACTGTTTGTTAATGTATGTTGTTAATATCAAAATCATGGGGACCATTTGAATAGAAATACTGTCATAGATCGATATTTTTGCGTGTTCATTTGTTACCATTCCTTGTGAAATTAGTTCCATAACATTTTCAGTAAAATAAGCTGTGACTTTTATTAGTCCTCTATAGTTCTTATTCATTATGAAATTCATCTCCACAAAAATGCCTATAATTTTTATTTCTTGCCAAAAAAATTATGGCTTTAGATTTACTTTGTCATTTTTTTCACTCTCTTTCATGTACATATTTAGAAATAGTTTGACACAAGCTCTCTATGTTGTTTTATTTCTGGAGGATTTTTTTCAATTATTTATGACTAGTTCAATTATATTTATAGTAGTGTCTACATATCTAGCATGTATAGTATTTGACGCTGTAGTTATTAATGCTGAAAGTACTGAAATGCATAATTATGCGACTGAATAGAAGCATTAAACTCTCAATCTATTCTAAGATTTTGTGGAAAAAATTAGAAAATATTGATATATATAAACTGACCAATGTTTTATTGTTTCGTTTTTTGACACATTGATAACAAAAGAACCAAAAAAATGTTTAGTTACTCCAGCGTGCCACATTTTTTACTTCTTACTTAGAAAAATAGAATGTAAAAATATGGTAGTCTTTATACTGTATATGACCAAAAACAGTCTTAAAAGTATATTGGCAAAAAATAGTTCTTGAATTATGAGCAGTCAAGGATAAATTTATCATTAAGACATGTGTCTAAATCATGGAAGACATTTTATACAATGTCCATAAAAAAAATGTTGATTTATTTGTAATTTATTTTTTTGAGGAAAATCAATTTGAAATAAAACAATTTAGTGTTCTCTCTCCTCATTTTTTCAATAAATGTGACTCGGAAACTTAAGATTTTTAAATTTTCTTGGCCTAAATTTTTATTCAGCATTAAACATCAATAACGAATACAAACTAAAGACTTAAATGTAGATACTATAAGTATTTTGGAGTTCCTTTCATCTTTTTCTTGCTTTCTTCTTTCCTTTCTGATTCTGTTTCTGTAGAGTAGGGATTTAGCTGAGAGTTCTGGAAATGGTGCTGTACCCTGTGCTTCTATTGTTGCTCCATTCAGCATTTTGACCAGAATGTGTACCCTTCTGCCGTCATAGAAAAAAATCCTTAAGATAATCAAATATTTATTCTGTTCTGAATAAAACGTATAATACGATTATAAACATATTTGGCAAGAGAAACTTAATATTACATGATTGCAAATCATCGGTATTCTTATCATTTGCTGACAGATTTGATAATATCAAAGTTCTTCACAGCACGGAACACTGTGCTGTTTTCTCCCTCAGCACTGTGTTCTAAAACCTAGCTGAAACCCTACTGTATGGATATCAATATTTACGCATTCTACAAGTAGTGACCTCTTTTACGTACTAGTTATATTTTTTCTGTATTTTTTTTTTTTAATGGAAAATGTTCGTGCCTTTGCACTGTTTTTGTACATGTGATTTTCATAATCAAATCCTGTACAACGTTTCTCGTAATTTGATTGTGATTCTGTGATAGATTGATAAATGAAAGCAGAATGTGTTTTTTTGCTCAGGAAAAAAACAACACGGAAACGTTTCTTGAAATCATGAAAGTAATATTTAAGAAGAGTTAAATGTGTTGATTTTTGTGTGAAAAAAAAAGATCTAACACATGTTTATATATTTTTGAATCCATTGATTTTTTCTTCCTGATGAAAGTTGTTCACATCATGTAACCATTGTTTAGATTTGTTTTTGTCAGTATGTCTGCACACACATTTCATATTCATATATTTATGGTAAATGGCTATAAGCATTTGATTATCTCACAAGTGATATGTTATGATTGTGATCGATGTTTTTATTTTCATAGAGCATTTTGCTGTTGGTGCCAATTTTAGGCTGTTAAAAATTGTTTGGTTCTGGTCCGTAATTCCACTTTTGGAAACTTCTCCTTGCAAAGAACATTATTGCAAATACTGCTGGAAACAAACAACTTTCTTTTGGCCTGAGAAGAACTTTGCTTCTGTACATGGGGCTGTGATTTTTCTTCTAGCTAATCTTTGTTCATATTTCTATAAAAATTAATGTACTCTGTGATTTATAATGAACAATATTACAAATAGATGTATACATGATTTTTATTGAATTAAAGTTTTAAAGTACTTAAATCCTATAAATTATGAAGTTCACTTTAATAACAAAAAGGACAACAGAAAAAAGTGACTGATAATAGTTTTCTTAATATAAAAAGCGAAATCATAGCCCCGTCAAAGAAGTATTGTTTTATAGCTGTGTTCACCGCCAGTTTACTTGTAGTGAGCTGGTGGGTTTTTGTTTGTACTGCCACATAGCCGGTGGATATTTCTATTTAGTTGAGCTGGGTACTCTGCTGAGAAATAGTTACCTCAGAGATAGTGATGATACATGATTGTAACTTTCTCCACCCACTGGATTTTGAAGCTGTTTAAGTTCAAACGGTATCATGCTATTGAAGATTATTTTTAATGCCAGAAATTTTGATAAGCGAAATTAACACATGGAAGCCGTAAATATGTTAAAGGAATTAGCCTGTACTAATTTGCTTTAAAGAAGAACTTATTAAAAAAATGTTTTGGTAGACTTTGGAAGAAATAACTGAGTTACTTGTCTCTGCAAAGTAGATAGTTAAAATATGAACCAAGAATATCACCTTTAGTACTTTTTTCTGAATGGCCACATTTGATTAATCATATTCTGTTTTTGTGAATGCATACTTTTATCAAATTTGAGGAAAAAAAATAATTTGCCGAACATGTGATCATTGATAAAAATATGCGCTACCCAAGATATAAATCTAGTAATGTTGTTTTCCGGCTAGTAGAACATATCAATATTTTTTTCCAATGATTTATATATAGTCAGGCTTGTATAATTTTTGAAGCGTTTCATAACAATAGAAGGCTATTTCTTGAAAATGTTTGTGATGTACTTGTCATTTCTGATATTCAGGATAATTGTATCATTACTGTGATTGTTATTTGTGGTTGATGGTCAGAGCGGGTGGTGTACAAGGAGTTTCATCAGTGCTTCCAAAAAATAGGTAGCTTTCCATTCTACCTTGAAGAAAACCTGAATAATTGGATGTGGCCAATTACAATTAATGTAACTTTTTAGTGGCTTTAAAGCTGCACTCACACAGATTGAACGTTTTGACAAGTTTTTTTTTGTCTTGGAACGAGCCAATTTTTGGGAAAATCCATGGAAACCAGTTATATAAGACAGCCGACAAAAAATTAAATTATTGCGATCTAAGTTCAAATTTTAATGTGTTATGCATTTTTCTTCAACCATTAGTAATGGTTTAAACCATAAAACATTAATTTTCGAACAGAAATATGAAAATCTGCGATCTGATCTTTTGTCAGCAATCTTTTTATCATTGTTTTTTTTTTTATATTTACGCAAAAATTTGCTCTTTCCAAGACAAAAAATAAAAACGTAAAAGTGGTATATCTGTGAGAGTGCAGCTTTTAATGTGGCAATTTAACATGCACTTTTGTAACTAATAATTTATGTATCTAGGTAGGACTTGTAGGAAGTTAGATTAGAATTCATTATACTCTATGTATGTTGTGGCTAAAAACATTATTTTGTTTGTGACATTATATTGCCATGTCTCCAGTCTGTGAGGACAGTAAACGTGAACAAAGTCTTTGGTGTTCTGTGTTACTTTGTTATAGAGATCGGTTGGTTCAGTGTGCTTGAATTTTACAGAAAAGCAATCAAGATGTTATATTTTTCTTATCCCGTTACCTGAAAGGTTATTGTGGAAAAATCTGTTAATGTTAGCTATAACTCTGTTGTCATACAAGATATTCTTCAAATCTTAATACACATGTAGAAAATTAAGTCACGAGCCTTTGAAAATAGCTACCCGTTACAAGTATTTCTTGTGTTTGAGCTCATGACTTAATTTTCACCATTTATTATTTCACAACCGAACGAACGAACGAAAGTTTATTCAATGAAAGGCCTCCAGCCCATAATACATGTTACAATGCAAATCAAATATAACAAAATGCATATATGTAACTAAAGAAAGCAAGTCTTCCAACTGGACCGAGTAGCATTAGTCTTCAAAAGTATTATTGTCCTAATGGGATGGCAGTATGTTTCAAATATGCCATTACTTTTTTTCTGTAAATCAGCAGTCGGCCGTTATTAATTGTTATTGGGTGACTCTGTATGATTAAACAGGTGGTATGATTGCAGGGTTCCCTCTGGGTTCTAAAAAGTTGTCGCCACTTTTCCGCCATAAAAGGCCCCCTTACGAGACCAGGGCAGCGCCCTCGTGGGGTTTCAGAGGCGGCGAATCATTGAACAGAGGCTGGGTTAGTAGACAAAATATAATCTCAAACATCAAAACAGCAGTTTACAGTGTTAGGGCCTTTGTTTAAAGGTTTTCACAAGTAATATCCAGGATGGAATTTTGAACACAAGCAACCTTCTCTGGAAACGTGAGATATTTATCAAAGCTTTAAAACCCGGTAAATGTTACATGTAGGCTAAGGCTTCTTCCAAAGGACAATTGTAATCATTTGGAAGAGCTCTTACAACCAAAACTTTATTAAGCAGATTACAAAACCGCCGAACTATTTTGTTACATTAACAACCACCAACTCCCATTAAGTCATTCATTTCATTTATTAAGTAGTAATTGAGTATTATTTAGTAATTGAGAAGCCTATGCGCTGGCTAGGCAGTTCTCGCTAAACACTAAGAAAGTGGGGTTTTATTTTTGTTCTTTTAAATGATAAGTCGACATCTTGATATGCCCGGTATACCAACTGAAGTGTTCAGAAAACCCCAAAAATACACTTATTATATGTACTATTAGCAGTATCTAGTTTAAGCCATATGGAAAATATTGATCTTTGATTGTAAAGAAACTGCCATCTCTATTTAAAGACTGACCTGTTAAAAAGGGCATAGCAGAAAGATACAACATAACACACTTCATGTTCTTTATTTCAGATTATATAAAATACAAAATTGCAAACCTTTTGCATCAAGATAACTGGGATTATGTATTTAGTGCAAAATTAATGGATTCTTTGAGGAAGAATTTTGTCAATAACTTAATTATCAAATAGTAAAATCTATTTACTAAAAATTGAAGGTACTGTGTGTTTACCAATTGTAAAGGTTAAAATCATTGTAAATGTTAAACTGTACACATATATAGTAAGCTTCACTAAAGCAATAGTTTTAACAATTTTATAGTAAAATTCTCTTCTGGTTCTTAAACAAAGGAAATTCTGAAACATTTACATGCTATAAAAATCTCAAGCAAAATACTTTGAGGTAGCTGAAACAAAATGGAACTGTAATATACAACAGGTAGGCGTAAAAAAAAAAGTTTTCCGGTTTTCCGACCTACACTATTTTTTTTCGCCCAAACCCTAGACCTTTTCATAGCCTTTTTTTTCTTTTAAAATGAAATGTTTTTAATTATCAAAATACCAGTGATGCTAACACTGTAAGATTGTATAGAAGTTCTTAAAGCTGCACTCTCACAGATTGAATGTTTAGACAACCTTTTTATTTTCTGTCATGGAATGAGCCAATTTATGCGAAAATGCATGGAAACCAGTCATAAAAACTGCTGACAAAACATCTGATCACAGATTTTTATATTTAAGTTAAAATCATGTTTTATGCACTTTTCTTAAACCTTTTCTAACAGTTCAAGCCATAAAACATTAATTTTGAAATGGAAATATGAAAATCTGCTATCTGATCTTTTGTCAGCAATCTTTTATCACTGGATTGCAGATATTTACGCAAAAATTTGCTCTTTCCATGACAAAAAAAAGAAAAAAAAGTTGTCAAAACATTAAATCTATGCGAGTGCAGCTTTAAGCAAATCATTTATAGTTTTTGTTAACAGAACAATCTCAAGAAACAATTTGCCTTATAAAATATAAAAATCCTACATTTATTTTGGGGACATGAAACCGGAAACAAACCTATTATTTTTTAGCTTCATTAAAAATAATATGTTGAGTTTTCTTTACAAATTTATAGCCCAATTAAACCTTCAATAATTTTGATGTATTTCCCTCAGTTTTAGTTTTGACTCTGAGTGTCAACGAGGTTATAAAGAAATGTTAACGAACATCCCTTATATAGATGCTGTCTTTAAGGTCTGTGCTTAATATCCAATGATAATACATACAACAAGCATGTCATTATACCTTATAACCTTCCTGGTACAATCGCCAATGGGAATTAAACTCAGACGAGGAGGGATGTCAAAAATAGTACCTCTTTGAAAACATAATTAAACTGGCGAGAAGGGATGTCAAAAATAGTACCTTTTAGAAAACATTAGGTATATACCAGAAAAAAGAAGGTAACAGCGAGGATTATTTCATCATTTTAGATCTACTGTAACAGTTATTAATAACATTTTAACTTCATTTGCTATCAACATCAATCAATGAACTATCAAAAACAAGGTCATGCAAATAGACTAGACGAATCATACATATAATTAGCAAATTGTCACAGCAGAACACTCATTTAAATTAATAAAGATTACAACATGATCTTTAAAAAAGCATATTAGAATAACATGTTCTTTTCATCCTGTTTTTATTACAGGAGAAACAATATTTTTAAAGACTACGGTACTTGTAATTTGCAACGAGTTCTGTTAAAAAGTGAACAAAACTACCAGAATTTATCACTTAAAACAACACAAATAGCAGCAATTTCTTGAATATCCTTTACTGAAAAGATTCCGTCTTCCAACACCTTCCAATGCAGTTAATATCACATGAATATACATCATTGTCTTTGGCTTCTGAACTATAAGCCTCTGTGATCAGGTCTTATTGTGAGCCATATATTCAGCATTTTCTATCACCAGATGGCCTTCTCCGTACATCTGACCGACTAAAACCTGAAGAATAACAGTATATGATCAAGTTGCAATGATTATACAAATTTTCTTTAATAGTTATATTTTAGTATATGATCAAGTTGCAATAACATCTTGCTCTTTTTTTAAGTCATGTAACTTAAATGTGCAATGGAATTTATAAGCTAATGAAATGCAAAATCTTGTATGATGACAATGCTCGAGGCAGGATTTGAAAAGGGCAGGGTGCTAGGGTAGAAAGTCATTTTGATGCGCATTGAATGGGTGGAGACTTAATGGGGCACTTGCAAGGGCCATTATGTTTGATTCATACTGTGTATGTATTGTAACAAGTTTCAATACTTATAACTTGTTATGACTTATAACTTGTTATGAATACCTTAGCTGTTATCTTTACTTTAGTGTCAAAATTATGTGTATTTTTATCAGATATAGTATAAAACTGTTTAGTTGTATTACTTTAAGAATCATCAAAGGCAGCTCTGTCAAATTAAAGGGAATATTAGAAAAAACGCAGCAGGGGGCGGGAAAAGGGCAACAGGGAACCCCCCCCCCCCCTCCCCTGCTATCTTGGCCTAACTAGAGCACTGTGATGATATATTTCACTATGATGGTACCTGTCTACGGGCTATATCAAGGTTTTCTTGAGCCTTCTTCAGAAGGGTACTGATTTGTTCACCATCTGTAACAGCCTTATTTGCTCGAAACTCATACTTGGCTTTTTCTAAAGCATACGTTCTGAAAAAAATAACAGACATGAATAAATAATTATTCAAACAAAATATGAATTAAATGCTAGCTTCTTATACAGACTATTCCTTACATTGACACCAAATTGCATCATCCATTATTTCAGCATTAAATCACATTATATTAATACATTAAACTGTTGTTGCATTTTTAATGAATTATGTTTTAGAAAAAATAAACGAACATTTCAGAAATCATAAAAAGAACTGATTAGAAGACCTGTTTCAAACTACAGATTGCTTTTTCAAAAAAGCACTTGTCTCCCTTAAATGTGTAATCAATGATGGACATGAAATGTGTACTTTTGTACTAGAGACAAACCAATATAGACCATGTAGGCGTCATCATCTGATCATGACCAACCTGCATACTAAATATGAAGTCCCACGTACAGACTGGTGACCAAGAAATTGTTTTCACCTGCAGTCACTGTGACCTTTATTTATTTTAAGTTATTTTTGGGGGCAATTTACTGATTCTATAGGCTGTTTCCCCTAAGCAATATCAATAGGGGTTATCTATGAGTCATGACAAATTTGCATACTCAGTATGAAAATCCTGTATGCTAGCATTTTGTAGTTATTTAATGGAAAGCATTTTGGAAGCTTTAAAAGGTCAACGCCAACATATCGTTTTTAACCAGGTCACTGTGACCTTGACCTACTGATCTCAAAACCAATAGGAGTCATCTAGTCATGGCAAACTCACATAAAAGGATCTACAGATATTGCAAACTATTTTTTCACTGAAATTTTGTTAAAAACACAGATTCCAAGGTTGATTATGAATTGCCTACCTAGACCTCCGAGTTTGTTGGATTTCCGGCTTAAAATATCCATTTGGTTGATAGGAGTGTATTGATATTTTACATTTTCTAAAACTATATTATGTTCAGAGAACAGGTTTATTTCTGGTTAATGATCATGTTCCAACCACTTTTTTCAACAAAATGAAACTTTTTTTTGACCTTTTTTTTCAGGTCACTGTTTCTTTCTCATAAAGTAAAATGAGAATGTAAAGAAAAAAATGCGTCAATCAGAGAATAAGAAAAAATTACTAATGTTTACCTGAAATTATATGAATTCAACTTCTGACACTCTCTTAAGAGAGTTTTATACAGTCTCAAAGTCGCTCGTCTACTTGATGCCATTTTGTTCGTGTGTGTGGAGAAAATTACATAAACACCGGCGATTTAACGACATAGCGTAAGTGTTATGGCCTTTATTTCAAAATATTTGACGTCAATTCAACCCTCGACATATTTAAATACATAGGATATCATCCCTGTCTGGAAATTGATAAATTCTGTGTACAAATAAACATTTATTATTATTATTTTATGTCGTAATATTAACCTTGACGATTGATGTCAAAGATGGCAGCGCCCACTGGTGACATTTCGTGAAACCGTGCTTTTTCATGTGTCACTATGTTTTCAAGAAGGTAATGTCTTTTCATTACTCTTTGTAAAATGTGTTGGCAAACAACTGTATCTCAGTTGAGATTCATGACTGACACTTGGACATTAATAATACCCGGATTATTTACACGAGCTACTGATTTTGAGTTTGACTGCGGTTCCTAGGTGTTTTTTGTGCATGGTCTATAGTCCAAACAATTGTACGTTGACGCATTTTTTTAGATTTTTGATATGGCAAATCCTTCACGTACAAATTGTTTAGTATCAAAAGTGGGTAGTTGTTCCGATCAGGATTCCGTGTTAAAGCATATAGCGTCTATAAAATATCATAAAAACAAGAAATATTACCAGATAATGTTATTTTATATTAGTTCCGTACACAAAAAATAAATATCCAACTTATAATTATGAGTTTGACAGCTTTTCTTCATTTCATTCTGTCAAAACATAACGATATATACATGAAGGGCACCTGCAAGGCTCTAGGGCACAGTTTTAAATCGCTCGGAACATTTCTGCCATGGCCGAGTTAATATGAATGTACAACGAGGTCTATCTCGAAGCTTTGTCAGAGGAGGCCGAGTTATTACGATTGTATCGAGTTGTTCCCCTTCGCATAATTGTTGTCTGTGTCCGTCAACTTTCGTTTTATTGGAAAGGTAAACAACTTGTTTTAATGCATGTTTAGTGCAAAATAACATTTCACTTACATGGCGAAATATGAATATAACTCTTTATGATCAATTTCAACCATAAAATACTTCACTTAAAACAATTTCAATATTTCTAAAACACCCCCGTTTTTTGCACATTCCCGTTTAGACGTTAGGGATTGGAAGAATCCCGTATAACACGTCTATTATTTTAGACTAGCATGGTCTAGTGTTAACCACTTGGCTGTGATAAATTTATCATGTACCAAATCGTCCAAATGCTTTAAACGGAAGCAACTCCAATATAGGAGATTGATGACTCAGTGATGACATCATTTTAGCCCCAATACTGAAAACAGCGCAAAACTGTTTTTAATGATTGTTTTTAGTGTAAAGAAAGTGGTGACCCGTTGGATAATCCAGCCATCCGTTGGTGATCCTGTCAAAAAACTGGGGTCGGGGGTCATTGGTTAAATGTTGGTGTCACACCCTGATAGGCATATAATTATATGAAATTACCAAAAAGGTTGATGGTTTAATGCTTACGAGGGGTTCTTTCTGGTTGCCTCATAAAAAGGACACCAGTACTGGTTTCTACCAAGACATTCGTTAGAGTGCTTTGTATCAGCATCGCGCAACTGAGCTTAAATAAATTTATAAGTATAAATTAAGTTATTGTTTTAAAAAATTTAATTGAGACATTGACTTGCATTGAGTTCACGAATGATGTGAAAAAGTGCAGATCTTCAGATTATTATTTAATTATTGATTAAGTGTATTGTATGCCATATATGTAATTTTGTTGTTTTTTGTACACATTGATATCATTCAATAAAGTGTAATGGTGACAGTTAAATTCTGCTGGCACATTGAAGTGGAAACACATACATGATAGGCATGGTCCGAAGCACATCAATTAAAACACTAAAACATATAAAATATAAAGTTTGTCAAGGGAAATTCAGCCTATAGAAATAGAAGAGATACTTATACGTTATAATGGTTCACCGGTTATAACAATTTGTATTCGTAACAGTACGACAGATGTTTGATCCTTTATCATAATTGGCGTATTTTAAAGCGTGATTACAACCCTTATCTATAGCGTCAGTGTTTTCTCTTTTTCTCATTTCAGAACTCTTGTGGCTGTTTTGGCACCAGTGAAACACCTACGGTGTCTAAGTAAACAGTCAGCAGTTGGTGAACAAAAAGTTACATCATTGCTGGGAAAAGATTATAAGGTGGATTCCTGGACAAATACCACACCCTCAATACTTGAAAAAGTTGGAACAAACCTCCATACACAGAAGGATCACCCATTGTGTTTGTTAAATGAACGTATTAAAACATTTTTTTACAAAAGTTTCACCAAGCGTGGCAATCCAATATTTTCTGTGTATGACAATGAGAGTCCAGTTGTAACACTTAAGCAGAACTTTGATAATCTGTTAGTTGAAGAAAACCATCCTAGCAGAAACCAAGCAGACAGTTATTATCTGAATTCAGAATATATGCTAAGAGCTCATACTACTGCACACCAAAGAGAGTTCATAAGAGCGGGATTGAATTCCTTTTTGATTTCGGGAGATGTATACAGAAGAGATACCATAGACAAAAGTCATTACCCAGTCTTCCACCAGGTAGATGGGGTTAAGCTCTTCTCCAAGACTGAGGTAAAACATTCTTGTCTTTTAGACATAATGTTTTAGTTTATCCCTTAAAATAAGATTTTGGTGCACAGTAATCTGTTTATTGGTGTATGCTTCATATATTGGAATATTTTAGTTGTTAGTTGCGTTTTATTCAAATTGCAGTACATGTAAAATAAAGTAAATTCACATTCCATACTTTTTTTTATTTTAAGAGTAAAGAAAAAGGTATAAATTATTATATAATTTTATAAATTTGAAACATTGGGCAGATTGTTTGTTAAAGTTAACAACATTGTTTACATCATCGTTGTTAACTTTAAAATTGTTTCTGCACTGGCAGTTGAATGGAAACACATGTGATCTGCAGTATTTTTTAGATTTGAGACAGCTGTTTCAGCCAGGGCTTCCATTAAGAATTTGAAACTGGAAGTATGAACTTCCTGTCAATAAATTTTGGAAGTTTCATACTGAAATGTGGAAGTATAAGTCTCCCGAATACAATCTCTTTCAATTATTTTTTAACACAGACTTCTATTGTAATAATTAATTTTACTTAAAAACAGTTAAACTGATTGAAATTGTGACCATAAAAGTAATATTGACTAAAAGGTTTTGATTTTTTGTACTTCCAAGCTTTCAACTTTGGAAGTTTTCTTCAAATTTATGGAAGTTATTTTACTTCCAAAGAATCAATTTTGGAAGTTTTAACCCATTTCTAGGGAGTAATATACTTCCAAACTTCCTTTAACGGAAGCCCTGTTTCAGCTGTACTTGTTTAATGAAAATATATTAGCACACCATAAAAGAGTTCACCTTTTAAAGTTAACAATAATGCTGTGAACAATGTTGTTAACTTTAACAAAGTTTTGAACTATCGGCCCACTATGTAAATTTGTTGTTCTAACTTCTCTCTTATAGCTTTTTGGTGATCATGTTAGTAAACCAGATTTGCTGGAGTTATTTGGAGACACCGAGTTATCTCCCCACAATCAGGCGGGACACACGGTGGAGGCCGCCCTCACTGTTCAAACCCATCTGAAAAACACGCTGGAGGATCTTGCTTCTGCTCTGTTTGGAAAAGGTGAGATTTACAATATGCTAAGGTGGAGCAAATTTGATGGTTCTGAGTTTGACCCACTTACGTTTCATATAATTCAATTATGCCTAATTAATAGATTCAGATGAACCAGCCCTGTGTTAGCGAATCTACCATTTATCAGTGACCACTTAACGTGTTAATTTTGATAACAATTCCTTATAAAATTCACTTATGTCTTGCATACAGTTAGAAAGTAATTAACAAATCTAATTATGATAAGATTGATGTGTTCATGCATGTTTTCTATTCACTCACAGATTTACTTAGATTAAAATGTATATAATTAGATCAGTATTATTTCTAACACAATGTGTATACTTAACATGTAATCATTGAAGTAAAAAACAAATAAAGTTTGCTGATCTACATGTTTTTTCTTTTATGTTATCACACCAACTTGATGCTCTGCATCAGTGTTTATCTTGTTGGATTTGTAGTTTTAGACATAAACTTTCCATACATGTGTGCATGCAAATTTCCTGTTCATCCACCCATGATGGATGAGAGGGAGCTAAAACTCTTGTAGTGGGATGATACTGCATACTAGCTATATTTTCTGATTTAGATCATAGCTACCAATTGTTTCTCTCCTTCAGACATCAAGACTCGTTGGGTAGATGCATATTTCCCATTCACCCACCCATCATGGGAGCTAGAAATCTGGTACCAGGATGACTGGCTAGAGGTTCTGGGCTGTGGTGTCATGCAACAACAGATACTGAATGAATGTAAGTGACGGTGTTGTCATTATAAACAAACCATGATACAACATACCTCCTAAAGTTACACTTCCTGTTTTGACAACTTATTTTATTTTTTTATTTGGAATAAGCCAATCTTTTCAAGACTGGAATCCAGTGATATAAGACTGCTGACAAAAAAGCAGATCACATTTTTTTATATAATTTCGAATGAATATTGATGTTTTATGGCTAAAAACGCATTTATAACACTGAAGGTGGAGCAGACAGCAAGGTCGGTTGGGCGTTTGGAATGGGCATGGAGCGACTTGCCATGAAGCTGTATAATATTCCAGACATTCGGCTGTTCTGGAACAAAGATCCACGATTCTTGGATCAGTTCAAAAGTGATGACCCAGATAAACCAATCACATTTCAGGTTTGTGACAATAAGTTCTAATTTTGGTTTTCATTATGAAACTTCTTGAATTCCACCACATAACGTAAATTAAATAGCACTGTTGCGATTGTAGCCAGTTGTTTTTCTTATACGATTATACAGGATAAGAATTTAATATGAACACTATAATGGGTACATTTTAATTAAACTTTAACTAAAGCAGGCAAAAACACAGTATTTTGAAAAGCAACCATTGGTTCTCACAAAATGCTCGAAGCAATTATTGGTTTTCACAAAATGCTTGAAGCAACCATTGATTCTCACAAAATGCATGAAGCAACCATTGATTCTCACAAAATGCATGAAGCAACCATTGATTCTCACAAAATGCACGAAGCAACCATTGGTTCTCACAAAATGCTCGAAGCAATCATTGATTCTCACAAAATGCACGAAGCAGCCATTGATTCTCACAAAATAGTCGAAGCAACCATTGACTCTCACAAAATGCACGAAACAACCATTGGTTCTCACAAAATGCTCCAAGCAACCATTGATTCTCACAAAATGCACGAAGCAACCATTGACTCTCACAAAATGCACGAAGCAATCATTGATTCTCACAAAATGCACGAAGCAATCATTGATGCTCACAAAAAAGCAAAACAAATGCCAAAATATTTTTGCTAAAGATAAGTTTCTAAAAATATTTAATCCACTTAAACTTGTTTAATGAAGGCCATTGCGTATAAAATGTTTTAATCAATTAATATTCTGCCCTTTTTTTACAGCCGTTCAGCACCCACCCACCATGCCACAACGATATCTCTTTCTGGGTTCCTACTGGATTCCAGGAGAATGATTTTTATGACATAGTGCGATCCTGTGGGGGAAACATCGTCGAACAAGTGGAACTTATCGACGTCTACAACTACACAAAGTTACAGAAGACGTCACACTGCTACCGGGTTATTTACCGTCACCCGAGCCGAGCTCTACAGAGTGAAGAGGTAGATGAAATAACAAAGCTTATCAAGGCTGAAGCAGAGACAAGGTTGAATGTCACACTACGATGATAGGGATGATGGTTATTGAAATACTTGTTTTGTTTAAAACTGACTTGTGATGATTAAAAGATTTATTATGTTAACATTCATGAATGTGTCCTTTTTAAATGCAGTTTTAAACAGTAATGTAGATATGTTTCTAGAATTCTATGGATCCCATCTGGAACGCGTTTTATTATCTTTAGAATATAAAAAAAGAAGTATTGTTGTAACTTGTACCCTTCAGCGTTGACTGGGACGTTGTTGGTGGTCATCATCGTGCATACAGTTTATTGTTGGCCATAACATGACTTCTAGACTGTTTAAAGAAGATATTAACACAAAGCGTGGTACATGTACATGTTTACAATGATAAATCGCACATGTATAGCAACTTCCAATGTACCATGTAACCAAATAAGTTAAGTACTTATCTTTATCAGTTTTCACATAAAAAAATGTTTCTATAAGCATTGAATAAATGTATTTTCTTAGTGATCATATGCACGCCCATCAAGTTTCCTAATAATATCTCTGTGTACTTGTTAAAATATGGCCAACATTTAAGTACTTTCACAATGGCAACAAACGTCCAACGCTATCGAAACAATACTAGAATTAGTTAAAAATGAGTTCGATAAAATTTAACAGACGCGAATTACCAACTAAATTAGCTAGTTCATTTGTGAAGTGAATGCCTTAATTGAGAAATACATTCGACGGTTCCGCTCGTGGTGCTCTTTTTTATGCCCCCCTTCGAAGAAGAGGGGTATATTGCTTTGCACAGGCATGTCCGTATGTCGGTCGGTCGGTCCGTCCGTCGGTAGACCAAAGCTTGTCAGAGTGATTACTCAACAATTCCTGGACGTATGGTCATCAAACTTGACATAAAGGTTGGGCCTGACCAGTAGATGACCCCTTTTGATTTTAGGGCTCATCAGGTCAAAGGTCAAGGTCACAGTGACCTATAATGGTAAAATAATTTTAAAGCATGTCAGAGTGATAACTCAACAATGCATAGACCTATGGTCATCAAACTTGATATGGAAGTTGGGCCTGATCAGTAGATGACCCCTATTGTTTTTAGGGGTCATCGGGCCAAAGGTCAAGGTCACAGTGACCTTGAATGGTAAAAGGTTGTCCGAGTGATAACTTGACAATGCCTGCACCCATGGCCCTCATTCTTGACTTGGAGGTTGGGCCTGACCAGTAACTGACCCCTATTGTTTTTGGGGCTCATCGGGTCAAAAATCAAGGTCACAGTGCCCTTGAATGTTAAAAGGTTGTCCGAGTGATAACTCAACAATGCCAGTACTCATGGCCCTCATAATTGATTTGGAGGTTGGGCCTGACCAGTAGATGACCCCTATTATTTTGGGGGGTCATCGGGCCAAAGGTAAAGGTCACAGTGACCTTGAATGGTAAAAGGTTGTCCGTGTGATTACTCGACAATGCCTGCACCTGTGGCACTTAAACTTGACTTGGAGGTTGGGCCTGACCAGTAGATGACCCCTACTGTTTTTAGGGGTCATCGGGCCAAAGGTCAAGGTCACAGTGATTTTGAATGGTAAAAGGTTGTCTGAGTGATAACTCGACAATGCCTGCACCCATGGCCATCAAACTTGACTTGGAGTTTGGGCCTGACCAGTAGATGGCCCCTATTGATTTTAGGGCTCATCAGGTCAAAGGTCAAGGTCACAGTGACCTTTTATGGTAAAATAATTTTAAAGCTTGTCAGAGTGATAACTCAACAATGCCTAGATGGTCATCAAACTTGATATGGAAGTTGGGCCTGATCAGTAGATGACACCTATTGTTCTTAGGGGTCATCGGGCCAAAGGTCAAGGTCACAGTGACCTTGAATGGTAAAAGGTTGTCCGAGTGATAACTTGACAATGCCTGCACCCATGGCCCTCATTCTTGACTTGGAGGTTGGGCCTGACCAGTAACTGACCCCTATTGTTTTTGGGGCTCATCGGGTCAAAAATCAAGGTCACAGTGCCCTTGAATGTTAAAAGGTTGTCCGAGTGATAACTCAACAATGCCTGCACCCATGGCCCTCATAATTGACTTGGAGGCTGGGCCTGACCAGTAGATGACCCCTATTATTATTTTTTTTTGGGGGGGGTCATCGGGCCAAAGGTAAAGGTCACAGTGACCTTGAATGGTAAAAGGTTGTCCGTGTGATTACTCGACAATGCCTGCACCCATGGCCCTCATTCTTGACTTGGAGGTTGGGCCTGACCAGTAGATGACCCCTATTGTTTTGGGGTTCATCGGGCCAAAGGTAAAGGTCACAGTGACCTTGAATGGTAAAAGGTTGTCCGAGTGATAACTCGACAATGCCTGCACCCATGGCCATCAAACTTGACTTGGAGGTTGGGCCTGACCAGTAGATGGCCCCTATTGATTTTAGGGGTCATTGAGCCAAAGGTCAAGGTAACAGTGACTTTGAACGATAAAAGGTTTGCCCGAGTGATAACTCAACAACGCCCATGGCCCTCATTCATGACTTGGAGGTTGGGTCTGACCAGTAGATGACCCCTATTGATTTAAGGGGTCAAAGGTCAAGTTCACAGTGACCTTGAAAGCAAACTCGACAATTCCTGGACCTATGGTCATCAAACTTGACAGGACGGTAGGGCCTGACCAGTAGATGACCCCTCGACTTTGGGGGTCATCAGGCCAAGGTCAAGGTCACAGTAACCTTTAATGCAAAAAAGTTAACAAATCTTCTCCCAGTGATATCTCAAAAATGCCTGAATCTATGATCATCAAACTTGACATGTAAGTTGGGCCTGACCAGGACCCTTATTGATTTAGGATTCATTGGGTCAAAGGTCAGGTTCACAGTGACCTTGAATGCAAAAATGTTTCAAGTGATAATTGGACAATGCCTGCACCCATGGCCCTCAAACTTGACTTGGAGTTGTGTCTGACCTGTAGATGACCCCTTATGATTTTAGGGGTCATCGGGTCAAACGTCAAGGTTACAGTGACCTTGAACGAAAAAGCTTGTCTGTGTGATAACTTGTCAATGCCTGCACACATGGCCCTCAAACTTAACATTTAGATTTTTGGTGACCAGCTGATGACTCCTATGGATTTTGAGGTCATAGAGTCAAAGGTCATGGTCATAACACACTCTAACCTCAAACTTTGAATGGTCATAACCAACGGCATCCAATGTCAGCGACAAATCAGCTGTCATTTCGGTCCATGTATAATTCATTCAATTGTCCTATAATCCTGACAACATGGCGCTCAGGTGGGGGGTGGCATAATGTTTGACAAACATCTCTTGTTACTTTTTAGAGCTTGTTCCAGTGCATTAATTAACAATTACAACTGATGCCAAATAAGAAGATTTGGAATATAAAGAATCTGTAATGAGTGGTATAATACTTAATTGCATCCAGCATGTTCAGGAAATAGATTAGTAAGCATAATTCGTACTGGAAGAAGTTGCTATTTTTATAAATACCCTTCTTCCCTCTTGCAGCCCAACAAGTCTACCCTCCGGCCTTCATAGAAAATAAACACATTGTTAGCATAAATACATTCAAATTTTACCTATTTGACTGTCGAAACCCTCTATTTTTTAATTAAACACAATTCCTAACATCTTCTGTCAAATTGTTCTGCATAGCTCTAGCCATTTTATCAGTAAGCATCGACATAACCTTTTTCAAACCTGGCGTATGCTCTTATTGAAGACTTATTTATTTCAAACTTGTAATTGTCAGGAGAAATCGCACATTCTTTGAATGTTTCAAGAGACAATGTTCATAGAAACAAACAGAGCAATGTAGTAGCATACGTCCTTAACTTATTTGACTTAAACCGACTCGCTTATGTTTTGGCACCAAATCCCCCCCCTCTTAGTAATGCATCTCAATACTTTTTTAGCTATTTTACTATTTGATACCGAAATTGCAGGGGAAAAAATACATTTAAAGTATAAAAATATTTTTATTTAACATCAAAACCTCACGCCCACAAGGACTCGTATACAAATTGAAGGATAACTAAGACTTTAAGCATTTTGTTGAATTGCATTACTAGCGCTATTCAACACAATATGTGAGCATATATCTGGTTATCAACATTTGTTGACGGGTTCCATCAGTCAGTATCTTAGTGTTAACACTCCATATCGTTTTTCCACACTTGGTTTCGTCATACAAAACATTTTACATGAGCGAGTCCCCTTTAAGCTTCGTGCATTGCAGGTGGACTAAAGAAAGTGCGTGAATCATTGATCATTCAACATAAAGACTCTTGAACTTTAAGAATTGATTTCATTTTTCAATTGTTTCAAAACAAATGTACACATCCATAAGCATTAACAATACATTATTTATGACCTACTTGAAGGTGATTTGGAATGACGTTTTGAACTTTGAACATCCCGTACAACGAAATTGCATCCAAGTACTTAAATGATGAGCCAGTGAAAGAGAAAAAACACAGATATTTACACACTTATTTACTGATAACCGTTAATCGACATTTAATGAGCTCCATATTTCATTTTCAACATGACAGTAGAGACAATAAATCAACTTTAAATGCACGGAGCAAAAACGGACTACAACTGAGAGGTCGTAACCAAAAACAATCCCATGTCGTTGCGTATATTACTAGTATTCGGAAAACCTTGACCCGAATTTATGTATATGCAATGATAGGTTAAAATAACAATGCTGGTAAAACCTTCATTAGCGAAGTTAAATTTCGTTTGTTCAAAATTGATATAAGTATCCGGATAAGCATGAAACGCATACACTGAACAAGTTTTTGAGCAACTAGCTGTCATTGTCAAAGTAAGGATGTAAAGCGTCTGTATGTTCGTTGTACATCCCAGGAACCACGATGGGTTCTTGCGTCAGTAGTTTACGGAGATGCGCCCGGGTTAATACCTTTCCGAAACGGTGTCCTCTCGCGGCTTCCGCACGGATATGTCCCGCTGTGCGGGCCTCATTGTCTAAATCCCGAATATACTCCTGTACATTCATGTCGACTAGTTTCGTCGAGTCATTTGGTCGCCACACATTTGTTTTTATGGAGCTTGATAGAAAGTGACGTTTTCGACGAGTGCGAGTAGGTTTTCTTTGACCCAGGTTGTTTTTCGCTATTGTGTTTAGATCCGAATCACTAAAAGAAAGGTGTGACTGTTGAATTAAAGTTTGTTTTGTATCTATCGCGTCCCGATGCCGATTAAGAGAATAAACATCACTTATATCGTATCCTTTTTGTTTCAAATATGATTTATGATTGTTCACATACGAGCAGTTCCCGCGACGAAAATTATTCCATCGCGACGGGTCGTCTATGGGTGGGAAAACTAAATCCGCTTCTCTCGTATTCTGTTGCAATTGATCCTTAGATTTTTGACGCATGTCCTTTCGCCTTTCTTCTATGTTTGGAAATCTTTGGTGATGATTAAACTCTCCATCACATGTACTGTCATCTCTTTTCGGCATTACTTTCAATTAAACTCAAACCATCTTCTGTTTTGTGCTATCCGAATATTTTATATGGCGCCGATATGTTAGGTTATTACATTGTATGTATAAACAATGACATTATCAGGATGGTAAATTTGACATTTAATGCATCGTTTTGTACGGTAACTTTCATATTAAAAGCTTTACTTGTATTGTATTGGGTAAACGCATAGAGTTCTGTCAAAGATAACGAGAGAAGACTCCATTTCAGATCAAATGAAAATAGGAGCGAATTGTTTGACTAGTAGCTTTTTACTGTAAGGACACACACTCAAACAGTATTTAAATCCATTTATTTCAAATCATTGCGTTAAAAATGGATTTCAATCCAAAGTAAGTACAAAAATTGAATATCCGAAAACAAACTTTTTCCCAACATGCTAGGCTTACACTTGCGGCTGGCAAATGAAAAATCAGTTGGGGCTTTTATAACCCATAACGCTTTCAGTAAATGACCATCTTTGAAATATCTAATTTCTATGGATTTGGCACCATAAATAAATATAAATAAGGCATCGCCCTACGAGCACAATACAAGATTGAATTCTCTTGGTGAAATTAAATAGCGATGCAGCAATTACTCAAAGTATTGAATGTCGAATGGCGTACCCTTATTTAGTACTTGACAACATCAGGCGGCAAAAAGAGCCAATACTGGAAGATGTCGAACGAGAATATATTTCTTTTAATCTGAGGGCATCAATGGTCTAATATACAGCAGTAATCTATATACAATATTTTATCGCACCTTTAATTGAATCTTTCTCTCAGTTCAATTCATACAACACAAGATGTTCAACAAAGGAAATGTATTTCATTTTCTTTTCTTTTATACATCGAGACAGTTTTATTTAATCTAGAATGATTTAATAGCGCGTAATTTTTCAAAACTAATGGAATTGGTTTACTTGTTACGACAATAAACAACATGCAGTTATGACAATTGAGTTTACTTGACATCTTTGAATACCTTCGCGATATTTATTTCGAATGGTTTGGCTGCAAAATTTCTGATATATAGCCGTTAAAGATACATTGCCGTTTAATTTATGCAATCACACAATTGAATCTGAAGAGTTAAAGATAAATGAAATTGAATTTGTAAACTTAATGCACTAACACGAAATTTTGTAAACCACACATGTCGCTTTAAAACTTCAATCGTAAGCTCGTTACATGTATCTATAATTAAAATGATTTATACTTGAAAATAAAAATAAACGACACTTGCTGATCAAATGGAACTCAATGCGAGCTAATACCAAGTTTCACGGACTGACCAGCGTTGGCCTTGATCGCTTTCAAACTTCTATATTTGCAATACTGCCAACATAAGTTAAGTGTTAGATTTTCATCCATTCTTTTTTTTTTAATGGGCGCGGGTGTTTGTGTATGAGTTCATTCTCTTTCAAATAGATGGAACTTGTGTTGATGCCCTGTCGGTAATCTCACCCTATCATCCTTGTTTAACTTCCAAACATGGAGCTTTGTCATTTTATTTCAAAGGCGTAGTTTTTTTCCATTTTCCGCGCGTATTTAGCCTACATGTTCGCCGTCAAATGCGTTTACATATTTGTCTAAATTGTGCTCCGTTAACTTTTTCCTTTGGACGCAACATGCCTTTTTCGGATGAGTTGTAATTTAGGCTACAATTTTCAAACGTTCACATTTTTTTACGTTTTCTTGGAGGGAGTGATTTTTTTTCTCGACTCCTGCTCTCTGCTTAAGAAGCTTCGGTGGCGTATAAAGAATTACATCCGGAGACGACATAACCTTCAGTTTCAAAAATGTCTTGTGGTTGGCAATATAAGTACAATTTCATTGACGTGTTATGCTGTGAACACCATCATTTTCTTTTGAAATGTACAATATGCCCTAATATGTTGTCCGGACGTTAACTTATAACAGGAAGAATGAACTAAAAAATAATCGCGTGTTAAACACTTTTAAATGCAGGTCAAGTTCGACCCTGGATACAATCCATGAATGTTTGACGGAGTTATGGCCCATTTTCAAATAAATAGTTCACAATTACTGTGTCCAGGCGGTGTTTAGGAGTATTCGTCACTCCTGTGACAGCTCTTGTTAAAATCGAATCAATATTTTATTTAATTCTTAGATACATTGTAAAAGCCTTTTAACATATAGTGTATGTTTCCGGGCCCAACGAAAAAATACAGCGTATATTGGCCGGGATATCTTTTTTTTTTAAATAGCTGTGTCCTTTTATCATTTGTTCAAACTTAAAACAGTCGTCATTTTGTCTTGGTACATTTACGGATCATCCGTTCAAGGAAAGTACCGAATATATATTGCAAAAGGAGAAGAAAAGTAACTGTCACATAAAAATTTATCTTGGCAATAACAAAAGTTACTTAGGATCGGGTGCAAAAAATTAAGGATAGGTCGGGAAACCGGAAAAAAAGTTACGCCTGAGTGCCATCTACTGTATTACTGTTATTGTTTAATATAACAAAGTGTGATCTTGGGATGATGTTCGGGCGTTAAAAGGTCAAACATTTGTTGGAAAAAAAATTAAAAATTATTGATACATACAAGAAAGAATAGCAAAACAAAACAAAAATAAGGATGTATCTAAATCAGTGTTCCACATAATCATATGCACGCTCATCAAATTTGCTATAAATATCTCTGTGTTCATGTTGAAATATGGCCAACATTTATGTACTTTCACAAACGTCGAACGCTATCGAAACAATACTAATATCAGTTAAAATTGAGTTCGATAAAAAACTGGCGAGAACATTTGACAAGTGAATGCCTTGATTGAGAAATATTGGCGACCGTTGGCATTAGCTGGTGGTGCTCTTTTTACAAATTTCTTTTTAGTGCTTAAAGTTGGGTATTATTAACGAATTCAACTGATAAAAATAAGGAAGATTTAGAAAAAAAAAATTGTTAAAAACATTGACTCGCAAGAAGTTTTGTCTCACTCGGAAGTAGTTACTATTTATTATTTATTAGTACATTTCTGTCTTCATGGAGTCCAACAAGTCTACTATCCTGTCTGCATAGAGTTAAATGCTTAAGATACTCATTTTTTTATTAAAACTTTTCATTATTATCATAAATACATACATTTATTACCTTTTGGGCAGTTGAAACCACTATTTTTTTAATTAATTTATAATGTTAAAGTTCTGCATAGCTCTATACAATGAGTCCTTTATCCCTTGGCATCCTGACCCTTGTCTGCAGCACCTTACCTTTTTAAAACCTTGCTTAAACCCTTAATATAATACATTCAAACTGGTATTTGTCAGAAGGAATCGAACATTCTTTGAATGTTTCCAGCTTGGCAATAAATCTATTTGTTTTCTGTTCATAGAAACAAACAAATCCTGCTTTAAGAACAAAACCTCGCGCCCACAAGGACTCACAAACAAATTGAAGGATAAATTAAACGTTAAGCCTTTTGTTGAATTCCATTACTAGCGCTATTCAGAATCATGGACTTCAAAGACAGTATCTGAGCATATATCTGATTATCAACATTTGTTGAAGGGTTCCATCCGGCAGTATCTAAGTGTTAACACTCCATATGATTTTGCAACACATTATTTCGCTATACAAAAAGTGAATATTGATAATTCAACATAAAGGCTGTTGAACTAAAATAATTGATTTCATTTTTTAATTGTTTCAAAAGCAATGTACACATCTTTAAGCATTAACAATACATCATTCATGACCTACATGAAGGTGATTTGAAACGACGTTTTGAACTTTGATAATCGCGTACAACGAAATTGCATCCAATTAAGTACTTCAAAGACGAGCGAATGGAAGAGAAAAAACACAAAGATATTTACACACTAATTTACTTATAACCGATTATCAACATTTAATGAGCTCAATATTTCATTTTCGACGTGACATTACAGAGAATAAATGGCCTTTAAAAAAACCAGGCAAAAGCGGACTATAACTGTGAAGTCGCAACCAAAACCAACCCATGTCGTTGCGTATATTACTAGTATTCGGGACATTTTGAACCGAATTTATTCATATACAACGAAGGCATCAGATAACTATTCGCGTAAAAACCTTCATTAGCGGAGTTATATTGCAATTGGTCAAACTGGATATACGTATCACAATTAACATTTACCGCATACCCTGAACAACATTTGTCGCACATTATCAACACCTTTCCAAGCTGTCATTGCCAAAGTAATGTAACGCGTCTGTATGCTCGCTGTACGTCCCAGGAACCACGATGGGTTCTTGCATCAGCAGTTTACCGAGATGCGCTCGGGTTAATATCTTTCCGAGACGGTGTCCTCTCGCGGCGTCCGCGTGGATATGTCCCGCTGTCCGGGCCTCGTTGTCTAAATCCCGAATGTACTCCTGTACATTCATGTCGACTAGTTTCGTCGAGTCATTTGGTCGCCAGACATTTGTTTCTATGGAACTTGATAGAAAGTGACGTTTTCTCGGAGTGCCAGTAGGTTTTCTTTGACCCAGGTTGCTTTTCGCTATTGTGTTTCGGTCCGAATCACTGAAAGAAAGGTGTGAATGTTGAATTAAAGTTGGTTTTGTATACATCGCGTCCCGATGCCGATTAAGAGAATAAACATCACTTATATCGTATCCCTTTTGTTTCAAATATGATTTATGATTGTTCACAAACGAGCAGTTCCCGCGTCGAAAGTTATTCCATCGCGACGGTTCGTCCATTGGTGGTAAAACTAAATCCACTTCTCTCGTATTGTGTTGCAATTGATCCTTAGCTTTTTGACGCATGTCTTTTTTCCTGTCATCTATGTTTGGAAATCTATCTATGTTTGGAAATCTTTGGTGATGATTTAAATCTCCATCACATGTACTGTCATCTCTTTTCGGCATTACTTTCAATTAAACTCAAATCATCTTCTGTTTCGTGCTATCCGTATAATTTTTATATGGCGCCGATGTGTTAGGTTATTATTTAAACAATGACATTATCAACATGGTAAAATTGACATTTAATGAATCGTTTTGTACGGTAACTTTCACATTATGAGCTTTACTTGTATTGTATTGGGTAATCGCATAGTTCTGTCAAAGATAACGAGAGAAGACTCCATTTCAGATCAAATGAAAATACGAGCGTATTGTTTGACTAGTCTGTCTTCACTGCAAGTGCACACATTCAAACAATATTTAAATCCATTTATTTCAAATCATTGCGTTAAAAATGGATTTCAATCTAAAGTAGGTGGAAAATTGTATGTCCGAAAACAAACTGTTTTGCTGGTATTATATTCCAAACATGCTAGGCTTACACTTGCGGCTGGCAAATGAAAAATCAGTTGGGGCTTTTATAACTTTAACCCATAACGCTTTCAGTAAATGACCATCTTTGAAATATCTAATTTCTATGGATTTGGCACCATAAATAAATATAAATAAGGCATCGCCCTACGAGCACAATACAAGATTGAAATCTCTTGGTGAAATTAAATAGCGATGCAGCAATTACTCAAAGTATTGAAAGTCGAATGGCGTACCCTTATTTAGTTAGTACTTGACAACATCAGGCGGCAAAAAGAGCCAATACTGGAAGATGTCGAACGAGAATATATTTCTTTTAATCTGAGGTCATCAATGGTCTAATATACAGCAGTAATCTATATACAATATTTTATCGCACCTTTAATTGAATCTTTCTCTCAGTTCAATTCATACAACACAAGATGTTCAACAAAGGAAATGTATTTCATTTTCTTTTCTTTTATACATCGAGACAGTTTTATTTAATCTAGAATGATTTAATAGCGCGTAATTTTTCAAAGCTAATGGAATTGGTTTACTTGTTGCGACAATAAATAACATGCAGTTATCACTATTGAGTTTACTTGACATCTTTGAATACCTTCGCGATATTTATTTCGAATGGTTTGGCTGCAAAATTTCTGATATTTAGCCGTTAAAGATACATTGCCGTTTAATTTATGCAATCACACAATTGAATCTGAAGAGTTAAAGATAAATCAAATTGAATTTGTAAACTTAATGCACTAACACGGAATTTTGTAAACCACATATGTCGCTTTAAAACTTCAATCGTAAGCTCATTACATGTATCTATAATTACAATGATTACTTGAAAATAAAGACACTTGCTGATCAAATGGAACTCAATGCGAGCTAATATCAAGTTTCACGGACTAACCAGCGTTGGTGTCGCTGATTCTGTAAACAACGACGGTGGGATTACTCTAGATCGCATACTTTACGAAGCTTTGTTAGCCACTTTGATCGCTTTCAAACTTCTTCATATACTCGTGATCTATATTTGCAATACGGCCAACATAAGTTAAGTGTTAGATTTTCATTCATTCTTTTTTTAATGGGCGCGGGTGTTTGTGTATGAGTTCATTCTCTTTCAAATAGATGGGACTTGTCTTGATGCCCTGTCGGTAATCTCACCCTATCATCCTTGTTTAACTTCCAAACATGGAGTTTTGTCATTTTATTTCAAAGGCGTAGATTTTCCCCCTTTTCCGCGCGTATTTAGCCTTCATGTTCGCCGTCAAATGCGTTTACATATTTGTCTAAATTGTGCTCCGTTAACTTTTTCCTTTGGACGCAGCATGCCTTTTTCGGATGAGTTGTAATTAAGGCTACAATTTTCAAACGTTCACATTTTTTTTACGTTTTCTTGGAGGGAGTGATTTTTTTTCTCGACTCCTGAAGACATAACCTTCAGTTTCAAAAACGTCTTGTGGTTGGCAATAAAAGTACAATTTCATTGACGTGTTATGCCGTGAACACCATCATTTCCTTTTGAAATGTACAATATGCCCAAATATGCAATAACTTATAACAGGAAGAATGAACTAAAAAATAATCGCGTGTTAAACACTTTTAAATGCAGGTCAAGTTCGACCCTGGATACAATCCATGAATGTTTGACGGAGTTATGACCCATTTTCAAATAAATAGTTCACAATTACTGTGTCCAGGCGGTGTTTAGGAGTATTCGTCACTCCTGTGACAGCTCTTGTTAAAATCGAATCAATATTTTATTTGATTCTTTGATACATTGTAAAAGCCTAGTAACATATAGTGTATGTTTCCGGGTCCAACGAAAAAATACAGCGTATATTGGCCGGGATATCCTTCTTTTTAAATAGCTGTGTCCTTATATCATTTGTTCAAACTTAAAACAGTCGCCATTTTGTCTTGGTACATTGACCGATCATCCATTCAAGGAAAGTACCGAATATATATTGCAAAAGGAGAAGAAAAGTAACTGTCACATAAAAATTTATCTTGGCAATAACAAAAGTTACTTAGGATCGGGTGCAAAACATTAAGGGTAGGTCGGGAAACCGGAAAAAAATGTTACGCCTGAGTGCCATGTACTGTATTACTGTTATTGTTTAATATAACAAAGTGTGATCTTGGGATGATGTTCGGGCGTTAAAAGGTCAAACATTTGTTGGAAAAAAATGAAATAAAAATTATTGATACATACAAGAAAGAATAGCAAAACAAAACAAAAATAAGGATGTATCTAAATCAGTGTTCCACATAATCATATGCACGCTCATCAAATTTGCTATAAATATCTCTGTGTTCATGTTGAAATATGGCCAACATTTAAGTACTTTCACAAACGTCGAACGCTATCGAAACAATACTAATATCAGTTAAAATTGAGTTCGATAAAAAACTGGCGAGAACATTTGACAAGTGAATGCCTTGATTGAGAAATATTGGCGACCGTTGGCATTAGCTGGTGGTGCTCTTTTTACAAATTTCTTTTTAGTGCTTAAAGTTGGGTATTATTAACGAATACAACTGATAAAAATAAGGAAGATTTAGAAAAAAAAAATATTGTTAAAAACATGGACTCGCAATAAGTTTTGTCTCACTCGGAAGTAGTTACTATTTATTATTTATTAGTACATTTCTGTCTTCATGGAGTCCAACAAGTCTACTATCCTGTCTGCATAGAGTAAAATGCTTAAGATACTCATTTTTTTATTAAAACTTTTCATTATTATCATAAATACATACATTTATTGCCTTTTTGGCAGTTGAAACCCACTATTTTTGTTAATTAATTCATAATGTTAAGTTCTGCATAGCTCTATACAATGAGTCCTTTATCCCATAGCATCCTGTCCCTTGTCTGCAGCACCCTCACCTTTTAAAACCTGGCTGAAGCCTTTAATATAATATATTCAAACTGGTATTTGCCAGAAGGAATCGAACATTCTTTGAATGTTTCCAGCTTGGCAATAAATCTATTTGTTTTCTGTTCATAGAAACAAACAGATTCTGTTTTAAGAACGAAACCTCGCGCCCACAAGGACTCACAAACAAATTGAAGGATAAATTAAACGTTAAGCCTTTTGTTGAATTGCATTACTAGCGCTATTCAGACTCCTGGACTTCAAAGACAGTATCTGAGCATATATCTGATTATCAACATTTGTTGAAGGGTTCCATCCGGCAGTATCTAAGTGTTAACACTCCATATGATTTTGCAACACATTATTTCGTTTTACAAAAAGTGAATATTGATCATTCAACATAAAGGCTGTTGAACTAAAATAATTGATTTCATTTTTTAATTGTTTCAAAAGCATAACATTACAGAGAATAAATGACCTTTAAAAGCAACAGGCAAAAGCGGACTACAACTGTGAAGTCGCAACCAAAACCAACCCAAGTCGTTGCGTATATTACTAGTATTCGGAACATTTTGAATCAAGTTTATGCATATACAACGAATGCATCAGATAACTATTCGCGTAAAAACCTTCATTAGCGGAGTTATATTGCAATTGTTCAAACTGGATATACGTATCACAATTAACATTTACCGCATACTCTGAACAACATTTGTCGCACATTATCAGCACCTTTCCAAGCTGTCATTGCCAAAGTAATGTAACGCGTCTGTATGCTCGCTGTACGTCCCAGGAACCACGATGGGTTCTTGCATCAGCAGTTTACCGAGATGCGCTCGGGTTAATACCTTTCCGAGACGGTGTCCTCTCACGGCCTCCGCGTGGATATGTCCCGCTGTGCGGGCCTCGTTGTCTAAATCCCGAATGTACTCCTGTACATTCATGTCGACTAGTTTCGTCGAGTCATTTGGCCGCCATACATTTGTTTCTATGGAACTTGATAGAAAGTGACGTTTTCTCGGAGTGCCAGTAGGTTTTCTTTGACCCAGGTTGCTTTTCGCTATTGTGTTTAGGTCCGAATCACTGAAAGAAAGGTGTGAATGTTGAATTAAAGTTGGTTTTGTATCCATCGCGTCCCGATGCCGATTAAGAGAATAAACATCACTTATATCGTATCCCTTTTGTTTCAAATATGATTTATGATTGTTCACAAACGAGCAGTTCCCGCGTCGAAAATTATTCCATCGCGACGGTTCGTCCATTGGTGGTAAAACTAAATCCACTTCTCTCGTATTGTGTTGCAATTGATCCTTAGCTTTTTGACGCATGTCTTCTTTCCTGTCATCTATGTTTGGAAATCTATCTATGTTTGGAAATCTTTGGTGATGATTTAAATCTCCATCACATGTATTGTCATCTCTTTTCGGCATTACGTTCAATTTAACTCAAATCATCGTCTGTTTTGTGCTATCCGTATAATTTTCATATGGCGCCGATGTGTTAGGTTATTATTTAAACAATGACATTATCAACATGGTAAATTAGACATTTAATGAATCGTTTTGTAGGGTAACTTTCATATTATGAGCTTTACTTGTATTGTATTGGGTAATCGCATAGTTCTGTCTGATAACGAGAGAAGACTCCATTTCAGATCAAATGAAAATACGAGCGTATTGTTTGACTAGTCTGTCTTCATTGCAAGTGCACACATTCAAACAATATTTAAATCCATTTATTTCAAATCATTGCGTTAAAATGGATTTCAATCTAAAGTAGGAAGAAAATTGAATGTCCGAAAACAAACTGTTTTGCTGGTATTATATTCCAAACATGCTTGGCTTACACTCGCGGCTGGCAAATCAAAAATCAGTTGGGCCTTTTATTACTTTAATCCATAACGCTTTAAAGTAAACGACCATCTTTGAAATATCTAATTTCTATGGATTTGGCACCATAAATAGACATAAATAAGGCATCGCCCTACGAGCACAATACAAGATTGAATTCTCTTGGTGAAATTAAATAGCGATGCAGCAATTACTCAAAGTATTGAAAGTCGAATGGCGTACCCTTATTTAGTACTTGACAACATCAGGCGGCAAAAAGAGCCAATACTGGAAGATGTCGAACGAGAATATATTTCTTTTAATCTGAGGGCATCAATGGTTTAATATACTGCAGTAATCTATATGCAAGATTTTATCGCACCTTTAATGGAATCTTTCTCTCAGTTCAATTCATACAACACAAGATGTTCAACAAAGAAAATGTATTTCATTTTCTTTTCTTTTATACATCGAGACAGTTTTATTTAATCTAGAATGATTTAATAGCGCGTAATTTTTTAAAGCTAATGGAATTGGTTTACTTGTTGCGACAATAAACAACATGCAGTTATCACTATTGAGTTTTCTTGACATGTTTGAATACCTTCGCGATATTTGTTTCGAATGCTCTGGCTGCTAAATTTTCTTATATAAAGCCATTATATGTAAATAGGCATTTAATTTTATGCAATCACACAATTGAATCTGAGGAGTTAAAGATAAATTTTTGAACTTAATGCACTTACACGAAATTTTGTAAACCACATATATCGCTTTAAAACTTCAATCGTAAGCTCGTTACAATGATAAATAGCAAATAAACATATAAGACACTTGCTGATTAAATGGAATTTAATGCGAGCTAACCAAGTTTTACGGACTAAACAGCATTGGCTTCGCTGATTCTGATGTTAACAACGACGGTGGAACTACACTAGATCGCATATTTCACGAAGCTTTATTAGCCACGTTGATCGCCTTCAAACTTCTATCCTTAACTCGTGTTTTATATTTGCAATAAGGCTAATATAAGTTAATTGCTAGATTTTCATCCACTGTTTTCTTAATGGGAGCGGGGGTAACACTTTTTTATTTTTCTTAGTTGACTGTTTCACCGTTGAATATGAGTTCCTTTTTTCTAAAATGCATAAGGAAACATATAGGAGGCTTACATATAAGTGTTTTTCTAGACGAGCAACGATCATGGTCGTAACAATTCTCCTTTTTTAAATCTGAATGTTACAGACCTACATCGTAGGTAAGATTAAATGTCGTTCCCGGACTGTACCGGACCGATACGCAAATGATGCATCAATAGAGTTTAAGTGGCGGCGGAAATAAGGGGGGGGGGGCGGGCGATGATAAAAAATATGCAATTAATTTGTAGTCGCCTTATTTAATATACAGAAATATAACACTTTTAGCACACCTTAATATTCGCCTTGCCGTCCAATGCGTCATGCGTCTACATTTTTGTCTAAATTGTGCTCCGTTAACTTTTTCGAATCCTTTGGACGCCACATTCCTTTGTCGGTGAGTTGAAATTTAGGCTACAATTTCCAAACGTTTACAAAAAATATACGTTTTCTTGAAATGTACCAACGACGCCATTTCCGAATCAGCCTTTAGTCGGAGTGATTTCGTTTTCTTGAAATGTACCAACGACGCCATTTCCGAATCAGCCTTTAGTCGGAGTGATTTTTTTCTCGGCTCCTGCTCTCTGCCTAAGAATCTTCGATGGCGTTTAAAACGTTGTTTAAGCCTAGTAACATGAAGTGTATGTTTCCGGGACAATGAAAAAAATACAGCGTCGGCCGGATTATCTTTTTTTTGTTAGTGTAGCTGTGTCCTAATATCATTTGTTCAAACTAAAAACAGTCGCCATTTTGTCTGGGTACATTTACGGATCATCCACTCAAGGAAAGTACCGAATATATATTGCAAAAGGAGAAGAAAAGTAACTGTCACATAAAAATTTTTTTTGGCAATAGCAAAAATTACTTAGGATCGGGTGTAAAAATAAGGATAGATTGGGATACCGGAAAAAAATGTTACGCCTGAGTGCCATCTACTGTATTACTGTTATTGTTTAATATAACTAAGTGTGATCTTGGGATGCTGTTCGGGCGTTAAAAGGTTAAACATTTGTTATAAAAAATGAAATGACAAATTATTGATACTTACAAGTAAGAATTGCAAAGCAAAAACATAAGGAGGTATCTATATCAGTGTTCCACATAAACATATGCACGCTCATCAAATTTACTATAAATAACTCTGTGTTCATGTTAAAATACGGCCAACATTTAAGTACTTTCACAAACGTCGAACGCTATCGAAACAATACTAAAATCAGTTCAAATTGAGTTCGATGAAAAACTGGCGAGAACATTTGTCTAGTAAATGGCATCAGCAGGTGGTGCTCTTTTTACAAACTACTTTGGAGTACTTATAGTTGATATAAAATACGATGTAGAAAGATTTAGAAAAATTGTTTTTTATCAAAATATTGATTCGCAAGGAGTTTTGTCTCAATCTGAAGAAGTAACTATTGACTAGTACCATTCTGCCTTCTTGGAGTCCAACAAGTGTACTATCCTGCCTGCAAAGAGTTAAACGCTTAAGATAATCAAATATTATTTTATTAAAATTTAAATTATTATCATAAATACATACAATTTGTACATATTAGACAGTTGAAACCCAATATTTCTTTAATTAATTCATAATGTTTAAGTTCTGCATAGCTCTATACATTGAGTCCTTTTGAATCCCTTCTAAGCACCCTGCCGCTTTTCGGCAGCACCTAACCTTATTAAAACCTGGCTAAAGCCCTTGTTTATGATATATTCAAACTGGGAGTTTTTCTGGCCATGGACACAAACGGAGCACAGTAGTAGCATACGTCCTAAACATATTTGATTTCAAGG